>NW_012114688.1:961266-1013195 GCF_000951035.1 Colobus angolensis palliatus
CTGTTTTGGTACCAGTATCATGCTGTTTTGATTACTGTAGCCCTGTAGTATAGTTTGAAGTCAGGTAGCATGATGCCTCCAGCTTTGTCCTTTTGGCTTAGGATTGCCTTGGCAATGCGGGGTCTTTTTGGTTCCATATGAACTTTAAAGCAGTTTTTTCCAAATCTGTGAAGAAAGTCATTGGTAGCTTAATGAGGATGGCATTGAATCTATAAATTATCTTGGGCAGTATGGCCATTTTCATGATACTGATTCTTCCTATCCATGAGCATGGTATGTTCTTCCATTTGTTTGTGTCCTCTTTTATTTCACTGAGCAGTGGTTTGTAGTTCTCCTTGAAGAGGTCCTTTACATCCCTTGTAAGTTGGATTCCTAGGTATTTTATTCTCTTTGAAGCTGTTGTGAATGGGAGTTCATTCATGATTTGATTCTCTGTTTGTCTGTTACTGGTGTGTAAGAATGCTTGTGATTTTTGCACATTGATTTTGTATCCTGAGACTTTGCTGAAGTTGTTTATCAGCTTAAGGAGATTTTTGGCTGAGATGATAGGGTTTTCTAAATATACAATCATGTCATCTGCAAACAGGGACAATTTGACTTCTTCTTTTCCTAACTGAATACCCACATCCCACAAGGAGTAAAGCTGATCAAATGACAAAATGAAAGAAAATACACAAGAGAGTTGCTGCTATTTTAAACGATGAAAGTGAATGAAATGGTCTTGGGAGGAAGTAAAAACAAACTTAAAAATATACAATCCATAGTGATGGACTCGGGAACATAAGATCATGAATGCTTTGTACACTTTCTTTTTTGTTTTCTAAAATTTCTACAATAAATAGGTAGACAGGGTCTATTGCTTAGGATTGCAAGCTGTAGTAGGTTTGCATGGGAAGAAAAACTGATTTCTCTCTACCCTTTAGGTTCTTTGGCTGAGCCATGAATTAAATCAACATAAAGCATATTAACAGGTGAAAAATAATTTGAATTATGTATGTATGCACAGGAGTACCACAAAAATATGAAACTCAAAGAAGAGCTGAATAATTGATGCTTATATATTATAGCATCCTGAGCTACAGACAGAGGGAGGGGCTTGGGGCTCCTAAAGAGTAGTGGGGACAAGTTATGAGAGGATGAGGGGGGAAATGTACAGTGAATAAATGTGGTCTTATTACACAGATAAGGATCTCTGAGGTGGCAAGAGTTGTCTCAGAAGCAGCTCTTTCCTTGTTACAGTTATCTTTATTAATGCAAATTTTCCTTATAGATGCACATTTATTTTACAAAAGGGCAGCTATTCAGAGCTGCTCTAGTTTCTCAAAATAACCTGCTAATAAACAGGATGCCCAAGAGGAATATTTAGGGGTTATTTGTCCTGAGCTCCAACAGTGTTTTAGAGCTACTGTAACAAAATACCACAAACTGGGTGGCTTATAACCACGGGCATATTTAATGTCTCACAGTTCTGGAGACTAGAAATCTAAAATCAAGTTGTTGGCAGGGCCACACTCTCTGTGAAGCCTTCAGGGAAAATCTGTTCCATGCCTGTCTCCCAGTTTCTGAAGTTACCAGTAATCTTCATCACTCTAACTCCTGTGTCATGACACAGCATCTCCCTGTGTGTCTGGGTCTCTGTGTTTCCTCTCCTCTAATAAGGATACCAGCCTTATTGGATTAGGAACCCACCCTACTCCAGCATGACCTCATCTTAATTATATGTTAACTTAATTACATTTACAACAACCATATTTCCAAATACAGTCATATTTGGAGGTTCTGGGAAGCATACGAATTTTAGGTGACACTATCCAACACAGTACATGCGTGTTTGGTTTAAATCTTGGCTCTGCTACCAATTAGCTACATAAACTTGAACAAGTTACTGGCTATTTTGAGCACCCTGTTTTCTCATCTGTAAAGTGAGGACAAGAATACTCACTCCATAGACCTTTTGTGAGGATTACTGTGAAGGGCTGTGCTTGTGCCTATTGCAGGGTAAATACTCAGCTGGAAACAGCTATTATTTTTGCTCTCACTGTCAGAATTTTTTTTTTTTAACAAACTTGAAGACAGAGAAAAAAAAATCGCCTGTCACTGGACCAAACCATGCCATTTAAACAAAGCAAGCTTTGGGAACTGCAATGTCTATCTAACATTCGTTTCTCTCTCACATTATATTTAGTACCTAGTAAAAAACCTAATTTAGCTCAGGATATACTAAGTTCTCGTTAACTGATTGTTTCTGATGCAGGAGAAAAATTTGCATCTATTTCAGTCTCAGCCTAAGAGGCTCAGAAGAGATACACAATTTTAGCTAAGAGTACCTGCCTAATCTAAAAGTATCTATTGCTTCCTTTTTCATTTTTGTTCCTACTATGCACAAGCTTGACTTTCCAGTTCATTTTAACTTGATGTCAAGTATATCCAAGGTCTTTTGGTAAGAGAAGGGAGCTGTATGATCTACTTGGCAGAAAATAGCTTCCTTGTCAACCTAATTAAATTTCTCTTCATGAAGGTTGAGTACTACGAATTTAAAGATATGTTATCTGGGAAGGCTATGATACTAACTTGTAAGAAATCATTAACATTTTAGGATGTATTGTTTTTCCATTAAATTAGACGCTTAGAAGGGCAGTTCATTCTGATGGGAGAAAGGAGGTTCAGGAACATTCCAGTGCATGGTTCACTTCAGGGTACACTTTTTATCTGGGAAAATGTAGTGAGAGGGTAACTGAGAGCCTCTGAGAGGCAACAGATTTGCCACCTGAGAGAAAAGCCCCTGAGGCAATGACTATGTTATTTACATGTGTATAATGTTCCACGTGCTCCTCTGAAAATACCCATGTGGCTTTGTGTACACATATGTTTAAATAATGTGTAAGCAAATATAAGCAGGTTATGAAACATACACACACAACAAAAAGAAGCTGGGTTCTGGAGTCACACTGCTAGAGCCCACAGTCAAGCTCATCTCCCAGCCTGTGATCTGGGCAAGTAACAGAAGTTCATTGGGCCGGTTACATCAGACCCTCGAGTTGTTTTAAAGATTAACTTTGTTACTATTGTAAAACACTTAGAATATTGCTTTACACAATATAGGTTTTTAAAACGTCCTTAGTAATTTGCTTTTTTTTTTCTTCCTGCCAAAGACATGAAGATATTGTGCCTCTATTTGTTCTTCATCATCTCATTGTGAGTTTTGCTTTGGAACAGTAGGTTATCATCACCTGAGGATTCCCTTTTGAGTTGATGAACAAGATCAAGCTAGCTCATTTCCAACTGAATCTACATCAAATTAAGGAAAGTAAAAATATTTTTCAAAGAACAGACTGATATTTAGTAAGGGAAGCAATAGTATGTTAGCAGAATAAAAAAGAAAGGCAGTGCCTGCTGTAATGACTGACAGTCCAAACAACAACGCATGTCTCTGTGGGTGGATGCTAAAACAGATATTTATTTTTATTTATTCATTATGTTGTTTGGTAGAGACTGAGTCTCACTATGTTGCCCAGGCTGGTCTTGAACTTCTGGCCTTAAGCAGTCCCCCCTCCTCAGCCTCCCAAAGTGCTGGAATTACAGGTGTGAGCCACGGTGCCCAACCCAACAGTTTTTACTAGTACCAAAGTAAAGAAGATTTTTAAAAAGCATATTTGTCTTATTGCTGTTGTTTCTAATCAGGAAGGCAAACAATGTAGACAGGAGCAAGTTTGACCTTTGGAGGAAGTGTTTGTTTAGTAAATATCACATTTTTTAATCCAAGAAGTTCTTTTCCTTCAATCTGTTAGCAAATAGAGGTCTCCCTGAAAATCAGTGTTGTGCATCTAAAATGAGTATCTTGACTGGACAAGACTGGTCAGAGTTGGGTCTGACCACAAGAGGAAGCATATTCTGACATTAGACTTTCTCTCATCAACAGGTTGGATGTGATGGGCCTTTGAAAAATGGATGACAGGTCCTTAGATTTAAGGAGCTGATGGACTCATGGAGAGAACCAGATGTTAATGCATTTTGAATGGGCTGATTCCTTGCAATGTGTGTGGCTTTTTTTTTTTTTTTTGAAGTTATTCTTTTACCATAATGATCACAACAAACAATGGCAAGTCCCTGTGTATTTTCATCTGAGTCTATATATGCCCTGGGCCCTGTTATTAGCCCCTTCCTTCCCCCAGGATGTGTAGAAACATCAAATAGAGCCTACTAAGTCCCAGACATTATTATAAATAGTTGGATACAACAGTGAGGGCCTCTGACCTCACGGAGTTTACAATCTAGAGAGGAAAGGGGGCTACCCTGCTTTAGGAGGCCAGGTAAGGCATCCCCGGAGAAGTGACCCGTAAGCACAGACATGAATTGGTGATAGAACCACGTGATGAGGGGCTCCAAAACCAGACTGCTTGAGGTCAAAATCCTGGTTCTGTGTGAGGTTTCCAGAACTTTCTATGTCTTGAGTTTCTTATCTGTAAAATGGAGATGAGAGTAATTGCTTCATGGTGCTGTGAGGATTAAATGGTTTAATAGTATATCATCAATCATAAGGCCGTATTTTTTCCCTATATTTTGACATCTCAAGATCAAGAACTTCTTATAATGAATAGGGCTTACACTCACTGATAGGCATGTGGCAGTCCTGATGAGGTGGTTAATGATTGCTTAGGAGCTAAGACAGTTGCTGTCCCAGGTGGCATGACACGACATTTGCATCTGCTCTGTGCCACCAATCCAAATGATTAAGGACCATTTCAGGAAGAAACATGAAGCCTGATTGTTGGAAAACATTTTGTGTGACACCCTGTAGTCAGATCTAAGATGCTCAAGTATCAAAACTGGGAAATGGGTGTCAGCAGCTTGGAAGAAATTTCCTGGAACTGGAATCCTGGAGTGAAGTATTGGTTAAAAAAAAAAAAAAAATGACAGGACGAGTCTCTTCATGACTCTGACGCTCATTATGTAGAAAATCCCGGACTGTGGCAATTTTGTCAAAACTGATTGAGAATGGGCAACTTCCAAATGTAAAGGAGGCTTAGAAATTGATTAAATAATTTATTTTACTTACATTTTCATTTTTATGTGTGAACAAGTATGACCTCTAATTTTTAAAATTATATCCAAATGAAGATCATTTTTCAACAAGAACAAATAAAAATTCAAAGTGACAAGAAAACATGATTCATATTTACTTGGCCACAGTTTTTTTCTTTCTTAGTGGCTCATAAAATGATAATACATCCTACAAAGGATGCATCTTAGAGTCCGTGAAAGGTTGGTGAATCTTTTACAGTAGTGCCTGGCAGTAGTAAGTTTTTGGTAAACCATTATCAGTATATCTCAATTCTTTTGGGGACAATAGTGCTCACCTCTAAGTTTCACTGCTCAGTGTCCATCTCTCACTTTCTAAGCAAATCCTCTTCATGAGGCTCTTACTGCAATTCACTGAGGAAGGAACAAGAGCTAGCACAGAGGAGGTGCTCAATAGTTATTTATTTATTAAATGAATGAATGACTGGATTCCTGCTAAGCTCCTTCACATTTCAGAGAGCAGGTGTAAGAAACTCCCATTGCCTCTCTAAGGACTGTCCTTGTCAGAAGCTACCCTAAAATTGTAGGCCTTTCCTCTCTCCACCCAACACTCTAAGTCATAATTTGCTCTCCAGGATGGTGAGTGTCTGCTGTAGCGTAGGATTGAATGGGGCGGCAGAGGACCCCTTTACCTAGGCTTTTGTGCAGTGCATGCTCTCAAAGTCTGGCACGTTAAACTATACAGATATATGCCAATTTATATACTGAAGTCCTGGTATAAATTATACATCTGAAAGAATACTCTTCTAGTCATCTTTCTCTCCACCTCATTATCTCATTCTTCCCCCATATCTCTCTCTTTCTCTCTCTCTCTCTCTCTGTCTCTCTCTCTGTCTCTCTGTCTCTCTCTCTCTGTCTCTGTCTCTCTCTCTCTGTCTCTCTCAGCACACACACACACACACACACACATAAATAAGCATGGGCATTGAGGGGATATTAAAATAATTCTGAGTTGAAGAGAGTTCCAAGGAATTAAACAGAGAAATTGGTGAGGGCTTTTGAGAAGCAGACACAGATTCCTGTCCTCCCTGGGTTTAACTCCAAGGTGGTGAATGTAAAGGACAATAATGCACTTAGAGAAAATTGGGGATTTTGGAATCAAGTATGGAGTCCTGTGCTCTGCTTCTCTTGTGTACTGGGAGGCAGTGAGCACCTATTACCTAAGTCACCATAGTTATGGGAGCGGAGAGGAGACGCTGTGTGAGACTCCCAGACCCAGAGACCAGAGGCAGCCTCTGAGCTCCTTCACTTGATGCCAGAGCAGTGAGAGGAGCACCGTGTTTCTGGTGCAGCCTAGAGAATTGTGGATGTGACACTGGAAAGTAGATGAGCTGAGGGTGCCTGGAGGCCAGCGCAATTTCCTCATTATCCCATTGTCATGAGACTCTGAGAGCTCCCAGAAACCTAAATGCCATATCAGAGGAAAAAAAGATTGGGAAAAAGTGTAAAGGGACAGCATTTTTCCTAAATCACCTAAGAATACCGAGTATGACAAACTTTACTCTTAATTGGCAATGTTGCATCCCATTACTGATGGAGTAGGAACTTAAGGAAAAAGCCATGTTTAGTTCAAGAGGAAAAAAGTATTTCCTATATACCTAAGTATGTGGCTTGAATATTCTTACCTGCTGTATGCATACATCCTAAGAAAACTCATTAATCTGGAGGAATTATGGGTGGAAGCAGTGTAGTCTAAACCTATAACGAGAAAGAAAATCTCTTCAATTAGCAAGTTGTTCCCTTGATCTTGTAGTCAGTTTCTTAAAGGAATGTTGACCAAAGGGATATCCAAATCATGAAAAGAAAATAATATTAATTTCTTGTGAATGTTCTATTTGATTCCAAAGGAAAGCCTCTGGATGCTTTTTATTGTGTGCATCGGGGATTTGAGGGATGCTGGCCATTCTTTTCATAGATGAATTCACATGCTAAAGTAATACCCAGAAAGCTTGTTTCCCTAAAGAAAAAATAAACTTAACTATGTAGAAATTCCAGCAAAAAGATTGAAGGACACCAAGGACACCTAAGTAATTGAAATGTGAATTTTGAGAAACAACTGTGGAATAATTTCCTAAAAGAAATGTCTCAGATGCTAGATGCAAAAGAAGAGGCAAATGCCAAATTGTGGGGTGAAAACATGGGGATTGCAAAAGGATTGCAAAAGGAGTGTAAGAGTTAAACCCAGGAATTAACGAACAACTCTGAACTTATCCAGGAAGTAATGGATGGTTGTGTCAACTGGAAATGTTTCATTCAATAATCAAAAGTTGTCATAAACAAAATTTTAAAGTAGAATGTTAAAAATGGTAGAGTTCTTAATTTAGGATCCTTTGCCATTAGCCCACAGATGTCTGTGACATATTTGGCACCCTCATCTTCAATCACTGGGGGCATTCTGAGCCTTCCCTATTATCGAATGGTGAGTATCATATGTTCCAGAATTAAGAACCAGGAGAGACAAGCTGTACATGTTCGTGCGCATATCTTTCCCAACTTATGTCCTTTGATTCAGTGAATAAGCCGACTGGAGCGGTGACCAATGGTGGGTGCTCCTGGCACCCCCTTCGACTACATCAGCATAAAGACATGCTTTTGTTTATTGTGTTTTAAAAATCTTGCTCTCATATGAATTTATTACATTTGTTAGTTTTAAAAATATACATAAATTAAGAATCATACATTTCAGACTCTATTTTTAATTTTTTTATTTGTATAAATTTAAGGGATATAAGTGCAGTTTTGTTACATTGATATATTGTGTAGTGGTGAAGTCTAGGCTTTTAGTGTATCCATCACCTGAGTAATGTACACTGTACCCATTAAGTAATTTCTAATCCCTTACCACTCTTCCACCCTTCTGATTGTCTGATGTCTATTATTCCACATTCTATGTCCATGTGTACACATTATTTAGCTCCCACTTATAAGTAAGAATGTGCAGTATTTGACTTTCTGTTTCTGAGTGGTTATACTTAAAATAATGGTCTCCAGTACCATCCATGTTGCTGCAAAAGAACATGATTTCACTTTTTTTATGGCTCAACAGTATTCCATCGTGTGTGTGCGTATGTGTGTATATGTGTGTGTGCATTAATACCACATTTTCTTTATCCAATCATCCACTGATTGACATTTTAGATTGATTTCATATCATTGCTATTGTGAAGGATGCTGCAATAGACATAGAAGTATAGCTATTTTTTAATATAGTGATTTTTTCTCCTTTGAGTAGATACCCAGCTAGATTGCTGAATTGTACATTAATTCTATTTTTAGTTCTCTGAAGACTCTATTTTTTCTATTTTCCAGTCTTCACCAGTTTTCCAAATAAACCCATTGTCTACTCCAGGATCCAATTCAAGACGCCATGTTGTATGTAGTTTTCATAGTTGTATAGTCTCCTCCAGTCTATGACAAGAAGTTTTATTACATAAATATTTTGGTATTGAACAATTCTTTTAATCTACATACATTAAAAATAAGAGAAGAAAAAGCCCAAAAGTTATATATGGCTATGACATATGTCAAGGATGACTGAGAAACAATACAGTGCCTTAGACTGCACTAACAAATTCATTTAAATAAGATAAAATTCAACAATCTTAATGTATAGTCCTATAAATTTTGACAAACACGTACATCTGTGTAGCTGTATGTTATAATCAAGATATAGAATAGTTCCATCACCCACAAAAAATCCTTTATCTGTAGTCAATCAGTGCCCTAAAACATCCAGCCAAACACTCCCCTAAAACACACAGCCATGGCGACAACTTTATTGGCATGACATTGCTCATATATCCCCTTATTACCCTTTAATTACTGTAGACTATGTAGTGATTTCACTGCTCTCATTCCCAGTATTGATTATTTCTGACTTCCCTCTCTGACCAGCATAACTAGAGATTCATCAATTTCATTGATCTCAAAGAACAAGCTTTTGATTTCATTGGTTTTTCTCTGTTGTTACTCTGTTTTCTATTCCACTGATTTTTGCACAGATCTTTATGATTTCTTTCTTTCTTCTTTGGGTTTAATATGTTCTTCTCTTTCCAGTTCCTTAACATGAAAACCCATATTACTGATTAGAGGTCTTTCTTCTTGTCTTATATAAGCATTTAGTGCTACAACTTTCCCTTCATTACCGCTTTAGATGCATTACACAAATTTTAATTTATTGAGTTTTTATTATCATTCATTTTTAAACATTTTCTCATTCCCATTATGCCTTACTCATTGAGCCATAGATTACATAGAACCATGTTGTTTAATTTCCATTTTCCCCATAATGTTCCAGGTATTTTTCTGTTGATTTCTAGATCAATTTTAGTATGATCAGAGAATATGGTTTGTATGATTTCAATTCTTTTGAATTTGCTAAAGTTTGTTTTATGAACAAGAAAATGGCAATATTGGTGTACTTCCATTTGCACTTGAAAATAGTGTATATTGTGCTATTGTGCTATTGTTGGATAAAATGTTCTATTATTGCCAGGTAGGTTAAGTTTGTTGATAGTGTTGCTCACGTGTTCTCTAAAGTTACTGTATTTAAAATTTATTTGTTCTATTAATTACTGAGAGAAGAATATTAACATTTCCAATTATAATTATGGATTTGTCAATTTCCCATTTAATTCCATAATTTTTTGCTTAATGTATTTTGAAGCTCCATCATTAGGCTCATACGCATTTAGGATTGCCATGTCTTTTTTATCATTAGGTCATGTTCCTCATGATTCCTGATAATATTTGTTCTAAAGTCTACTTTGATATTTAGTCCCTTTAGCTTTCTTTTGATCAGTGTTTTTATAATCCATCTTTTTCTATTCTTTTAATTTTACCTGTATTTAAAATGAGTTTCTTAAAGATTACATAGAGTTGATGAGTTGCGTGTTTATTTAACTTGATAATCTCTGTTTTTTGTTATGTTTAGACAATTTGTTTAATGCAATTATTGATATATTCTTATTAAAACCTACCATTTTGTTAGTTGTTTTAAATTTTTCTATCCATCCTTTGCTCCTCTTTTTCTGCTTGCTTTGGATTAATTTTTTTTTACATTCAATCTTATTTACACTTTTGGCCTATTATTCATGTATTTTTTTTAATGTTTTATTTTTAGTAGTTGTTCCAAGATTTATAATGTGCATTATCAATAAAGCGCAGTCCTAGGCCAGGCACAGTGGCTCACGCCTGTAATCCCAGCACTTTGGGAGGCTGAGGCAAATGGATCATCTGAGGTCAGGAGTTTGAGACCAGCCTGGCCAATGTGGTGGAACCCCGTCTCTACTAAAAATACCAAAATTAGCTGGCATGATGTCGAGTGCCTTTAGTCCCAGCTACTCAGGAGGCTGAGGCACGAGAATCTCTTGAACCTGGGAAGCGGAGGTTGCAGTGAGCTGAGATTGCACCACTGCCCTCCAGCCTAGGCAACAGAATGAGACCATATCGCAATAATAAAAACTAAAAATAAAGCCTAGTCTTACTAAAACAAATGACACTACTTCAAAGGCGTTAAAAAACTTATAGTATATGCTTCCAATTCCTCCCTCCCATAATTAGTGAGGGTATTGCTGTCACACATTTTAATTTTGCATATGCCAAAATACATCGCTCTTATTTTTGCTTTAGAAAGCCAATAATCTTTTAGAGTAATTAAAAAGAAAAAAAACTTTTTTTTTTTTTTTTGAGATGGAGTCTCGCTCTGTCGCCCAGGCTGGAGTGCAGTGGCCTGATCTCGGCTCACTGCAAATTCCGCCTCCCGGGTTCATGCCATTCTCCTGCCTCAGCTTCCCGAGTAGCTGGGACTACAGCCGCCCGCCACAGCACCCCACTAATTTTTTGTATTTTTAGTAGAGATGAGGTTTCACTGTGTTAGCCAGAAAGGTCTCGATCTCCTGACCTCGTGATCCGCCTGCCTTGGCCTTCCAAAGTGCTGGGATTACAGGCGTGAGCCACCGCGCCCAGCCAATAAAAAAACTTTTATACTTATCTTTATTTTCACCACTTCCAGAAATCTTCATTCTTTGTATACATCAAAATTTCTCTCTCGTAAAATTCCTTCTGCCTGAAGAGCTGTCTTTAACACATCTCATAGTGCAGATCTGCTGATAATCAAATATCTTGGTTTTTATTGTCTAAAAGAGTATTTCTCCTTCAGCTTAAACTGTATTTTCACTGGGTATAGAATTCTAGGTTTACAGACATTTTGTTTGTTTAAACGCTCCAATGATATCAGTTTATTGTCTGCACACTTGCATAGATTATGACAAGAAGTCTGTTGCAACTTTTTTCTTTTCCTTGTTTCTGCGTGTATGTGTCATTTTCTCTATAACTTTATTTTCAGCAGTGTGAATATGCTGTCTCTTGTGGTGTGTGTGTGTGTGTGTGTGTGTGTGTGTGTGTGGTGTTTAATATTTTTGTGCTTGGGGTTCTCTGAAATTTTTTGATCTGTATTCTGCCACATTTCATTATTTTGGGAAAAGTATTGGCTGTTATCTCTTAAAGTACTTTTTCTGTCTAATTTTCTATCTTCTCTAGGGTTCTAATTACACATATATTAGACCATTTGATAGTATTCCGGAGTTCCTGTATTCTCTGTCTCTCTTCCTTTTTCCACTCTTTTTTTCTCTTTGTGTTTTACTTGGCGTGATTTCTTCAAGTTCAGTGATTCTTTCCTCAGCTGTATTGATTCTTCTGATAATTTCATTAAAGTAATTTTTCATTTCTGTTGCAATGATTTTTACTTTATCTTTTCTATTTGTCTTTCTCTTTATTTTCAATTCTCTGGACAGACAATTCCCATCTATTCATACATGTTGTCCCTATTCTCTCCTAGAGTGTTTAATAAATTAATCACAGTCAATTTAAATTCCTGCCTGGTTGTTCCAATATCTGGGTAGGGTCTGAGTTAGATTGTTGATTGCTTCATCTCTTGACAGTGGTTGTTACATCTTTTTATTGCATGCTGGATAAAGTATACAGGACAGTAGACACTAAGATAAATAGTATTTATGCCTAGAAATAAGAATACTTATTCTTCTATTGGTCACTAGTGTTGGAGTTTGAGTCAATACGGTCAGCAATTCAGCTGGGTTTCAGTTGTGTTGTTGCTTCAGCGCCCTGCCAGTTTCATTCCTCTGGCATTATCTTTTGCTTAAGATGGAGACCAGTCTACCTGACAATGTTACTCAATGTGCCTGGTCTACCCTCAGTTTTAGGCCTTCTCTGAGTATCTGCATATCAAAGAAGTTGTCTCTTCAATTTTCTTGCCTTTTACCCAACAATAGGCTGCTATCACTTGTTACTTGGCACTTGCTAGTATGGTAGTGGGGAGTGAGAGATGTTTTCTACTGCTCCACTTCAACCAAATTCTTAAGCAGACCCTGTGGAAGTTTTGCTGCCCTTCCACCAACAACTTAAGTCTTTTGTTCCTTAGGGGAGAAGGGGCTTGGCAGGATTTTGTGCTTTACCCATAGTAGAGGCAGTTCCCCTTGTCCAGGCTCATAAGAGTTAAGATTTGTCATGTTTCTGGAATCTTCTGTTGTGAGACAGAACCAACATTCTTTTATTTAGCTTCTATCTTAAATTCAGGGGTACAAGTGCAGGTTTGCTATAATACATAGGTAAATGTGTATCATGGGGTCTGATGTAAATATTATTTAATCATGCAGGTATAAAGCCTAGTATCCATTAGTTATTTTTTCTGATCCTCTCCCTCCTCCCCCCTCCACCCTCTAAATGACCCCAGTGTGTGTTGTTCCCCTCTATGTGTCCATGAGTTCTCATCAGTTAGCTCCCACTTATGAGTTAGAATGTGTGGTATTTAATTTTCTGTTCCTGTGTTAGTTTGCTAAGGATGATGGCCTCCAGCTCCATCCATGTTCCCACAAAAGACGTACTCTCATCCCTTTTTATGGCTGCATAGTGTACAATGGTGTATGATATGGTTTGGCTCTGTGTCGCCACCCACATCTCATCTCAAATTGTAATCTCCACGTGTCAGGTGAGGGACCTGGTGGGAGGTGACTGGATCATGGGAGTAGATTTTCCCCATGAGAACCATGCTGTTCTCATGACAGTTCTCACAAGATCTGATGGTTTAAAAGTATGGTACTATCACCCTCATTCTCTCATCTGCTGCCACCATGTAAGATATGCCTTGCTTCCCCTTCACTTTCCACCATGATTGTAAGTTTCCTGAGGCCTCCCTAACCATGTGTAACTGTGAGTCAATTAAACCTCTTTCCTTTATAAATTACCCAGTCTCAGGTAGTTCTTTATAGCAGTGTGAAAAAGGACAAATACAGAAAATCAGTATTGAGGAAGTGGGGCACTGCTATAAAGATACCTGAAAATGTGGAAACAATTTTGCAACTGGGTAACAGACAGAGGTTGGAACAATCTGGAGGGCTCAGAAGAAGACAGGAAGATGTGGGAAAGTTTGGAGCTTCCTAGAGACTTGTTGAATGGATTTAATCAACATGATGATAGTGATATGGACAATGAAGTCCAGGCTGAGCTTTTCTCAGATGGAGATGAGGAACTTATTGGAAACTGGAGTAAAAGTCACTCTTGCTATGCTTTAGCAAAGAGACTGGTGGCATTTTGCCTCTGCCCTAGAGATCTGTGGAACTTTGAACTTGAGAGAGATGATTTAGGGTAGCTGGTGGAAGAATTTTCTAAGCAGCCAAGCATTCAAGATGTGGCCTGGCTTTTTCTGAAAACATAGTCATCTGTGTTCACAAAGAAATGGTCTGAAATTGGAACCGATGTTTAAAAGGAAAGCAGAACATAAAAGTTTGGAAAATTTGCAGCCTGACCATGTGGTAGAAAACAAAACCCCTTTTTCTGGGAGAAATTGAAACCCCGCTGACTGAAGAAATTTGCATGCATAAATAAAGAGAAACAGAATGCTAATAGCCAAGACAATGGAGGTGTTCTGCTCTGAACACCTTTCAGAGTTCTTCATGGCAGCCCCTCCCATCACAAGCCTGGAAGCCTAGGATGAAAAAATGGTTTCCTGGGCAGGGCCCAGGGCCCCACTGGTCTGTTCAGCCTTAGGACATAGCATCCTGCATTCCAACCCCTCCATCTCCAGTAATGGTTTTAAAAGGGGTCAAGGTACAACTCAGGCCATGGCTTCAAAGGGTGCAAGCCCCAAGCCTCAGTGGCTTGACGTATTGGGCCTGTGGGAGTACAGAAGACAAGAGTTGAGATTTGGGAACCTCCTCCTAGATTTCAGAGGATCTATGAAAATGCCTGTGTATATGTGCATATTTTCTGTAGCCAGTCTATCATTGTTGGGCATTTAGGTTGATTCCACGTCTTTACTATCCTGAATAGTGTTGGAATGAACATAAGTGTGCATGTGCCTTTATAATAGAATGATTTATATTCTTTAAGGTATTATACACCCAGGAATGAGATTGCTGGGTCAAATGGTATTTCTATCTTTTTATTTTTGAGGAATCGCCACACTGTCTTCCACAATGGCTGAACTAATGTACACTCCCACCAATAGTATATAAGCATTCCTTTTTCTTTACAACCTCACCAGCATCTGTTATTTTTGACTTTTTAATAATGGCTATATTAATCCATTCTCACACTACTCTAAAGAACTTCCTGAGACTGGGTAATTTATGAAGAAAAGAGGTTTAATTGACTCACAGTTCCACAGGCTTAACAGAAAGCATGACTGGGAGGCCTCAGGAAACTTACAATCATGGTGGAAGGTGAAGGGAGAGCAAGCACCTTCTTCATATGGTGGCAGGAGAGACAGAGCGAAAGGAGAAGTGCCAGACTCTTTTAAACCATCAGATATCATGATAACTCAATTACCATTGTGAGAACAGCAAAGGGAAACGTGTCCCCATGATCCATTTATCTTCCAACAGGTCCCTCCTCCAATTTGACATAAGATTTGGGCAGGGACACAAATCCAAACCATATCAGTAGCCATTCTGATTGGTGTTAGATGGTAACACCAGAAAAGTGTCTGTTCATGTCCTTTGCCCACTTTTGAATGGGGTGGTTTGGTTTTCTCTTGGAAATTTGTTTAAATTCCTTATAGATGCTGGATATTGGAGCTTTGTTGGATGTATAGTTTGCAAAAATGTTCTCTCATTCTATAGATTGTCTGTTTACTCTGTTCATAGTTTCTTTTCAACTATGTTTACTCTATTGATAGCTTCTAGTCACTGTTTTATCTCCAGCACCTGCAACAGTGCCAGACACATAAAGGTCACTCCATAAATATTTATTCTATGAACAAATGAATGAATAAGAAAGCTCCTCTGTTTTTCTAGGTATAACAAATTTCATCTCAGGCTGATAAATAGGTAGTATAAATTACGTTTCTTAAGTGAGATTCATGTTTTGCAAACTGCATGTTGAATCCATTATTCATTTTGGATATATCTCTACTAAAAGAAGCAAATAAGGACAATTAAATTTAGAAAATTGGTTTTGGAGTATAACATAAGAAGCATAAGGAGATATCAATCACCTAACAGATATATCTGAGTGCCTTCCATTTGTCTAGCTCTATGATAGGCACTATGGGGAGCAGGCACACAAAAGTACTGGAATGAGTCTCAGCGAATAGCTACAAGAGAGTTAGGCAGAAGTTGATAGAGAAAAAAATCAAGAGAAAAATAAAAGCTAGATTTGCACATACCTGTGCCTCATTGAAAACATTTTTTAAAGATTTAGACAAAGAAGAAGTTAAAGTTATCTGAGACCCATGATAAGACAGTCCAACCCACAAGGATTTATTGATCATTTTGGTTGACCTAAGAATGTCCAAGCAACATTCATCTACAAGCCTTAATTACCGTTGTTGTTGTTGTTGTTGTTGTTTTTCTGGCTATCCTGCCTCTTGGAATAGAAAATATTCTCTAACAATAAGCTCTTTCTAAATTGCTTTTTACAGTGAAAAAAAAAAGCTGGGAAAAAGTCAGTTTCTATGCTGCCACCTTACCCTATTGTCATGGTCAAACTATGTTGCCTTGGTAACTTCACCAGATAAAATGTGCTGCTCTGTCCACCTGTGATGCCACAGCAGATGGCATTATCTTGGCAGCAGAATAAAATAGCCCCTCTCTGAACTTGCTATTTGGACTGTCTCAGAAACTTCATTCATGGAAGAATGTCATACAATGTCTATTTCAAATGTGGTACCGTTTCAGGCCCTAAATTTCTCCAGAGCACATTTCTCTCCTTTCATACCAGTCAACGCACGACTGGAATATAGCCAGCTGGGAGGAAGGGGTGTCCCTTGGTTCCTGTAGTTGATTTATTTGTTGCTTACACAGTATCCATTCTCTCCATGCTTCCTTGTTTCTAATTTTGCTTAGAGATTCAGCCTTCTCACAGTCATATTTGCGACTCAGAAAAACTGAAGACATATGCACTCTGGAAACAGATCATAACTAAGCCAGTCATGGTAACCTCATCCCCTTATGAGTGATTTGTTCAGGGACCCAGTTTTAAGCTAGTCAGTGCACAGGCATTTCCCTGGTGACTGTACTGGTCCAGAGTTGAGCACATGACCAGTTTGGCTCAATCAGATTGCAAAGAACTTCCATTCCATGGTTAGAAGAAAGAATCTCTTTCACCAGGTCAACAAGAACAAGGAACAATTTTGCCACAATTACAGTAAGTAGGCATGTTGAAAGCATGAAGGACGCCAGCCTGAGGCCAAAGCTGGCAGCTGGTGGCGGGACAGAGCAGAGAAGATGGTAGAGGAATGGAATCAGAGCTCTTAATTGTGCCTTGTTTGTAGACTGCTCCACCACTGGACTTCCTGATATGTGATATAATGAATTCTGTTATTGTTTAACATAGTTTAGACTCAAGGTTTCCTGTTTCTTATAACTGAGAGCATCTTTACTGACATGGTTCCAGCACCCAATAACAAACATGTCATCTTGGACAAATCGCTTCATGTCTTCATATCTCAATTCACATGTTGAACAATGAAGGTATTTGATTCAGAATCTCTAATTTGGTCTTCTGGTATTCTAAACTTCCAAGTCTAAAATGTAAAGCGTAGTTCTAGACACCATGAAGTTTTTAAAACAGTGTAAGAACCCAAGTGAGCAGTTCAGGCCCAAAGCTTAGGAGAAAAGGCATTATAAAGCATATCACATGTTATGAACAATGGACCTCTAGAAGTTTACCTGAAAAGCTTAGTGAGAAGTGCCAAAATGATCTAATCTCTAGTCAATATAAGAAGAACCAAGATGGGAGAAGGGTAGGGGGGAGTTTTTTGGAAAGTTCAGAGTTCACAAAGATAGGCTATTTTCTTCTTCACTATCGCCTGTGGAGAAGGGGTGGCTGCTTCCCTTCCTCCTAACCAGTGGGGCTCCAGTAGAAACTCTTACCAAGATTGGGCATGCCTGCAACAAGAGGAAACTTGAATTGATTCCCTGCTCAGAAATTTTCTTGACTAGTGGCTTATTAATCTGCCCCTTTCCATGCCAAACAGGAGGGAGAGAGAACTATAAAATAGCAGTACTAAAAAAAAGAGGTAGACTCTTGAGTGTACTTGAGATTCCTATGGATGGCACCAAGAAAGGTATTTGGGCTTAACCTGAGGCATCTGCTGAATCAGGAAGCCCAAGCAGGAGGGAGCACCTTTTTGGGGATGTAGGGGGTGGTAAAATTGAATACAAGCCAGATTTCCCAAATCATACCATTGTGCGGAAGAGAGATGTCCTAGAGCCTAGAGAAAGGATTTGAATGTCTGCTGTACCTAACACAAGGTATGTTCTATTGCAGATGCACAGTAAATATTTATGAAAGAAAGCTAGGAAAGAAATAAGTTAGCTGGTTAGTTTTTTCTCTATCGTACTTTGCATGGTCCCTATGTGATTCTTTTAGAAAGATGAGGATAATAAGCAAACTATGCCAAGGCTCCTACTACTCCTCTTCACCACACTGTAGTTTCTAAACACATTCTTTCTCCTCCCACCTCATGCCTTTCTACTCCTTTATGCACACCTGGAACTCCTGATGTATCAAACCCACTTCCTGCTCCAGCAGTACAACACATCATCTCACACACACACCAGGGCCTGAACCCTAAATGTGGAACCCCCTGGTTTGTCTGGAAAATCCCTCCTCCTCTATCAAAACGAGATCTTGAAGTATTCCCTAACCTTCCCCATACAAGATTTCCATGACACCCAGTACATCTCTTTTTATTATTTATTATTTACTTCCTGACTCATGTTTAGCCAAAGTGTCATATAATCCAAAGTTGGTATTTTTCTTACCTTGAATTAGCACAATGTACTATTTTCTGTATTAGTTTCTAGAGAACATTTTTCCATTGCTCTCTTCCTAGTTCTCTGTCTTGACAAAGTTCTTTGGAATTCAAGTTGCATTCTCCAGGGTGTTATCTACTTTTTTCATTCTGGAAAAATAGTGACAGAACTGCCAATACAGAAAAAACCTGTTATTTTTATAAATAGTAAGGTTCTTAAAGATTATCTAATCAACATTCATGTTTCAGTGATAAGGAATTTGAGGTCATCAGAAGTGAAAAGACTTCTCTATGTTTGTAGAATTACGTTATAGTAACACAAACTCTGATATTGCAATAGACAGTAAAGTATTGCTATTTTGCCTAAGATGAAGCAAAATGAAGCATCTTAACTGAGCTCATTCATAATTCCATATTGAAGGTACCAAATGTGCCCTGAGTGATCTTCACATTCGTTTCAGAACCTCTGTCCGTGGCTTTCAATGTAGGGTATTCCAAGCCAATGGAATACATGGCAGGACCATAGCATGTACAATAAAAGAGAGAATTAGCATGTAAAAATACACCTAGCAAAAAATATCATACACTCCCTGTACCTTTCTCAGAATTTGGCATTCTTAAAACTGAGAAGGACTTTATAGGTTACTCAGAGAAGCACCTTCTATATGTCAAGCATTTTAGCAGACTATTGACATACCAGATCTTATTTACTCATCACAAAACAAACACATTAAGGGAAGTGTTACCTTTATTTTTAAAATGCCAGGACTTGAGGCCAGGCATGGTGGCTCATGCGTGTTATCCCAGCACTTTGGGAGGCTGAGGCAGGTGGATCCCCTGAGGTCAGGAGTTTCAGACCAGCCTGGCCAACATGGCGAAACCCTGTCTCTACTAAAAATACAAAAATTAGCTGGGCATGGTGGTAGGTGCCTGTAATCCCAGCTACTGGAGAGGCTGAGGCAGGGAGAATCGCTTGAATCCAGAAGGCAGAGGTTGCAGTGAGCCTAGATTGCGCCATTGCACTCAAGCCTGGATGACATAGTGAGACTCTGTCAAAAAAAAAAAAAACAAAAAAAACTTGGATTCAGATAAGATAAATGCTTTCCTCAAATTTCTAGCCAAGTAATTATGGAGCTGGTCTACAAACTCAGGTACGTCCAACTTCAACACCTTCTTAACCCTTTGCTCCTAAATCAGATTTACTCCCTCTAATCACAGCATTCTTTTTTGCAGATTACATGAAGCTCCAACTGGAAAATCTCAGTCTGGGGTGGATTTTGTTTTGAGAAGCAGCTCTCTTTCTATAGTTGAAAAATTCTGGGTTTTCTTCCTAATTTTAGATCCCCAAATTTGCCTACCAGGAACTTCCACTGAGTCTTTATGCGGCCTTTTAGAGCAAATCTAACCAAGCTAATTCTTTGTGAAGACACTTCTAAACTTCTTCCATTGTTCCTTGAGCTTGATTTTGTTCTGTAACTAACTAATTGAAGTTAGTTAGCCATAAGTCTTCATTTCTCCAGGGAAAAATCCAGTGTTCACTCAACTATTATTGGTAAACTTTTTTTCCTAGGCTCATCCCTGGATGGCATTTCTTGTACTTTCTATTCCAGTGTTACTGTGTAAGTATAGCTCTCAGAACAGGACATGACTACTCCACATGTAGTCTGTTTTCAACTTGATATTACATTTCAATGAATGCAGCCTAAGTTTATTAGCTTTTTCATCAGGATCTCAACACACTAAAGAGAGATTTTCTGAGTACAACTCTACAAGGCGTAAGAACACTCAACAGACTCTCAGAAATTTAGCCAACACTTGATTCATCCAATTAAAAAGAAACACCACTAACATGCCATCAAATGCAACTGAACTGTATTTTACCTCCAAACATTCAAGACTTTTCTAGGAAATCACAAGCTACTTAGCTCTGTGTTACTTTGCTGAATTAGTTACAGGACCAAATCAAGCTTTGTGGGATTTTTGCCAGCTTCTGTGCAGAGATATGCATTGGCCTCCATCTAATGCCATTTCTAGGAACAACCCAGTTAGTGGAACACAAAAGCAGTAAGACCACAAATTCAAGGCTGGGTCGGACACTAATAAATTGTTTTATTTCACTCACTGTACTTTTCTTTTTTTTTTTTTTTGAGACGGAGTCTCACTCTGTCACCTAGGCTGGAGTGCAGTGGCAGGATCTCGGCTCACTGAAGGCTCTGCCTCCCAGGTTCATGCTGTTCTCCTGCCTCAGCCTCCCAAGTAGCTGGGACTACAGGCACCCACCACCATGCTTGGCTAATTTTTTGTATTTTTTAGTAGTGACGGGTTTTCACCATGTTAGCCAGAATCTCCTGACCTTGTGATCTGCCTGCCTTGGCCTCCCAAAGTGCTGAGATTACAGGCCACTCACTGTACTTTTTAAAAATGTTCTTTTATTTTAATGAAATTAAAAGAGAAAGCACCAGTTAGACCTTTCTCTCCCACACAAGGGAGAATCTGCAGCAACCTAGAGAATCATGTATCTCTATGTCCTTAACAAAGAAGAAAGATAAGGGGCAGAAGTGGACCTTTCTACCAACACTGAATAACACAGATCTGCGTACTATTAATACAAAACAGTATAAAGGAAGAACAATATTTGTATATTTGTGATAGATAAAAAGGATCAGCTAGATTGTAAGCAGCATGAGAACATTTATGTCTTACAATTGTATTCAATATGCGACAGATAATGCTGTATCCATTTGGATGAACAACTAAATGAACCAATAGAATCAAATCTATAAATGGTTGACACTGGCATAAATCATGAGGTTGTGTGTTTCCTGCTAGGGGCTCTAGATTCTCTTTCAGTTAGATGGTCTTTAGATTTTTGCTGCCATTGACAATTAGCAATTTCTATAAGCAATGCTCTTAGACAAAGCCAAATTCCTCAGTCTTATGTTCCTTCAAAATTCAGGTGGATAAATTGAGTGAATTGAGCTCTTCCACACATACAGTTCTATTCAATTATCTTAGGAGAGAGAGTATGGTCAAGAAGAGTCTTTTAGGAGAGGTATTGGTCAAAGGGAACAAATTTTCGGTCAAAAGATAAATAAGTTCTTAGAACCTAATGTACAGGATGGTGACTCTAGTTAATAATACTATATTGTATACTTGAAATTTTCTAAAAAGTAGCTCTTAAGTGTTCTTACCACACACACACACGTACACACACACAAAGGTGTGATGTGAGGTGACAGATGTGTTAGTTTGATTGTGTTAATCGTTTTACAATGTATGTATATCAAATAATCACATTACATGGTTTAAATATATACAATATTTATTTGTCAATTATACCTCAATAAAGATAGGAGGAAAAATAATCTTTTAGAGCTGGTTGATCTGGTGTGGATATAGACTTTCTAAGTTAATATAACAGGCCCCATAACATAAGCAGGTTTGGAAGTAAACCAAATACTTCTTAACAATAAACTGCCTGGATTATTTCTTGTATCAAATAAGGTAGAAAGTCATATAAATAGGACAAATACGTCATCTTCATAACTCATAAGAAATGTAAATTATCTTAGAAAAATAATATTTATTAGGTGAGGAGTGTTTGCTCTTAAGTAATTTATGATGTGTCATCAGTCACAGATCTTGTTTTTAATAAAGTAATTTAAAATCAGAGAACCATCAGTATCTCAGTCTTCCTCCTCACTCACAAAATGAGAAATCATATCTTTCCATTTGTGAGATATCAAATCCTGGACCAAGGAAATCCTTTTGTGCCTAGCCAAAGATGTTAGAAAGGATAAAGGAATAAGGCCTCATTTTTTTTGTTTTTGTATTTGACCATGGAATCATTTTATATACAGCACTATTAATACCCAGGAAAACCAGCATTTCAAATGATACAATTTAGGCATGCCAGCTGATAGTGGAGAAAAGTAACTATATTTCAAAAATAAACTGGCCTACAAGGTACTAAGTAATATACATTATTATCTTGTTAAATATTCACTATATATCTGCCTGGTAGGTAATATTTTCATTTTATTTTATCTTATTTTTTAACTTTTATTTTAGGTTCAGGGTTATATGTGCAGGTTTATTACGTTGGTAAACTCACATCATGGGAGTTTGTTGTATAGATTATCTCATTACCCAGGAATTAAGCCCAATACTAAGTCTGCTCCTCTCCCTCCTCCCACCCTCCACCCTTAAGTAGATCCCGGTGTCTGTTCTTTCCTTCTTTTATCTTCATACATTATCATCATTTAGCTCCCACTTATAAGTGAGAAGATGTGGTATTTGCTTTTCTCTTCCTGCATTAGTTTGCTTAGGATAATAACCTTCAGCTGTATCCACGTTCCCACAAAATACATGATCCTGTTTCTTTTATGGCTACATGGTGTTTTATGGAATATATGTACCACATTTTTCTTTATCCAATCCATCATTTATGGGCATTTAGGTTGATTCCATGCCTTTGTTATTGTGAATAGTGCCCCAATGAACATTTGCATACATATGTCATTATGGTAAAAATGATTTATATGCCTCTGGGTATATACCCAGTAATGCGATTGCTGGGTCAAATGATAGTTCTGCTCTTAGCTCTTTGAGGAATCACTATACTGCTTTCCACGGTGGTTGAATTAATTCACACTGCCACCAGCAATGTATATGTGTTCCATTTTCTCCACAATCTTACCAGCATCTGTTGTTTTTTGACTTTTTAATAATAAAGTAATTCTGACTGGTGTCACATGGTATCTCATTATGGTTTTTATTTGCATTTCTTTAATGATTAGTGATATTGAGCTTTTTTTCATATGTTTGTTGGCCGCATATATATCTTCTTTTGAAAAGTGTCTGTTCAATCCTCTGCCCACTTTTTAATAAGGTTGTTTGTTTTACACTTGTAAATTTGTTTAGGTTTGTTGTAGATGCTAGATATTAGGCTATTGTCAGATGCATAGTTTGCAGCTATTTTCTCCAATTCTGTAAGTTGTCTGTTTACTTTGTTTGCTGTGCAGAAACACTTTTGTTTAATTAGATCCCACTTGTCAATTTTGTTCTTCTTGTGATTGCTTTTGGTGTCTTGTCATGAAAGCTTTGCCCGTTCCTATGTCCAGGATGGTATTGCCTAGGTTGTCTTTCAGGGTTTTTATAGTTTTGAGTTTTACATTTAAGTCTTGAATTCATCTTGAGTTGACTTTTGCATATGGCATAAGGAAGGGGTCCAGCTTCAGTCTTCAGCATACGGTTCGCCAGTTATTCCAGCATCATTTATTGAATAGGGAGTCTTTTCTCCATTGCTTGTTTTTGTCAGCTTTGTCAAAGATCAGGTAGTCATAGGTGTGTGCCTTTATTTCTGGGCTCTCTATTCTGTTCCATTGGTGTGTGTTCCTATTTTTGTACCAGTACCGTGATGTTTTTGAGTAGGAATGGTGAGAAAGGGCATCCTTGTCTTGTGCTGGTTTTTAAGGGGAATGCTTCTAGCTTTTGCACATTCAGTATAATGTTGGCTGCGGGTTTGTCATAGATAACTCTTATTATTTTGAGGTATGTTCCTTCAACACCTAGCTTGTTGAGAGTTTTTAACATGAAAGGGTGTTAAATTTTATTGAAAGCTTTTTCTGCATCTATTGAGAAAATTACGCAATTTTTGTCTTTAATTCTGTTTATGTGATGAATAACATTAATTGATTTGTATATGTTGAACCAACCTTGCATCTCAGGGATGAAGCCTACTTGATCATGGTGGATTAGCCTTTTGATGTGCTGCTGGATTTGGTTTGCAACTATTTTTTGAGGATTTTTGAATCACTGTCCATCAGGATATTGGCCTGAAGTTTTCTTTTCTTGTTGTATCTCTGCCAGGTTTTGATACAAGAATGATGTTGGCCTTATATAATCAGTTGGTGAGGAGTGCCTCCTCCTCAATTTTTTGAAATAGTTTCTTTAGGAATGGTGCCAGCTCTTCTTTGTACATCTAGTAGAATTTGGCTGAGACCCTATTCTTATGTGTAGAGAGGTGTGATTTCCCAAAAGAGGGGTGCTGTGGTCTGAATGTTTGTTTTCCCCAAATTCAGGTGTTGAAATTCTAAACCCCAAAGTGATAATATTAAGAGATGGCGCCTTTGGGATGTAATATGGTTTGGCTCTGTCTCAACCGAAATCTAATCCTGAATTGTAATCCCCATAATCCCCAAGTGTAAGGGAGGGACCTGGGGGGACATGACTGGATCATGGGGGCAATTTCCCCCACGCTGTTCTCATGATATTGCAAGAGTATGCATGAGATCTGATGGATTTATAAGTTCCTCCTTCACTCACTCTCCCTTGCCTGCCACCACATAAGACATGCCTGCTTCCTTTTCCACCATGATTGTAAGTTTCCTGAGGCCTTCCCAGCTATCCAGAATTGTAAGTCAATTACACCTCTTTTCTTTATAAATTACCCAGTCTCGGGTAGTATCTTTATAGTAGTGTTCAAATGGACTAATAAAGGAGGTAATTAGGTCATGAGCACTCTGTCTGCATGAATGGGATTAGTGTCATTATAAAAGGAGCCTAAGGGAGTTTGTTTGCCCCTTTGCCATGTGAGGACTCAGCTAGAAGGCACCATCTATGAAGTAGAGAGAGAGTGCTCACTAGGCACCAAATCTGCTAGCATCTTAGTCTTGAACTTCTTAGCCTAAAAAACTATGAGCAATGCATTTCTATTGTCTATAAATCACTTAGTCTAAGGTATTTTGTTATAACAACCCAAATAAACTAAAGTAAGATGGTTGAGGACACCAAATTCGGCTTAAAGAGGGCTAAGGTAGAAGGAGTAAGAGAAACTTTAGGTCTGATTTTTCTAAAATTTCCCCCTCCCTCACACTAACCCTCTCCTGTACAATATAGGAGGAATGTCTCAGGGAGCAGATGGAGTGAGGGCAGGGGAACCTGTTGCAACAGAACTACAGTGATATGTACCACTTTGTGTAATTGGTATTAGTTGATTATTTGAATGCCCTTCTCCATCTGCTCTGCTCCCTCTACATTTCTAGTTCCTAGCCTAATGCCTGGTGATATAGCTTGGATGTGCATCCCCTCCAAATCTCATGTTGAAATGTGATCTTCAATATTGGGGGTGGGACCTCTCAATAGTGAGAGGTGTTTGGGTTATTGGGGAGGATCCCCCATGAATGGCTTAGTGCTGTCCTCTCGGGATTCAGTGAGTTCTCAATCTTGGAGTTCAGATGAGATCTGGTTGTTTAAAAGAGCTTGCCACCTCCTCCCTCTCTCCCTTGCTTCCACCATGACTGGAAGCTTCCTGAGGCCCTCATCAGAAGCAGATGCCGGCACTATGTTTTGTGTACAGCCAGCAGAAACATGAGCCAAATAAATCTTTCCTTTATAAATTATCCAGTCTCAGATATTCCTTTATAGCAACACAAATTGACCAACAAACTCGGCATGTAGTAATTATCCCATTTAAATGAATGAGGGTTAAATACATAAATAAAAACTTTCTTTTTTAGCAAGTACAAAGTCCATAGCCTTCTGGGTTGGAGACAAGAAAAGGAATTAGTAGGGAAGGATGACTAGTGAATCGGTTTCACCCTGTCCCAAAAATTCACCTTTCTCTTCAAGGTCAGTCACTGACTGTCCATGACTTCACCATGCTGGCCTATACCACTTCACACCTTTGTCCAAGCAGGAACAGTGAGCCTCCTTCTTAATATCTCTTATCCCAGATGAGACAAGACTATAACACCCACATGACATTTTACCATAGACACATATACCAAAGGGGAAATAAACATAGAATATCAGGAATCTCAATGAGTGGTCTCCTTTAAAGTGTTTTTTTTTTTTTAATTTTGGATTGTGTAGCAATAAATTATCTGGTAGATTTCCATGAGATAAAACAAACCTGAATAAAATGTTAAAAATGAATTTGTGACATACTATAACCATAGAATATCCCATGAAATAAAACATCGTGTAATCCAATTGTCTGTACTTTAAGGGAACCTACAAATATGAAAATAAGTGTCCAATTTAAGAGGACTAGTGAAAAAGATGGAACTGAAATTAAAGCCCCTTCATATCCTGTCTAGTTCTCTAGTCATTCAACTTAATGTTTAAACCAACTACCTGACTCTTCAGGTCTCCATGGTCCCCAGACACTGAAATCTAAAATAGATTCTAAATGAAATTAACGCTACTTGTGCTATTTTGTTAAGATGTAGTTTATCTTTTTAACTTATTATATTGTAACTGGAGAGGTAACTCAGTACTTTAAAGAAATCTTGATAGTTGTTGTTGACTGACAAACATGTTTATAAGGTAGTGAGGAGAAAGAATAGTTGCATGTTTAGAAAAAGGAAAGGTTGGGAGATAATTGTTCCCTCTTTACCAACTTCTCAGGTGCAGCTTTTAGAATATCAGACCATCATGAGATACCAAATAATAAATGGATGATCCAAACCACTTTGAGCCAAGGGTGTGAGAGATGTCTTTAAGGCAAGATTTAGATAATGGCACAAAGAAGATGTGGAGTAAATTTTCCTGAGAGAAGCAAGTGGAATGGCCGAAGAGGCAGAGATAAGGAAAGAGAGGTAGTTCATAGTGTTATTGGAATGTCTGCATAGAAGCTTTCCAATTCTTTCAGGTAGCCAACTGCCCTCTAGTAGTTTATCCACCTGGAATTAGATGTTGCACCATCTCACATGGTTGTATCTCCAGGTGCACTGCAATCAGCAATAGCTATTTTGCTTAGTTCTTGGATGAACAATTGCTAATAAGTAAACTCAATCATAATATTAGAAAAGAAAAATAAAAATAATCATGTGAGCAGAAAACCTCTGCCGCAGCAAGTCTTTGGGCTAAACTACAGAAAGGTGTTATCATTTTTCAAGTAGTTTAGACCAAGAGACATGACAGAAACTTAGTAGAAAAGGTGGTAGGCGTGGCCACTAGGATGGGACTAGGGAAAACTAAGTTGTCTCCAGAGCCTGGAGAAGACAATAATGTGCAATATTAAAGGACTGAACAGGCTCCGATGTGATTCTGATAAGCACGAGAATCTAAAGAGTTCTAATCGGTGGAGTGGAACATGTCTCTGGGAGTTGCCACAGGAAAGAGAAACATAACAAATCTGAGTTATATATTGGAGCTAGCCAGTAGGCTATTCCTAGAAATAATTAGAGGGCTATGCAGAGAAACAAAGACAAAGCTCCGGTCATATGAAATAGCAGCCCCAGAAGTGTTGGAGGGAAAATATTCAGAAGATACCAGGGCACACACGGTTTATTCAGCACAGCAAGGCCGAGTCTATGGCACCAAAGACAAATCTACCTTTGTTGTAATGGATAAGAGCAGTGATTTGGGTGTTAAAAAGCATTGGTTCTAAATCCTGGCTTTGCTGTTTACCAGCTGTGGGACTTTGATGGATAGTTAGTTACCCCTTTGACCCTCAATTTTTCCATTTTTTAAATGAGATGTTGCGTAACTCCTGTCCCTTGCCAAGAGGATTAAATAAAACACTATTTTAATTTGTAATTGAGTGTGTGACATGAAGGAAGCATTAAGACAAAGGTAAATATTATTTTAACTCTTTTTCACTGATGGGACCAAGGTTGTTAATATGCCTCTGGCCTTAGACAGGACTGACTTAGAGACTGGATGATTTTGCTTGGCAATACTGGCATCAATTCTAGATGAGCAAACCAAGAAAGTTGAGAAACTTAGAGGGGCAACCTGTCTTGACCATCGAGGAGGCCTTTTAAAAATGCATCTATTGTATTAATTTCT
This sequence comes from Colobus angolensis palliatus, assembly GCF_000951035.1. Lineage (NCBI taxonomy): Eukaryota > Metazoa > Chordata > Mammalia > Primates > Cercopithecidae > Colobus > Colobus angolensis. Next base: position 989,417 of record NW_012114688.1, read on the forward strand.
TCTTAAAGTTTGTTACTGAAAGTGGAGTGCAGAAATTTTATGGCCTGGTCTCTGCAAAATTTTATTGTGTTAAAGGTCAAACAAGGACCAAAGTTAGCACTTCAATTCAAGATTCTATTGGACCTGCTGTGCTCAATAGAAATGAATCATTTAAAGCATTGGCACAAGAGTGCATTGGTATTGCTGAATACTCTAGAACACTTGGATAAGAATTATTTTCTTAAGCAGCTAAGTAGTTGTCCTTAAATCTTGTTCAGTTTATCAACTGACAGAGTAAAATCTTAAATAATGAACAAAATATAGTGCAGACCTATTTCTGTCTGTACCATTACAAATTTGTGAGAGCTAAATAAATGAGGCTTCACAATGTCTAAGAATATCAGGTGATTTCCTTAAGAAATTTACAAATATAAGTAAAAATTAACTTTCTAATTTCTAAAGATTTCTATCTCCCCATTAGTTGTGAATATGGAGGCACAGTGTAAACTTAATATTCTGGACAGGAAAAGTCACTTTTAGCTTAACTTAGTAAAGAACTAAAAAAGAAAATAAAACATAGACCAGTGTCTGTTCCAAACACTTTCTGCAATGCACAGAGTTGTAGAGTTTTGGCTCTGCCCAAGAGAAGCTCAAAATATGGGAATTATTTATTCATCCATTCAACAGAAAACAAAATTGATTGTCTACAGCACTGAGAAAACAGAAGTGAATACTAGAGACAAAGTGTCTGTCCTCAAGGAGCTTGCATTCTAGTGTAGGGAGACAGACAATAAATAAAAAACACAAACATATAATTCAGGTAGAGATAAATGGAATTTTTTTTAAAAAATTGCAGAATAAGTGCTAGAAGACTGATGTGAGATGTATACATTTCTTATAGATAGCATGTCAGGGATGACTCTCTGTGAAGGTGACAGGTGAGAAGAGCCAAAATGCAATGAGAAAGTGAATCTAGCAGAACCCAGGTCTGGCAGGGTCCTCTAACACAGTGGTCCCCAACCTTTCTGGCACCAGGTTCCGGTTTCAGGGAAGACAATTATTCCATGAACTGGGTGGTGAGGGAGGTGGTTTCAGGATGAAAGTGTTTCATCTCAGATCATCATCGGGCATTAGACAGATTTTCATAAGAAGCGCACAACCTAGATCCCTCGCATGCACAGTTCACAATAGGGTTCGCGCTCCTGTGAGAATCTAATGCTGCCACTGATCTGACAGGAGGTGGAACTCAGGTAGTAACGTTCTCTTGCCCATGCTCACCTCCTGCTGTGTGGTCCCTTTCCCAACAGGCCATGGACTGGTACCAGTCCGCGGCCTGGGGGTTGGGGACCCCTACTCTAAGATTTCATCAACCTCTGTCCCAACAATCGCAGCAGCTTCTTCTTCTTCTGTCCCAACATTTACAGCAATGACATTTAGAGGTTCAGGAACATGGCTCGTATTTTCTCCAAGGATGTACAGCAAGAGCATAACTTCTATTCGTCACGTAGTGCCTCCTTTGTCACCACCAATTTCTATCTCTTTTTTTCTACCATCAGTATTTTAATACCAGTGGCCTGCCTCTGAAGATTTCATGGCCCAACTTTTTAAAAGCCAAGGAAAAAAAAAAAAGAAAAAAGAAAATATCTGTTTCTTTAGGAATCTTGGTAAAAGAAAATTAAATATATATATCTATAAAGGAAGTAGTTTGGGTAGCTTGAACAGTCCTCTCTTTAACAAGAATCTTCAAAATTGTTTTGGTAGCAGAAGTCTCTTCTCAGACGAATCTTATGTAAAACAGATTATGTATTATACAACAGAGAAAACAGCAGAACTGTTCTGGATAAAGCAGAGATCTGACTTCCCAGAAACTGCTTGAAAATTCCTCAAAGGCCCTGGAGCAAAGTCTCTTTGGACAATGGAAAGAAGATTAAGTTCATCAAGAGCGCCTTTTTAAAAACACTCATTCAAAATATTGAATGATATTCAATATTCATTTTCTGAATTTCTGCTCAATGCAAGGCAATGCCCTAGAAACTGAGAGCAACAGTGAAAGACAGAGAAGGGATAAAAAGAAATCACTTCTTGATCTCATTCAGAAGGAGATAAAACAATTCATTATAATGGTTAAATATATGAGATTTGGAGCTATATAGCTTCAAAGCCGAGATCCTTCACTTCTTTTCCATGTGGTCCCAGTGAGTTAATTAATCTAACTATGCCTCAGCTTCTACAAATGTGAAATAAAATCCGTTAACTTGGTCCTTCACCAAATTACTGGTCCCTGCTAGGTGAGTATCTCCAAACATTGTGGATGAATCACATTTTTTCTTTAACAAAAGCTTTACTGGATTGAGCAGTAAGGATACAGCACAGTGAGGAATCTGTGCAGAGCGCTCTGACACCCAGTGGATGATCTAATAGTGCATCTGTCTATAATCATTCCTATACCCTCGTTACCTCCGAGTAACTAGGAGGTAATCTAAGTCAAAGATTCATGTCTCTAATACGTTAAATGAGATAAAAGCCCCATCCCTTGCCTTGGAGCCTCAAAAGTTTCTTAGCAAGGCTTAGTTACTAAAATAAGTTTCTGGACAGCAAGGATCTCAGTCTATCTATTCAAATCCCAGTGCCCCTTGTCCCAGGTCTGTCTTCTGGAGTTACCAGGCTGCAGAGAGTATTCACAGCTTTGGTTCTGCATCTTTGGCAGTATCACTCACAAATCAGATGTCATTTCAGTCTGGCATGCAGAGGTCCTTTCTTCTTTGGTATTAGGAATAAACCAGCTCCTTAGAAACAAGTGTGAAGTCTGCCCACCTGGTCACTGATAGAGGCAGGGAAAGAGCTTAAGTGACTGTGGGAACACAGTGTGTAAGCATGCATGTGTGTGCAGGAGTTATGAAGAGGTATAGACGAATGCTGAAGCAGGCCTCTTTGATCAACACACTGACCTCATAGCAAGGAGGGTATTAAATAAAATCATGTATGTAAAGCATTCCAACATTTTATATTCATTCTAGTATAGGGAGACAGACAATAAGCCAGTAAAAAACACTCTGTGTTTCTTTTGCTGTTCTACTCAGTAACTGTAAAGTATACTTGTGTTGGTAAAGAGCAATTTAATTGCAAGAAATCAATTTTGTTTAAACTACCTAGACAAAGGGGAGTTATTTATGTATCACTCAGAAAAATAAATATCACAGTTATCTGAGGGAATCATATATAGTACAGGAAATCATTTCATAGATGTTGGAAGAATGAAAGGGCAAAAAAGGGACCCCGAACTAATGCAGAAATGGTAACTGCAGGAAGAAACTACCTCCTCTAGGAGGGGGATCTCTGGGGAAACAGAATAGAAGAAGTATGTTTCCAGAGCCATGGATTTCAGAGGAGGTGCTCTGTGGACTAAGATTGCTGAGGAAGAGGCAGCTCTCTTCCAGCTGCTGTTGGCTCCTCTGGGGGCCTGTGCTAAGCCTGCTACTCAGAGGCAAAGACACTGGAAGCTGCAGCCAACTGCCACTGGTGCAAAGATGCTGCCAAAAACAAAACAGAAAGGACAGGCTAACTCTTTCCCTTGGGCATTCTTACGTCCTTTAGTGCCTCTTATAAGCTAATGGGAAGCCAGCTAGCAGAGGGGCCTGGGAAATGCAGTTTGCAGAATATAGAAGGGTGGATTGAAGCTGAGAGATAATAGGTAAATAACTGGCAAATTGGTTCATGGAATCCAAGGAAGGCTCAACTCAGAAACCATATGAACCAGGACCTGCATGTAGCTAGGACGTCCTGTTTCTTCTCTAAATTCTGTTTCTCACTGCTCATCAGCTTAGGCAGTTCTGTTCTCCATGGCAATGGCAGCACATGGCTGCCCAAATCTCCCACATCTGACTCCCTGCAACTGTGACCATCAGAGATAAATTAAAAATTAATTTAATTATATCTGCTTTTACTTGCTCTAGTATGACCTTGACCCAAATTTGTAGCCTTTTGAATTTCATATTTGTTTTTTCTCTTCAAGGTAGATTAAATAAAATTGTTGACTTAGGGGAAACAGAGATGACTGCATGTCAGGTAGAAGTCACAAAGTACATTTTTTATTCTATTTCATATTATTTCAATAATGGGTCACTGTATAATATCTCAGGAGACATCAAAATTTCCAAAAGAATTATACTCACAGTATAAAAATTTAACACATACCTCTGTTCTGCTTCAGAGTACCATAGTTAACTCTTAGGCATGATTCTCCCTTTGTGGCTCCTTCCTTTCCTCCCACATCCTTTTGGCTAGAATTCCATTAACAACTGCACCACAGTGAGAAAAGGAAGAGAAACATAAAATCGATGAAATTTAATTCAGACTGTTATGCTTGTACTTCAGGATTTTCAAGCATTTGGCAATAGGCACAGCAGTGAAACAAGCCAACAGAGCCCTGGCCTGCCATGTATTCACTCTTGAACATGACTCTTTTCTGAGCTGGGGTTTTTTAAATTTTTATTTTTATAGTGAGAATAATAACAATTACATTTTCACAGATAATATGAGAACCAAATAAGATACCATTTGCAATTAAAAAAAAAAAATTACTTCTCAGCCAGGCGCCGTGGCTCACATTTGTAGTCCCAGCACTATGGGAGGCCGAGGCGGGCAGATCACTTGAGTTCAGGAGTTCAAGACCAGCGTAGTATGGTGAAACCCCGTCTATACAAAAAAATACAAAAATTAGCTGGGTGTGGTGGTGCATGTCTGTAGTCCCAGCTACTTGGGAAGCTGCAGCAAGAGAATCACTTGAACCTCCGAGGCGGAGGTTGCTGTGAGCCAAGATTGCACCACTGCACTCCAACCTGGGCAACAGAGTAAGAACCTGTCAAAAAAAAAAAAAATCACTTTTTAGGCTCTCTCTGACTTCTATACATAAACACTGTAAGGACCGGCATGAATGGAGCTGAGGACAGGCCCCCCAGACTTGCATATGTGATGCAGATGGACTTAGCCGACCTTGCTGCTTACCTGTTTCACTGCCAGGATTAAAGGTCATCAGAGTTAGGGAGGCTCAAGGTCAGGGACAAGGAAGTTCAAATCTCAAAGTGGCCTAAGGCTAAGAAGAACCCAGAACTCAGAAGAGGCATGGCTACTCTGGAATCTAGTTCAACTCTCCTACAGATGCATTCACTTGAGTGGAACAGCCAGGATTGAAAACTCCGTGCACAAGTTGTTTAACAAGAAGACAGCAGCCCAAAGAACGTGTGAATAAAGGCAGAAGAATCACAATCATTTATTTTTAACAAAGTGAGTCCATTCCAATTGAGCTGTGTCTTTCGTTGATACCTAGTGGCTCAATCAGTTACTCACAGGCAGCAGCTTTAAAACTTCTAAAGACGTCGTATTGGATCCAGGGCAAAACCTAAACTCCTGAGTCCTACATCCAGAGCCCTTCACAGCCGTAGCTTCCATTACCTTCTCTCCGTAAGACAGCTCTTCCTCAATTGTGTCTGGCATTCTCATGACTCTTTGCCTTTGACGTAGGTTGTTCTCTTTCCCAAACTGCCCATTATTACTTCTCCTAGTTGCCTTTTTTAAGGCAGAGATTGAATATCGTTTCCTCCCGGAAGCTGGGTGTTCTTACCTACTCCTCATAGCACACCCAACACGACACACAGCAATAAAAATCACTTGTCTTCCAACTAGACGATGAGTAATTCCTCTAACAAGAAGCTAGGGCTGATTCATCATACACTCCACCCCCTTGTCTCTTCCTATCCTATGTTTGGAGTTTGTAAAGTTTTGTGAAATACCAGTTAGGATGGCTATTACTAAAAAGTCAAAAAATAACAGATGCTGGCAAGACAGTGGAGAAAAGGGAATGCCTGTACGCTGCTGGTAGAAATGTAAATTAACTCAGCCGTAGTGGAGAGTAGTGTGGCAATTTCTCGATACCTTAAAGGAGAATTACCATTTGATCCAGCAACCCTATTATTGGGTATATACTCAAAGAAATATAAATTGTTTTATCATAAAGACACACGCACATGTATGTTCATCACAGCACTGTTCACAATAGCAAAGTCATAGAATCAGCCTAAACGTCTACCAATGGTAGATTGGATTTTTAAAATGTGGCACACATACATGATGGAATACTATGCTGTGATAAAAAAGAATGAGATCATGTCCTCTGCAGCAACATAGATGAAGCTGGAGGCCATAATCCTAAGTGAACTAACACAGAAACAGAAAAGCAAATACGCATGTTCTCATAGGTGGAAGCTAAACATTGAGTACACATTGACACAAAGAAGGAAATGACAGACACTGGGCCTTACTTGAGGGTGGAAGGTGGGAGGAGGGAGAGGATCTAGAACTGCTTGTGTACTTCACTTATTACCTGGGTGATGAAATAATGTGTACACCAAACAACTGTGACATGCAATTTACCCATATACCAAACCTGCACACGTACCTGTGAACCTAAAATAATAATTAAAAACAAAACAATGAAACAATAAAAAAGTGGGGTCCCCAGAAAAAAAAACTGTGAAAGAATGAAAAAAAATCTCTAAAATGAATATTTACCCTGAACACACTCTTCTGTGTGATTTCCCTTTCAATGAGAATAGCATGGTATAGTGGAAGGTAGGTTCTAGGGCTTCACAGACCTTATTCTAGTTCTAGTGTCCCACCTATTAGCTAAGTCCCCATAATTGCGTTACTTCTTTCAACCTCAGTTATTTCATTTTTATAATGAAAATAGTAATAATAAAGTTACATTTCACAGAAAATGCAAAGTTCAAATAAGAAAATATTTGCAATTTTTAAAAATATAAATGGAGAAATGCTACACAAAAGTTAAATATTTAAACATGACAGCAACTACAATTTTAAAAAACGTATTTACTCAGGGGATAGGGTAGGAATTAAAATTCAACCAGAACCAAAAAACAGCTAAAAAAAATTAAAGGGGGGAAATAGAATGAGGGCATTTCATAGGTGGTTTCTGGTAACAAGAAGTAAATAAAAGTGGCTAATATTAATATCTGAAATAAAATTTTGAAGATTTTCAGAGATGAATCAACAGCTTCCTCATCATAGAGTGGGAAAATTGCTATTACTGTTTTAGTATTGATAATTAAACCAAAATGACAATAAACTGCTTGCTATTAGAAGGCAATAAATAAAACCCAAGTTTCTATTTGAAATACAGCAGACAATTTTAAGCTTTTTTCTTCTGCTGTGAATCACCATCGCTTTATTGTCACATCAATTCTTTGGAACCACCTCTCACTTTTACTGTCTTTCTGCTTCTTGCCAACTCCTCTCAGTTCTGACTTTAAATTTCTGCCTTTTCTCTCCTATGAGAATGATCTTTTAAAACAACTTGGAAGATCCTTCTGTAAACAACTTGGAAGATTGGAGCACACAATCAGATCACTTATAATCTCAACTTAGATCAAATCGAGATGCAATTCCAGCTACAAGAAAACAAGGTTAATTCATAAATGAGATTTCAATTGTACTTTAAAATATAAACTTACTGCAGTACTTACTTAATTATGTCATCGCATGTTGCCTTCTGTTCAACAGCCATCTCTTTTTTCCTGCTTAGCGATGCTGTAAATCGGCTCTCCATCTCAGCTCCAGGGGGTGAATGTCAATTATCACAGTTAATCTAGAGTCACAATAATTGTGTTCCCTTCACCAGTGATTGGTTTAATCGGGGGTATGTTATGTAATCCTGGCCAATTAGGCTAGAGGGAAGTATGATTCTAGACTTTTTGAGGAAAGATTTTTCATCCTGATAAAAAGAGCTGGGTGATGAGAAATAGCTCATTTGTGCTTCTCCACATGATCGTGTGAGCACATGACCTCTCTGGCTTCACCAAAGAGGCGGGAGCCAATGCCTCCATAGTAGAAAGGTTTAAGACCCCTGGATCCTTTAGAAGAGTGTTAACTCGCTGGATTAGCACACTATGAAAACGCCCACTTTCAGATGTGATATTATGTAAAATAACAAATCTTTTATTGTTTAAGCCACTTTCAAATTTTGCTTCATTTTGCTTTTCCAGCTGAAAACATCCTAAGACATGTAGTAAACTTTTGGCAAATTGAATTGTCTGGCTAACCAAGAATTTTTAAAAATATCTTCCAGATTATCCTGAGAGAATACTAATAGTGCCATCCCCCAAGTTTGCCTGTGAAATTCTAATGAAATACAGAAATAAATGCAAACATTCAATAATATAAGAACTACCAAACTTCTAAAAGTATCTCTAAAATATAGATGATACCCTTAAACATAAAAGATTATATATAATATTTCAAAGAAAATGTAGATGACATCAGATACAAGGTTTGGTAGACTTGACCATATAAAAATTTAAACTCCTAAACATGACAACTAATTCCATAATCAAAATTAGTTTAGAAAAACAAATTAGGAAAAATATAGGCAACATATATATAACAAAGTGTTAACATCCTTAATATAGGAAGATATCTTACAAGTCAATAAGAAAAAGGCATTGAAAGGAGAAAAACGGTTGAAAGCATACCCATTCAATAGACAAAAGTTCAAACTTCATAATTAATATAACAAAAATAAAGAAACAAGGAAACTCTATTCCTTGACTATCAATTTGTGAAGATTGTTAATATTAATAATGAAGGCATGGTGAAACGGGTATCTTATAAGGTAGAACTGTGTTACAACTTTTCCTGATTAAAATTTGGTAACTAATACCAAAAGTTAACAATATTCATTTGTTTTGACCCAGTTATTTTGCTTTGGGATATTTGTCATTAAGAAAATAGTCAAAACAATTTACAAAGTTATATGCCTAATAACACCCATTTCTCATTTTATGTACACATATACATACACATGTACATATATGCCCCCAAACTATGGCACTTATTATTTCAAAGTTAGTACTTCTATAGGAAAAATTTCTATGCCACAACTAAAAACCATTTTTAATAAGCAACATGCAAAAAAGTTTGCAATAAAAAGTGAAAAAAATTGAATTCAATATTCCATATATACAGTATGATCTTGACTTCTAAATGTGTTCTACATACATTTCACCCAAAGTATTGCAAACAGAAAGCTGAAGTGTACAATGGAATTTTAGTTACATTTTGGTGGAAAATTGGGTTGGTGAGGATGCAATAAATGAAACAGAGAAAGGAAAACAATTTGTAGTTCAGGTGCAGATATTATTATTTCTAAACTCTAGCACATACAAATCTTCCATTTCTTTTTAGTTTCTCACTGGCTGTGTAGCTCTGTGCATTCCCAGGTCCCCACCATGATGACAGGCCTAGTTGCAAATCTTGAGCTACTGCATTTCCTGTTACTTTTTCTTCAAGGAAATACATCTCACTCTTTGTCTTGTCCTTGTCCATCCAAGTTGTGTTCTGTGAAAGTATATTGGGAGTATGTGGTAATAATCCTGTCTTTTGACACCAAAAAGGCTTGTCAAATGCTTTCCATCCTCCTTCCCCTCAAATAAACCAGAAGAACCATCTACCATAGTTGTGTCATTAATCAAGAAGGCAGGAGCAGCTGCTGTGGGTTTGTAACAATTATTTTTATTTAAAAATAGCATCTCTTATACCTGTTCAATAACTATGTGTATATATTTATATCTTTAGCAATACTTATTACTGAAGATTTTTATTTTTGTTTTTATGATTTTTCCTATTTACAAAAAAAATCTGTAATAAGTATGCAATCAGAAAACAAACCAAAATGTTTTTCTAATGTTTTTCTATTCTGAAAATGCATGTAAAGCATGCTGAAATACTCTCTTGCATTTGTAATATTGACTCAAAAATGTAACTGAATCTTTAATGAGTTTGGATAAAACAATAATTCTTGAAGCAGTAAGGATCATCAGTAGGAAAAAGACACTGCTTCTTACTGCAAAATCCTATTGAGGTAGAAAGAAATCGAGGAGACTGGCCCACCTAATCATTACAATGGGCTTTTGTTCAAAAGGTGCATCATTCTCTATTTTAATTGACTTGTAAATGAATCTGAACATGAGTCTAAATGAACAAGAGTCTAAAATGAACTTGACAGTTGACATTTTAAAATAATAGTGGCTATCAATTTATTTTCTTGTCATTCATTTCTCTCTGCTGAAAGAGACTACACATGCACAGGAAGAACCATGACTTGAGAGCTGTAGTTCATTAGGTAAGGCTGTGTGTGCATATGTGCATTTATTTGCACATATGTGTGTTTACGAAGGAATAACCCTGATCTTTGGACTGAACTGTGTATTATATAATTGATTGTATATTGCACAATGCTCTCAGAATCAAACTTTCAATTAATTTGTTTATAAAATTTTCCCAAACTTTCAGTCTCTCAGAGCCTACCTCTTCTGCCAATATTTATTCATATTAACCTATATTTCATTTATCCCATTCCTTTAATCTTTCCTTGACTGCCCAGTGCTTAAAATGCCATTTGACTAACAGTATTATTATACATTCATCCTTAAACAGAGAGAGGATTTCACGCCCATCACCATACCTAAACCCAGAAGAGAAGAAACTGGGCTGATTTTCCTGTTCTCCAGATTACTTGAAAGCTAATTTTCTCAGTTTCTTGAATCATATCTCTGACTAACATTTGGGCTACTCACAAAGAGAAGAAAAGGAAGTGAAAAAGAAGTCGTTCTGGAATAAACCCTAGAAAGTATGTGCCTGACTGTGTGATCTAGTAAAACAGCCTGGGCTTTTTTTGTCAGATAGTTCTAGCTCCCATACCTTCTTGCTCTGTGACCATGAATATGTCATTAAAACTGAGTCTCAACTCCTTCACTGTAAAATGGGGCAATATGTTTACCTAGCAGGGTTATTCAAGGATTAGAAACATATGTAAATAATTATGAATGTATGCCTATATCATGTATTTAATATCAAATATGTCCCCCAGTATTAAATATTCAGGTAAACATTTAACTTTGAACAAGTGATTAAATTTCTCTGGGCTTCAGTTTTTTGTTTTTTTTTTTCACCTGCAGTGTGAACAATGCTTTTCCTCACTTACCTCCAGTTTTCAATGATCTATAAAAAGACAATGCAAAGGAAACACTGTATTTATTTTTGATGCCAAAAAATTTAATTATATTTTCAGGACTCATTTCATTAACTGATTGTTTACGTAATTACTATCCAAGATTACTGTGAAGATTAAATACATAAAGTAATCCAAAAATATTAACTATTATCATCATCTACATTAAGTAATTTTATCTTCCTTACATTGTCAGACCTTGTTCCTGATTTTGGTGTGAAAAAATATTTCTGTTAAGTGTGGAGATAATTTAGCTGTTCTGTCTGGGTCCGCATTGTCTGGGAAGGCCCTTCTGATTCTCCTGGAGGTTCTGTCAACCATTTGTAGGATCAGCATGGGCACACTGGCTCCAATGCTCCTATGACACTTGTTCTCTGTGTTCCGGATACTCTGGCAACTGTGCAAATTATTTCATTGCTGAAAACTCTCCACTCACCATGAATACTGCAGGGCGCTTGAGCACTCATGGCCAAAATCATTAAAACCCTGTCTATGGAAACATGTGAACATGGAAAAGACAGTGTCCCCTCACTAGTAGCAAGGATTTGCACTGTCAGAGTACAGTTCAGGCAAAGCTCCAGGCTGGCTCTCCCGTTAAGTACATTGGCATTTCCAAACTAGTCATGTTAACATGTAGCTCCTCAGCCACTGATCAGATTTTTAGTCATCTAATTACATTGTAAAAATTGGCTTTTCTTCCATTGACAGCTTTGTGAACTATTTTAAGAAGAGAAATAAAATAGATCAGAGAAACCTGCTTCTCTTAAAACTATATAAAATGATAGCTGCTGATTTTCAGGGGAAAGCAAGTAAACTGAATGGTAATTGAAAGGTAAATTGGGAACCAGGGAATAATAAAGCCAAGCAGAGCTGTAATGAGAGTTATCCAATTATAATTGTGGGGAATAAGAAATGATTCTCCAACAAGCTCTCTATCACAAAAAGTATTCATTTCAGGCCTTCAATTGTGAATAATTTTTCTAATCAAAGATTTAAGTGAGGTTACAATAGGTGGTATATAAACAATCAGTTAATGAAATGAGCTGTAAGGAGCAGAATGAATAGTTCTAATATTAACTATAAATGCAGCTTCTCCCTTGCTTTCTCTTCTTATAGAGCAATGAGAAATGAAAGCTGGTTGTTGGATATAAATAAAACAAGTATATGTGTAGTACAGTAGAATTGCTTAACCGGAGGCCTGGGGTCAGTCATCTGAATTATAGGCAATACAGTCTGACTGTCTGGAGATAACAGATTTGCAAAACCTGAAAATCAAAGCTCATACTCTTATTTCATACATGAGTTCCTAAAGTGTAATTTTTTTATTTAAAAAAAAATCTTAACAGTTATTTCATGGCTTTTTAAAGATTATTAAAGAAAAATTCCTTTTTGGAGTTTAAATAAGATAGAATACAGAAAAATTTAAATAAAAAAATTAACCAGTAGTAATCCCGGCACACAGAAATAACCATTGGCTATTTTATGTATTTCATTTTAATTTTTTTTGTTGGATGCATATACATACATCTATTAAAATGATTCTTGCTTTAAAATTTATATTCTGCCTTTTTCATACTAATTGTTATTTTAAGCACAGAGCTAACAAGTTTGATTGTCTAAAATATTCACAGCATTTTAGGAACTACTAAATTAGAAGAGAGACTCAAGGATGTTTAAAGGGGAATAAGCTCTCAACTGTGAAATGAATGTCCGTGAGTGAAGTAAGTTAGAAAAACCTTGGTGAATAAAATAAGAAAAATAGGATTAGAAGGGAAACTCAGAGAATGTGTAATTCAACTCTGGTGCAAATATTTATTCCTATTCTAAAGCAGCCTTGCTAAAGGAATACTTTAGAGGCAGAGAATGTAGTAGAGACAGTCCCTGTCTTATAATGGTTTGGCCTACAATGTTTTGAGCATGTTTAAGGTATGCTAGGCTAAGCTATGATGATCAGTAGAATAGGCATATTAAATGCACTTTCAGCTTATGACATTTTCAATTTACAATGAGTTTACTAGGATGTAACTCCATCTTAAGTTGAGAGGTATCTGTTTTCCCAATGGAGTGCTTCCCATTTTCAGACAGTTCTTATATTAGCTGGACCAGTGCTAGTGTTTACAAAAGAGAGTATTCAAATCTAGTTAAATAGCAACCAAAATATGTTGCCTAATTAATGGCAGGCTCCCCTCCACATATTGATTCTGGGCCTAGGCTCCTCCCATCTTTGGCACAAAGTTTCAAAGGCTTCCAGGTTCATCAACATCAAGCCAGTGGAAGAAGAAGGAGCATAGCGGACTGTGCAAAGAAGGTGTTCATGGGTCATGCCTGAAAACAGCCCACATCACACTCCCTTGGCCAGAACTTAATCACAAGCACACACCTAACCGTAAGGGAGTCTGGAAAATGTTATCCAAATGTGGGCCCCAGACGAGGAGAAACACGTTTGGTAAATAGGGCCAATCTCTGCCATAGTTCTATTCATTAGAAAGTTCATCCTCAAAATGAACCAAAATTCTGCACAAATTGCTTCTGATTTTTTCCTCCAGGACAACAAACTTCTCATCCCACTTCCACAAGATAACCCTTTAAATACTTAAAGAATAATTTTATATCTCTCATATGTCTTACTTTGCTCAATGTAAGTACTCCAGGTTTTCTTCAATTTTTTTAATGTGACATTGCTATTAGAGTCATTTGGAGTTATTTGTCACAGAAATAAGCAAATTTCTGTGCTTTAGTACTCCTTTAAGGCATGATTTTTTAGGCACAACATAACCAATGTGCATAATAAAATTCTTTAGTCGTCTAGAAACTATTTAAGATCACAGGCAAAGTATGCAACACGTTTTTAAAATGACACGCAACAAGATGGTAGAATGGAAATTGTTTGCCCTATCTTAGTATCAACTATAGCACCCATATAGATATCAGGACACCAACATAAGCCAAAGGCAGAGTGCCCAACTCTATATGCTCCTCATATGCAGATTTATAAAGAAAATGATCCTGAGAAACTAGTCCAAGTCTCTTAGATCTTTCAGCCAGATCAAAGATTAAAAATGGGGTCAAAAGTAAAACTTTGGAGCAGAAGTAAAGTTGCAATCTTTTCACGTCTAGTCTAGTGAGGCCATCTTCAAAGGGACCACTTGGAGAAAATGTATGTGTTCTCTGCAAGTGAGAGATGCCAAGAACATGGATATCAAAGAAAGCAAGAACTGAGGTCTCACTAAAGGGTGAGAAAGAGGTTGACTTGTTAAAGACCCAGAGCCAGAAGGTCGCCCTAACGTTGGGATCAGCCTCGACTCCAAAGTTTGTCAGAGCAAACAATGCAAGAATGTTTCCTGTGGACCATGTGTGGGCCTCACAGGAGAGTATCAATCAGCGTGGAGTTTCTTGGGGCCTACCCAATAGAGGCACCTAGAAAAGCAAGAAGATACCTGGAAGCTGAGAAAGTCATCACCAAGTCTTATAATCTAGAAAAGGGATGCATCTGCCCAGGTCAAAAGAAATGGAAGAGCAACGAATCAGCATAGCACATTCATAAAGCCCACAAAAGCACCCCAAGAGAAAGTCAGCCTTGATGATCTGTTAGGCCCATCCACAGATGCCAATTTAACCATCCACTTGGGACACAAGGCATAAAGCTACACAGTCAAGTAAACATTGTTCTATCCCCTTACCTCATCTCCCATACTGCACCATATGTAAACCACAGGTACTGTGTGGAGACCAGATGAGCAGGAACAGGAGAAAAAGAAACTCATGACGCCTTCTCCCCGCTGTGGCCTCCAGTCTTAAGCAGACCCAGCAAGGGGAGTGAACAATGTGTGAGTTCAGAGTTATGACTAAAATCTGACATGGTAATCCAAATACTGAATTGAGACTGTTTTTACTACATGAAATAACCCTCAAGACTAAGCAGAATATTTATGGAACCTCCCCAGTTTGCCCCCATGGATAGGGGAAGATGAATACAAGTCGTTCTTGTCCAACATACTGATGCCATTTGGGTATTTGGAAAATTTACTAATGTGAAACATCTCCTTCCCAGAAGATTGTGGAAAAAAGGAATTTAGTGTAGCCACAGGATATTTATGACATGAAATGAACAAATAGGTACATTCCTGCATTAGAATGGGATTGGCTATGGTAACAAATAATCCCAGAAACCTTAGTGTTCTTATACATAGAAGTTTACTTCTCATTCACAAAGTCTTCTTTAGATCGCACAACTCTCCAAGGCTGTTCCCTTCTGCTATAAACTGAATGTTTGTGTCCCCCCACAAATTCATAAGTTTAAACCCTAACCTCCACTGATGGCATTAGGGGGTGGGGCCTTTGGAAGGTGATTAGATCATGAGAGTGGAGCCCTCATGAATGAGATTAGTGCCTTACAGAAAGACGTCAGAGCATTTGCTTTTTCTCCGCTCTCCATCATGTGAGGATACAAGAGGTTAGCAGTCTGCAACCCAGAAGAGAGCCTTCACCAGAACTCAACCATGCTGGCACCCTGATCTTGGACTTTCAGCCTCCAGAATTGTGAGAAGTAAATATCTGTTTTTATAAGCACTCACTCTTTGTAATGTATTATACCAGTCCAACTGACCAAGGCATCTTCCAAGCAGGGATCCAACCTCCTTCCATTCTGAGTCTACGCATCAAAGAAATAGCTTCCAAAGTCACAAAAGACAGAATATGCCGAGCTCACACCTGCTCTTAAATGCTGCAGAGCGGAAATAACTCACATGACTTTTGCTCACAGACCACTCTCCAGAACTTAGTCACATGGCTCCATCTGACATAACGGCCTGGGATGTCTTCCTGTGTGCCCAGGAAGGAAAGGAAAGCTGAATGTGATAAGCACTAGTTATTTCTATCACAAATCTTCTGCACAGCAGCTGCAACACTGATAAGAAGAACATTTAGTGTTGCACCACTAGAAGGGTTGTAAGATACAGTTTTCAGCTCAGGTCTCTCTTGGGAAGTGACTCTTCACACCAAAACAAGAGAGGAATGAAATAATACACTCTTTAATTATAGTAGAAATATATAATCTAAACAGAGAATACACATCTAAAGAGATAAGAACAGTCAGGTTACCAAGAATGTTGCAGTTTTAAATAAAGACATATCATCATTAAGTTAAATATTAGAGACTAGTAAGTTTCAAAGTATGTTTGGAGAAACACTCTCTGAAGAAACCAATGGATGCAAATTAGTATTTGAAGTAGATATTAAGTATCAGCCTTAAACAGAGACATATGCAAATTATGCTGAGTGTTTTGAAAGAGCAATAATAAACTATATTTGTTGTAATACAATTAAACAGACTCAATATCCTCAAAAATGGGCAAGGTAAAAAGACATTTTATCTTTACTAAACATGTATTATTAATGCTGTTTTATAGATGAACAAGGAGGAGACTCAGAAGATCATATCGGGACTCTTTTAGCTGCAAGCTACAGAAACTCTTCTGCTTAAACAACATGGAAATGCACTATCTCACTTAACAGTGAGTCTAGAGATCCAGAGGTGGGGCACACTCCAGGAATTAAGTCTTTACCATGTTACCAGGGCCCCATATTATTTCCATCTTTCCCTTGTGCCACCCACAGCATCAGCTGATTCCTCTTTTGGTCCTAAGATGGCTGCTACCAGAAATGCTCCCCACTTTATACCCAGCAGGAGAGAGAGAAAAAAATCTGCTTTCTCTTTTTCAAAAGTCACCTGTTTCTCATTAGGCTAGTGGTTCACAACTGGGAACAATTATGCCTCCACAAAGGAAATTTGATGATGTCTGGAGACATTTTTGGTTGTTGTGACTGCGAGCAGTGGTGTTCGTGCCATCTGGTGGGTAGGGCTGCTGCACAGGATGTGCACAGGACAGCCTCCCACAACAAAGCGTGATCCAATACAAAATACCAATAGTGCTGAGGTGGAGAAACCTTGTGTTAGACAAAAGCTTCCTAAGGTCCCAGAACACATCTTTGCTCTTCAGTGTATCCCCAACATCTAGCAGAGTACCTTACAGAACCTTCCTCTAGACACAGGCCCACACTCACCTTGCAATTTATTATTGGAGCCCATTTTTACATAGGAAGCCATTTTCTCTGGTTCCAGACACTTTGAAGCCAGTGTAATCTTGTCTCACAGCAGGATGAAGTCTCAACTATATGCAAGACTTTAGCCAGAGGTCTTTACAGCTCCTGATCTCAGTGAATTTTCTTCTCCAAGCTGTTGAAAGGAATTCTGTGGTTTGAGTGATCTACGAGTAAGGAAGGCAAGTTGCTCACTTCACTGAGCTGATTCTGGTGATCCATATTCGTATAAAAGCAGAGGTGAGTCTCCATGGCCTGGGTGACTTGGAGACATCAGGGATTTAAAATGTCCTGAGGATTAGGAAGAGCCTTCAAGACAGACTGCTGAGAGCAGTGACTTTTGATTCTCACATGTTTTGTCACCCTAGCTTCTCCCAAGAGACTGATGGTAGGATAGGATAGTGTGTATAAATTATCCTTTGCATAGTAGCAGCTAAATAGATGCTTTCTTCCTGTTTCTCTTTTCATCCTTGAGCTTTTAAGTCCCCATTCAGTTTTACAACCAAAAGGTAAAGTTTGGGGGGAATACAGCAACTCTGTTTTTAATGATGTTGAAGAGAGGAATCTAAAAAAGAACCTTGTAATAATCAAGGGGCCCTGATTTCCACCTTCACTGCTCTTCACATTTACTGGATCATTAGACTGTTTTGTTGAAACATAGAAACTAACATTTAAAACAGAACTGAAGAAAGAAGACAGGTCCTCTAAATAGTGATGAAGACAAGGAAAATAAAAACAGAATTCAATTAGCTGACAGTGATGTAGTCTGCTGTGTGTGACACTGCATTGGACACTGTGGTTGACTTAGGCTTAGGTTCCATCTCCAGATGTTCAGAACACTTCTAACTTAAAATCTCCTGGGTGGCACAAGGTATAAACGTTAGTAAAACTAAATATCAAATGTCCACATTAACAACAATTTATTACAACACCCAAAGAGAAGTCTCAAGACAATACGAAAGGAATAGCCAAGTATAGGATAGTGAGAATAAATGGTAGACAAATTACTGCAAAATGAAGATTGCTATAGCTTAGCTTCATTTGAGAAGTTTTCAGAAATCATGCCAGATAAGAGATAATTTTTAAAGGATGCACAGGATTTAGGTTGCATGGATTTACAACGTGTTGCCCAGGCCAGTTTACCCATTATAATTTGTTTATGGGAGTAGATGTTGATTTATTTTGCTTGCTTCCAAAACATACACAGCTTCAAAAAATGATTCACCATTTTTCATATTTTCTTTTTGAATTGAGTTTCCTGAAAACTCTAATTTAAAAATAGCAAATTCTCAAGGCAGTTTCATACATATGTATATCCCATTGCTCCCTGTGGTTCTTCTTACATAGTGCTTAGAATCTGGGTAGATATAAAACACCAAGGAGATCATGAGTTAATAGTTTTGAACCATACTAACAAAATTTTAGAACTTTCCTATCCCGGTTTCCTTCTGTGGCTCTTATTGTCAGAGTAGCGTCTGTTTTATTCCTTCAGCCTCTGGTGCCAATCCCCCCGCCACTACTGATCTGTCTCCCCTACAACACAAGAGGTCTAAAGTTCTAAAACTCAGATCTGGACATACTGCTACCTTGATTCATGCTGTCAGTGTTTCCTCCTCATTGCTTGCAGCAACAGTCTGCAGGGTATGCATATTCGTGTGGATGATAAACGTCCCAAGGAGTACTCAAACAAGGATAGTTTTAAAAGAATTGATTTTCAGATATTCAACTTCTATTTATTCTCTTTCCTAAAGCTGATGTGCCAGAGAAAGCATCTGTGGTCACAAAATCTTCAGTTGTTCCTTTTCAACTTTCCCCCAAAACAGGCAAATATCGCACTTTTTCTAAATTGTTATGGGAAATTCTCTAGGTTGTAAACACCTTCTGGGAACCACAAAAGGCAATAATTTGAAATATCAGTATACAACAATTCAAATATCAGTGTAGGGGAGAAAGTGAATATCCCTCACAAGTGGATAATAATCTCTATTGCAAGTTTGGTGAGTTTCATATTCATTGTTTGTAAAGATTGAGAAAGAAATTGAAGGAAAACCCAAATTGTTAGCTAAATATAGTTTGATAATGGGTCATTATGTAATTTTTAGGCACATAACTCATAAAGAATTCTAAAAACTGAGGGACATTGCTGTAGCAAAAGTTTTTCCATTTCCATCTATGTATTTTAGAAAGTTTCTCAAACTTCCATCTTTAAAAATTTAAAAAAATGCAAAAGAATTGATGCTGATCCTTGCCTCATTCTAGCAAAAAATTGACATTTATCCATGGGTTTTAAAACTAACTTTAAGAGGGCACTATCTCTTTTATTAAGAGATTCAATGCCAATAGAAATTTTAAGTTTGTTTAATATTCATCAAAATTTATAATGTAATTTTTCTTTTTGACAGACTATCCACATTCTATATCATGTTTGAACAGGTTTACTAGCCAAATATATTCATTATCAATTTAGAAAAATATCTTCATTTAAAATGTTTTCAAACTTATTTTTGAATTTTGAGTTTTTGGATAAGGGTTTGAGAAATAATTCTGTGCTAATTATTGTAATGATAAACTCAGTCAAGATGAAAATTTAATAAAGATATATTATGGTTCCAGAAAAATTCTTAACTGTTGCATTTTTCAGGGATATATGAGGGAAGATCAATAAAATGCTTTCATAAAAGAAAGTAATTATCAAGATAAAATTTTAAACAAGACCACACTTCTGTGTGAGAGTACAAATGGAATGTCTACCCATTGTTAATCATCTTAGGAAGAAGTCAATTCTTGAGCAAGCAAGGAAGGTTCAAGTGGTGGCCTTTAGAACTGTTGAAAGAACATTTTTCTCTTGTTGATCAAGATCTTATTTTGGCTGGTAATTACTTATACTCTGACACATAGAAAAGTTGACGATAACTAGGCACTTTGAATCTAAATGATAGCAGAGGGAAGATAATCAATTGAGCCACTATTTTAAATACCAGAAATTACAGTGAGATTTTTATAGTTTTCACAGAATAAGGAGCTTAGCTCTAGGTGGAGAAAGAAGTACACACACACACACACAGAAATAAACAAAAAATATATTTTTAAATATATACTTCACAGTATCTACTTAAAATATGAGAAACCTAAAAATAAATCTAACGAAATCTGTGTAACATTTTTATGGAAAAGAATTATAATATTTTACTGAAAGACTTTGAAGAAGCCCTATATAATGTTCATAAATTGGAAGACTCATAGGATGTCAATTCTCTCCTAAACCACTTTATGAATTCAAAAAGATGAAAAATAAAATCCCAACAGTGGTTTTCATGTAACTTAATATTAAAGGCTGAATTATGGACTCGCCAAATTCATATATTGAAGTACCTCCAAATGTAACTGTATTTTTTAGATAGGGTCTTTAAATAAGTGATTAAGTTAAATGAGGCTATTTGGAAATTCCCTAATCCAATAGAACCAGTGTCCCTGTGAGAAGGGGATATTTGAACACAGACAAGTACAGAGGGAAGATTACATGAAGACACTGAGGAAGAGGACGGCAACTTTAAGTCAAGAAGAAAGGCTTGGCACAGATTCTTTCCCAGTGGCCTTCAAAAGGAACTGATCCTGCCTCAGCTTGATCTTGGACTTGGAACCACCTGAAATGTGAGAAAATAAATTTCTATTATTTAAGTCACCCAACCTGTGGTACTTGTTATGGCAGCCCTGGCAAACTCATACACTTAATAAGCCTTTTCTAAAGTTTTATATTGAAGAAGCCCATGAACAGGCAAGACAACTTTGAAGAAACACAGGAACTCTAAAGGGTATTAATAGTTTATTACAAAACTATATTAACTAAGAGTAGTTTTGGTATAGAGACAAATACACTAGTAGAATAGAATAGAGAGTGCAGAAATAGAGCCTATGTTTACTGAAAGCCGATGCATGACAGATGTTGGAATGAGATTCAGTAAAAGGTACTAGGCCAACTGAAATTGTCTAAAAAGAAATGAAAGTGAGTTCTTACCTCACATGATACACAAAAATCACTCCCAAATGGAATAGAGCCTGAAATATGGAAAGAAAACCTTTAAACATCTAGAATATATTGGAAAGTATCTTTATGTACTCAAGTTAGGAATACCGTTATTACGTAAGACATGGCCATAAACACAAAGGAAAGGTAAACAATAACTCTACTACATTAAAATTGAAAATTGAACACATCTGCTCACAAAAGACATAACGCGTGTGAAAGGATGTATAACAGCACAAATATTTATAACACATATAATCAATAAAAGAATTACCCTCAAAATATATAAATGACAATTATAAATCAATAAGGAAAAAAATACCCCAACAGTCCAAAAGAGATGAACAGGCAAATCTCAGAGGAGGAAACATATGAAAAGGTTCAATCTCACCTCTAATTTGCATTCCAGGGAAATAAAAACTAAAACCATTCCTCACATAGGCAAATGTTACAATGTCTGGTACCACCAAATGCTGGAGAGGATGTGGGCATGGAGAAACAGGTGTACATCTCTTGGAGACAAATACAGTGGTAGAACCACTTTTGAGAACAATTGTGCAATATTTAGTAAAATCAAAACTAAGCATACCCTATAATTCAGTAATCCAACTCATATATATACACATGTATATACCTTAAACACATTTTAATGGGCATACAGAGACATATACAAGAATTTTCATACAAATACTTTTGTAATGATAATTGAAGAAAGCCTAATATTCATCTACAGGAAAAGAAGTACATAATTTAACCACAGTGAAAACAAATGAATAAAAGCATCACAAATAAATGTGGATGATTCTCACAATCATAATAATTAGATTAAAAATTAAGTTGCAAAAGAATATATATAAATATGTGTATGAACATATATACACATATATAAAATGAGATGCCGTTAATATCAGGCTAAAATAAAACCACTGTTAATGGGAACATACAAACAAAATTTTTAAAGAAGTATTTTTAAGGAACTGGAATTTCAAGCCCAAATTTGGGACAGTATTTCTGTGTGGGTGGTGGCATAATGTGGGGAAGGTGATACCACACAAATACCATCGATTTTGGTAACATTTCATTTCTTAAGGTTATTACACTAGATTTATATCTTTTCATATATTTTAAATACTGTATAATACATTAAAAGGTCTGTTATATCCAAATTATTACAAACAAGTAAAACTTTTATTAACAATCATTATCTCCTTCCCTAGCCATGATTCATCACTTCCCATAATTACTTTTATCATTTTTCAGAAGTATAATCTTCCTAAAAATATAGATGTTTACATTTCAAATGGGTAGAGGCAGACTATGTTGTAGAAAAACTTCATTGAAAGAGTCTTTATCTCTTTACATTAAATGACAAGAAAATGCAACAGATAAAGCTTTCATATGACAGACCAAAAAAGTTTTTCCTTAGTAAGAATGACCATAATTAATCATCTAAACGGGAACACTTTTGAGAGTGAAATAGAGAAATATTAAGTTAAATTAAATTAAATGGAGAAATAATAAATAGGGCAACTGAAGTGGAAAGAGGCACTGTCCGAGACAAACTTACCATTAGTTGATCATTTCACTAACCAATGCCCTTTGCTTCCTTCACTAATTGTTAAACTGGGCTTTCTTCTTAGCACACAAAGGTACCCGAATAAACAATATATTTTGTGTCCCTGTCACAGTTTTCCCTTTATAAAGGCCGATTCCTAGATTTCCATTTCTGATACATTGTTGAGTGATTTGGAGAAAAAAATTTCTGGTATATATCACCAGAGTGCTTGATAAGTATTTTAAAGATACAGTTGAGCTGGAGAACAGTAAGATCAGAAAAAGGGAATGCCAGAGCAGACAAGAGAATGGGAACCAAGATAGGTAAGGGAGTTCTTTGCCTTGAAAGTGTCTTTGGTCCTTAATGCTTCAACTGGGAGACCAGAGACCAAGTGGGAAGATGGTCCAGAAACCACTTTTTCCATCTGGGGCATGAAAAATGATATCCTCAAAGAATAATTAGAGAAAAGATGCTCTGTAGTGAAGATATTTGTCTTCTCCACATTGACCGTGAGAAGAAAGACAAAAAGAAAATAAGTCTCTGAGTGTTCTCAAACATAAGCCCTCTGTCACATGACTTTGGGCAAGATTTCACACTTCAGTGTGGCCAGTGAACTTGAAATTTAAACAATTTTAAAAATTTAGTTGAAAGTAGTACCATGGTGGTAGTGTTTGGCAGGTAACTTACTGACAGAACATGAATAGATCCTTTTTAGGGAAAATTACATTTAATCACATTAAATCACCCACACAAAAAGTGATACAGATAAGGTTTCCAGTCATATGAGCTCAGAAGTCATATGAAGCAAGAGTGAGCAGAAACAATAAACTGCAGAGTTAGATCTGATAAGATTTATAGATTACGGCCGGGCGCGGTGGCTCAAGCCTGTAATCCCAGCACTTTGGGAGGCCGAGACGGGCGGATCACGAGGTCAAGAGATAGAGACTATCCTGGCTAACACGGTGAAACCCCGTCTCTACTAAAAACTACAAAAAACTAGCCGGGCGAGGTGGCGGCGCCTGTAGTCCCAGCTACCCGGGAG
>NW_012114688.1:1013245-1017630 GCF_000951035.1 Colobus angolensis palliatus
ACCCGGGAGGCGGAGCTTGCAGTGAGCTGAGATCCGGCCACTGCACTCCAGCCTGGGTGACAGAGGGAGACTCCGTCTCAAAAAAAAAAAAAAAAAGATTTATAGATTAAAATTAGTAGATATTTTTAAAGGATGTTTAATATGCTTAAAGAACCAAGGAAGTATTAAATCATGACCAAGAAGATGTGAAAAGGAAACAAAACTTTTAGAAATGAGAAATATAATAACTGAAATTAGAATTCAGTGAACAGGTTGAATAGAATATTAGGCAAAGCTAAAGACAATTAGAGAATTAAAGGCTATGAAAATTTCACAGATTGCATTATAGATTATTTTATTTTTAATCTTTTTTATTTCAACATATACTTGTAAACAACTCATGGATCAAATAAGAACTCATAATGGAAAACAAAATACTGAATGTAAAAACTAAAACACTGGTGGGATCCAGCCAAAGCTGTGTTTGAAGGAATTGTGTACTGTAAATGGTAATATTGGGAAATATGAAGAAGGAAGTCTTAAAATACACGAGCCAAGCATTCAGCTCAAGAAGTTAGAATGAAAACAAGAGAATAAACTGAAGGAAAGTAGAAGAAAGGTATTTATTATAAAAATAAAATAAAAAATGGATTCAATACACAACAAAGATACAATAGAAAAGTTTGGCAAACCAAATTCAGTAATGTATAACAAAATGAATATATAATATCTGTGTGGAATTTATATCAGCTATTCAAGATTTTAAGTGTTAAAAAACCAACTAATATAATTGGACCCCATATGTTCTTAAGAAAGGAGAAAAATATATGAAAATTTAGTAGATGTGGGAAACGCATTCAATAAAATGTAACACCCATTTATGATGATAAACTGAGAAACAAAGGGAATTTTCTTAATCTGATAGTGATTCTCTCTTTAAACCCTATGAGGAAATGTCATATTCAACGTGGTACTTACCATTGCTTCATTTTATAGTAGAGAACAACTTATGCTGTAGTAATATGAACTCCTGCAAGGAAACGCGTTTTCTGTATGGGTACTAGGTATACTGGGTTGCATTTTAACATAAGAATAAATAGTTAACTTTTTCACTGGACAAATGAACGCTAAGATGCATGATTATTGGAACCGCACAATAATACAGGACCTTGCATCTAATTAGTAAGGTGGGTTCAAAAAGTACATGATGTACCATGGAAAATCTTTCTCATTTTATGAGAATGACATGACTTAATGCATGGACAGTCTTTCTAAAAATCCTTTGAAAAAAACTTGAAAAAAACTGTTACTTGGCTCTTTCTAGAATTATCATTTCTGGGTTAAAAACAAAAACAAACAAAACTTCCACTTATGATCTCTGTAGGCAGACAGAACTGGACTAAAATTCTAATTTTTCCTTTTACTAGCTATTTACTCTTTGGAAGATACTGAAACTGGTTCTCAGTTTATCTGTAAAATGGGAATGATCACATCTGTATCATAAAGTGTTGTACAAATTAAAGAAATGCGGAATTTACCACGCACCCAGCACAAAGTCAAAGCTCAACAAATAGATAATAAATCCTTATCTATTTGTATTTCCATGTCTATTTCTCTTTTGGAGTAGCTCAGACTTTAAAATCCTACTTACACATTCCTGGTTTTATATTTAGCTGCACATTGGGGAATGAAGGCAAAAAGTTTGCATCTAAGACACGGACTGAGTATTAAAGGTGTAACAGCACCCTCCTGAGGACAAAGTGGGTTTGACAGCTATTGTCACCTCAAGAGTGCTTAGAAGGTAGCTAGCTGCCACTTGCCTTGGGAACCAGAACCAGCAACATAACTGGCAGGGTCCAGGGCAGAATAAAAATATGGTGCCCTGTGTTTGAGAATTTTGAGACAGCAATAACAGAGCATTAAGCCACGCAAAGGACCCCTTGAGCCATGGGGCTTTTTGTTACTCCATGGTTGCATGCCCATGAAGCATCTCTCTGCCTTTTCACTCGTAGAGAAACAGGATTTGGTACTTATTATTGAAACCAAAAGGCCTCTTATGTATGATCTTTAGTCAGTAAAACTTAGTTTCAGTTTGGGGTTTTGCTGAAAGACATATCCCGACAGTTTCCTTCCATTGGGTGTTTTTTTTTTTTTTTTTCTGTAAATAAACTTTATTTGCATTCTCTTTTTAACATTAAAGGTTTACTGAGTTTAATAAGAATAAAAACTCTCTGCAAATGTAATTATTTTTAGAATTTATTTCCTTTTAAAATCCTTCCTAAAGGAATTCCTGAAACATACCAAATTTTTCAGATCGTTACCTCTGAGGAAAGGCAGAAGTGATGAGAATTTTGGAGGAGAACATGGGAGAAGAGCTTCGACTCTACCTATATTTTATTTCCAAATCCAAATACATATTAAAATTCAATAATGCTGGATGGTAGGCATACATATAATATATTCAACTCTGTGTAAGCTTCTGCCTTTGCAATATTTTATGATAAAAGTATTTCCAAAAATCCTAAGCTAAAGAAATTGGTCTTTAAATATAATTTGGGGGAGTTAAGTAAAGAATCTGAATTTAAGTTCTGCCATGCAGTGTGGCTGCACGAACTTGGCCATATTCCTTTAACTCCTTGAGCTTCCATTCTCTTATAAATTGAGAGGGTTGAACATACAATCTTTAAAGCCCCTTTTAAGCTATTAATCTTTACTATCATGAAATAAACAATACATTTACAACATAATTTGATATGTTACAATTTCTCAATGTGCATAATTAATTGTGAACTGGTGGGGCAGTGGGTAAACTTGGTAAACCTAAAGTCCAACTGAAAAGAGAGTACAGTGTGCAGGTATTTTTCCTTCTCTCAACTTTACTTTTAAGAGAAACAGGCTAACCATGAGAACAAAAACAAACAAACAGAAACACATTAAAAGCTTCACGTCAAATATTCAAAAGTTTCTCAATTTCAATTTTTTTAGTTATTGTTATTGTTTTTTGTGGGTTTCTTGTTTGTTTGTTTGTTTGTTTGTTTGTTTTTGAGACAGAGTCTTGCTCTGTTGCTCAGGCTGGAGTGCAATGGTGCAATCTTGGCTCACTGTAACCTCCACCTCCCGGGTTCCAGCGATTCTCCTGCCTCAGCCTCCCAGTAGCTGGAATTAAAGGCACCCACCCACTACCACGCCCAGCCAATATTTGTATTTTAGTAGAGATGCGGTTTCACCATGTTGGCCAGGCTGATCTTGAACTCCTGACTTCAAGGGATCTGCCCTCTTCAGCCTCCCAAAGTGTTGGGATTACAGGCATGAGCCACCTCACCCAGCCTATCTCAATTTTTAACTTGGAAAATTTGAAACTTTCAGCTGGGTGTGGTGGCATGTGCCTGCATTCCCAGCTACTTGGGAAGCTGCGACAGAAGGATTGCTTGAGCCTAGGAGTTTGAGGCTGCAGTGAGTTATGACCATGACGCTGCACTTCAGCCAGGGCAACAGAGCAAACTTAAAACAACCTTTGCAAAGATAATGACAGTGAAAGCAGTCTAGCATGGCTGACTCCATCTTGCTTCTAGCCCCACAGGCTGGCTGTCCTCACTCTTCCTGGGTGTAGGCCAAGCTAACCATGGGAGGAATTTAGTTTATAGTTCAACTTTAATGCAAGGATATTTGATAATAGTCCCTTACTAAAACTGATCTCCTCCTGTTCAGGAATGGAAACCACCTTTGTTTGAATTTTTGGCATGAAAGGCCAAATATTAGAATTACGGGAGGGACCTGAATTCTGCTAAAATGTAGGTGTAGCTAAACAATTACCAGTCATAGTCCCAAGCTTGTTTTTCTATAATCTCTTACTGCTCAGGAATCACGTGGCCAGGAGTCACAAGATTTGTGACTTTGCCAATTGCTCCTATAGATAACATCACTATTGTGGAACTTAAGATTGGTCTCTTGAGATATTTTTCAGACTTTTGCATTCTGGCAACTCACCCCACTGAGACCATGACTCATGACTCAGCTGGTCTTGTGTTCCCCACCCAGAGGTGGACTTAGCACATGAGGACCATCCATTTTCCACATTCCTATGATTTCATCACCAACCAATCAGCAGCACCCATCCTCTAGCTCCAAATTGCCCACAAAAGCCCTAGCCTCTGAGTTCTAGAAGAGGCTGATTTGTGTAATAATGAACTCCTATTCTACCACTTGGCTGGCTTTGCATTAATTAAACTCTACTGCAATAATGCTGTCTCAGTGAATTGGGCTTATCTATGCCACGGGCAAGAAGAATCTGTCAGATGATTAGAAGATCATGTCAAAAAGAAAGAAAGAAAGAAAGAAAGAAAGAAAGAAAGAAAGAAAGAAAGAAAGAAAGAAAGAAAGAAAGAAAGAAAGAAAGAAAGAAAGAA
>NW_012114688.1:1017680-1022201 GCF_000951035.1 Colobus angolensis palliatus
AAGGAAGGAAGGAAGGAAGGAAGGAAGGAAGGAAGAAAGAAAGAAAGAAAATTTGAAGCTTCTCTATTTCCAAATATTAGGAACTTGGAAAAAATATGCACAAAGCTAGGATTTCTAGTAAGGTGGGGTTCATATACTTTCCTGATACACTTTTCCGTGTGAAGAGAGGTAAGTCACTGGGTGGGAAGCTAGATGTGATTAGGAGGGGGTGGTGAAGACTGACAAACTAGAAAGAGTATGCCCTAATTGGACAGTCAGCACTTAGCTTTAGTTTATTATTCCCATGTATCAGTTTGAGCCTGATGTTAACAAAGCTTCCCATTTTCCAAAAGAAGACCCAAAAACCGGAAGATCCAGAAACCCAGACTTTCGGAGATTTTTCCTAGTTGTTATTTGTTGGTAGAGCATGCAGATCTTTTCTTAGAAGTGAGTTGTCTATCAGATAAAAACACCAAAGGGCTCAATTTAATTAATAGTATTAATGTTTTACTGACTTCTGGGCTTAAGTGTGTTTGTTGGTTATGCTCTGTTTTGAGGTTTTCAGTAACATTATTATCATGTCTACAAGAATTGAGGCTATTAGTTACTGAGCCCCAAGTTATTCCCCCATACACACATTTTTCTGGTGACTTCAGCTCCTAGTTCACTCTCATGCTGTCTCTACTACTTATTATTATATCTGCACTCTTGGTGATTTCAACATACGCATATGTGAAACTTTCACAGCCTGGCTGCTCAGATGCTTAATGTCTGCCCACCAAGGATCTTGCTGTTCACCCTACTGCAGCAACCTTATGCCCCAGATCACACGGTAGACGTCAAGACTGCTAACTTCAATCTGGCCATAACTCCACCTCACTCTCTGATCACCATCTTTCATCTTTCCAGTTTATTCCCTCTACGCTGACTGCTGCTTCCAACATCTTTTGACTCTTCAAGGCACCTACCTTCAATTGATCATTTTACCTTTTTACTATCCCTTTGAGGAAAGAAAAGAACTTTTCTATGAGGAATTGAGTCCTTTCAAATTATCAGACTCGGAGAGGCATTAAAATAAGACAGTAATCATGTCCTACTTCCTACCTTTGAGCTACGCATTCTTCTCTGGAAACTGCTTGCTATTGCCCCAAGTTACTATTAACCTAATAAGACTGCACTGGACACGACAACCCACACCCTATAGGTTAACAATGTGTAGCCAATCACTAATCAATGTTATTTCTGTAAACCAATGAGAATTCCTGACAAATAACTTTGCATCAGCCCACTCCTGTAACCCCGCCTTTTTTTACTTTTTTTTTTTTTTTTTTTTTTTTTTGCCTTTAAAAATCTGCTTGTAACAAATGGAGCTTATATTCAAAGTTACTTGGGTCTGAGTCTTCTGGGCAGCTTTCTCGCTTTGGCTCAAGTAAACTCTTTAAATCATATTTTGTGCTTTAGCCTCTTTTTTCTGGGTTAACACCTTAATGCCCCAATATCCTCTCTTGCTTGTTATCCAGTTACAAATTCCAAAGTCAATATTTATAGTCACTTACTTGCACATATTCAATTCCGTACCCATCTCTCTCTTTATTTTACCTGAAGGCAAAACCAGAACCCTGGCTAAATGCAAATCTCAGTATTCCACATCTGCATCTCAGCTGGGAGTGTCTACGGGAAAACATTCAGCTATGCCAATGGCAGTCACCTTAAATTCCTGACCAGAACCACAAGGGCACCCTTAATGTTTCCAGATAATTGTCCTATATTTTTCTAGTTTACTATGAGGAAAATGCTAGTAGTAAGAGGGATATACGCACAATAGAAAAAAAGAGAGAGAATGTTTAACATGAGAGAGCAGTGAGAAGATTATGAATATTGCAAATGAATGAATTTGCAGTATGGTGAGAAGGAAAGATTTTTGAAGGACAAAAGTCAAATCATGCCATCAACAGTAAGTACAGTGCTTCAGCAAGACATGAGGAAGCATTAAGGGCAGAATGAATAACCTTCTAAGTGTGGCTTGAGAATCAGCATCCATGCTGGAAGCCCGCTAACTTAATATTTACTGAGGAGAAGGATCAACCTCGTTAAAGCACTGAAGACAAAGCAAGGTGAAAATGCTATTGATGAGCGCTTTAGTGCAGCCCTTGAATGTGCAATGGTTCAAGGCCTATTGATCCCTGCACAGCACCAAAGGAGTAATGAAGGGGCCAACAGACACTGGGGCATTCTGTGGCTGCCCTGGAGAGCATCAGTTGTGTGGGTCGTGAGAGGAGTTGATTATTGGCTTTTGCTAATTTTTAATGCAGATGAAACTGATCTAACTGATCTATTTCAGGAAATGTTATCTGAGAGAATAACCATCAATAACATAGAAATTTGATCCCCATTTTAAAACTGCAAAGGGACAAATCAAACTATAATTTGGTTGGAACTGCATCAAAGTAATACACATGAGACTCCTTTCCAACACTTTAGAGTTATAAGCAAATGGACTCAGGAGTAACTTTTTAGAACCTGATCTGCTTTATATTTTAAAAAGCAAAATATCTGTAATTAAATAACAACAATGACAATTAAAGCAATCACTTTGGGATTATAGTTAGTCTTTTATAACAATAGACTGAAATCTTGAGAAAAAAAAAAGCTATATCTTCTGTTCCTTTATTCCTAGCACCTAGCAAATTCTATTAAAGCAAATACTCAGAAAATATATGTAGATTAAATAAGTCACTGAAAATAAATGATAAGACAGGTATTCTTAGATATCAGCCAAAAAAAAAAATTCCAGGAATGTACATATTTTTAGACTATAACTAGAGACTTTAAAAATGTCTTTCTTGAAAGATTTTTAAGTTTCAAAGAAGAAAAAAAAGTGAGTGTTAGAACTCCTTCTCAGTTAATTAAAATTCTTATTTTCTCTGAGCATTTTGGCTAATTGGTAGGCAACGGCAAGATGACTGACTAGACACAGACAGGTAGAACAGCTACCACCAAGGGACCAAAAATACCTGCACACTCCTAACAGATCTTCAGAGGGAAAGCACGGAGAGTAGACAGTGGGAAGACACAGAAGCTGGGGTGAAAGGGGAGGAAGCTGGGAACCTTCCACAGGGCTATCGTGGGCTGGGACCCATTCCTGGCCCCCAACAGCTCCTGGGGAACAGGTGAGTTGAACTGGCAAGGAACAACCCACCCTTGCCATGGGCCTCTGAATTCCCGGCAGGAGGAGACCCCCTCAACCACCTTGGACACTCAAGTTAACAGGGAGAGCTGCTTAGAGAAGTGGGAGGGGCAACGGGCCAGCTGTTCTGGAGCCCAAAGGGTTTGGTGCAGGAGCATCTGTAGCGGAGCAGCTGCCAGGGATGGCCATCCCCCTAGGCTGGACTTGCTCCCATAGGAGACTTTATCCTTAGGGGAATTATGGGACATGAACTCTGCAGGGCAGTCTTGTCCATCAGGCTGGGAGGTCTGACCTGAGCACCCCTTGGTCTGCTGACCTCTCCCAAGGCCCCAGCCTTGCTGGGCCTGCTTGCAGAGCAGCCTTGGGTGTCCTGAGGGCCCACATCATAGCTTCTGTACTGGTGGGCTGTGCCTGACCAGCGGAGAGCTCTAGTGGGGTGGTCCCCACCACTGCACACCAGCCCTGCCCACCCACTCCCTCCCAACATTGCAGCTTCCCCCAGGCCCAAAGCAACTGTCCACATTGTTTTGCAGGCACACACGGGTGGGCGGGTCTTGCCTTACTTGCCTCTCCTGCGTGTGTGTGTGTGTATGTGTGTGTGTGCACCCTGCCCTGCCACTGCTGCAGCAGTAGAGCAATCCACCCCCACCATCAACTGTCATTGCAGTGGGAGCTTTGAAGTGTACAGAGCCAGCCAGCCCTGCCCCTGACAGCACCCACCCCTTATGCCAATACCACCAGGGAAATGAAATGAGGCACAGAAAATAGCAGACCCTGCCACGCCCGAAGAGATCAACCTTGCCTGAAGTGCACAGAGAGGGCACACAGACCTGCACCCACCAGCGCCCCACCCCTGTGCCACCACCACCACCAGCATGACCTTGCACACAATTGCCAGCAGGGCCCCCAACCCTGCCCGCAGTCACATTGCCTCCAGGATTGTGGTGAACCCAGGCACAGAGGCAGGCACTCTAGCACCTTGCTGCAGCCAATGAGCATTCACCTCCCCACTGCCACTGAGGCTGCTGCTGGCACATGAGAATGAGGATGGATCCTGCTGTCCCTGCATTATGAAACGCTTTGCCTGACACCACCCGTTGGAGGGTAATGACCAGCAGTCTGGGAGTACCTCACCCCTGGACCCCCAGAGCAGTGGGTTCCTAATCTCAAGGAGTCAGGAAACAAATTTAGGGCCCAATAAAAGTCCCCCACAGTCAGAACACACAGTCCAGGAGTTCAGAGCTGAGTGTTGGCCCCCTAAAATCTTCCAGAAATGAAGCCACTTAGCTGAATCATCTTATGCCACAATCAAACCTCAAGGTCATCAAATAGTAAAAAAGAAAAAAAAATCCAAA
>NW_012114688.1:1022251-1025868 GCF_000951035.1 Colobus angolensis palliatus
AAAAAAAAAAAAAAAAAAAAAAAAAAAAAAAAAAAAGCCATCCAAAGGTCAGCACCTTCAAAGATTAGAGGAACATCAGCCCCACAAAAGTGAGAAAAAAAGGTGCAAAACCCCTGAAAACTCAAAAACCCAGAAACCCAGAGTGCCTTCTTTCCTGAAAAGGACCCCACCACCTTTCCAGCAAGCATTCTGAGCCAGGCTGAGGTGGCTGAAATGACATAAATAGAATTCAGAATATGGACAGGAAGGAAGATCACTGAGATGCAGGAGCTCATTGAAACCCAATGCAAGGAAGCTAAGACTCACAATAAAACAATGCAGGAACTGACAGACAAAAGAGCCAGTGATATGGCTTGATTCTGTGTCCCCATCCAAATCTCATCTTGTAGCTCCCATAATTCCCATGTGTTGTGGGAGGGACCTGGTGGGAGATAACAGAATCATGGGGGACAGATATTTCCCATGCTGTTCTCATGATAGTGAATGGGTCTTACAAGATCTGATGGTTTTAAAAATGGGAGTTTCCCTTCACAAGCCCTCTTCTCTTGTCTGCTGCCATGTGAGATGTGCATTTCACCTTCCACTATGATTGTGAGGTCTCCCCAGCCATGTGGAACTATGAGTTCAGTAAATCTATTTCTTTTGTAAATTGCCCAGTCTCAGGTATGCCTTTATCAGCAGCATGAAAATAGACTAATATAGTAAATTGGTACCAGTATAGTGGGGCGCTGCTGAAAAGATACCCAAAAACGTGGAAGCAACTTTGAAACTGGGTAACAGGCAGAGGTTGAAACAGTTTGGAGGGCTCAGAAGAAGATAGGAACATGTGGGAAAGTTTGGAACTCCCTAGAGACTTGTCGAAAGCCTTTGCCCAAAATGCTGATAATGATATGGACAATGAAATCAAGGCTGAGGTGGTCTCAGACGGAGATGAGAAACTTGTTGGGAAATGGAGCAAAGGTGATTCTTGTTATTAGAAAAGAGACTAGCTTAGCCTCCTAGCCAACATCTTTCTCCCATGCTGGATGCTTCCTGCCCTCAAGCATCGGACTCCTAGCTCTTCAGTTTTGGGACTCGTACTGGCATTTCCTGCTTCTCAGCTTGCAGACAACCTACTGTGGGACCTTGTGATCATGTCAGTTAGTACTACTTAATAAATTGTCATATATATATATATATATATATATATATATATATATCTCCCCATATATGTGTGTGTGGTGTGTGTATATATATATGGATATATACACACACACACACATATACATCCCATTAGTTCTGTCTCTCTAGAGTATCCTGACTATTACAATTACCAAGAAAAAGAAGTACAGGACCGGACGGATTCTCAGCTGAATTCTAACAGACCTTCAAAGAAGAATTGATACCAATCCTATTGACACTATTCCGCAAGATAGAGAAGGAGGGAATCCTCCCTAAATCATTATATAAAGCCAGTATCACCCTAATACCAAAACCGGGAATGGACATAACAAAAAAAGAAAACTACAGACCAATATCCTTGATGAACATAGATGTAAAAATTCTTAACAACATACAGGCTAATTGAATCCAACAGCATATCAAAAAGATAATCCACCATGATCAAGTAGGTTTCATACCAGGGATGCAGGAATGGTTTAACATCTGCAAGTCAGTAAATGTGCTACGCCACATAAATAGAATTAAAAGCAAAAATCACATGGTCATCTCAATAGATGCAGAAAAAGCATTTGACTAAATCCAGCATCACTTTATGATTAAAATCCTCAGCAAAATCAGCATAGAAGGGACAAACCTCAATGTAATAAAAGCCATCTATGACAAACCCACAGCCAAGAAAATACTGAATGGGGAAAAGTTGAAAGCATTCCTTCAAAGAACTGGAATAAGACAAGGATGCCCACTCCCACCACTTCTATTCAACATAATACTGGAAGTCCTAGCCAGAGCAATAAAAAAAGAGAAAGAAATAAAGGGCATCCAAGTGGGTAAAGAGGAAGTTGAACTGTCACTGTTTGCTGATGATATTATTGTATAACTAGAAAATCCTAAAGACTCCTCCAGAAAGCTCCTAGATCTGATAAATTAATTCAAAAATGTTTCAGGATACAAAATTAACATACACAAATCTGCAGCTCTACTATACACCAACAGCGACCAAGCCAAGAATCAAATAAAGAACTCAACCTCTTTTACAGTAGCTGCAAAAAAAGTAAAATACTTAGGAATCAAGTAAGTTCCTTTGTTAGTTTCACTAACAAAGGAAGTGAAAGACCTAGGAAGTGAAAGACCTCTACAAGAAAAAGTACAAAACACTGCTGAAAGAAATCATAGATGAAACAAACAAATGGAAACACATCCCATGCTCATAGATAGGTAGAATCAATATTGTAAAAGTGATCATACTGCCAAAAGCAATGTACAAATTCAATGCAATTTCCATAAAATACAACCATTATTCTTCACAGATCTACAAAAAAAAAAAAAACAAAACCCTAAAAAACAAAAAAAGAGCCCACATAGCCGAAGAAGACTAATCAAAAAGAACAAATCTGGAGACATAACATTACCTAACTTCAAACTATACTACACAGCCATAGTAACCAAAACAGCATGGTACTGGTATAAAAAAGGCACATAGACTAATGGAACAAAATAGAGATACCATAAATTAACCCAAATAATTACAGCCAACCGATCTTCAACAAAACAAACAAAAACATAAAGTGGGGAAAGGACACCCTAATCAACAAATGGCGCTGGGATAATTGACAAGCCACGTGTAGAAGAGTGAAATTGGATCCTCATCTCTCACCTTATACAAAAATCAAATCAAGATGGATCAAGGACTTAAATCAAAGGCCTGAAACCATGAAAATTCTAGAAGATAACATCGGAAAAACTCTTCTAGACTTTGGCTTTGGCAAAGACTTAATGACCAAGAAACCAAAAGCAAATGCAACAGAAACAAAGACAAATAGATGGGACTTAATTAAACTAAAGAGCTTCTGCACAGCAAAAGGAATAGTCATCAGAGTAAATAGTCAACCCACAGAGTGGGAGAAAATTTTCACAATGTATACATCTGACAAAGGACTAATATCCAAAATCTATAAGAACTCAAACAAATTAGCAAGAAACAAACAAACAATCCTATCAAAAAGTGGGTTAAGGACGTGAATAGACAATTCTCAAAAGAAGATATACAAGAGGCCAACAAACATATGAAAAAATGTTCAACATCATTAATGACCCAGAAATGCAAATCAAAATCGCAATGTGATAACACCTTACTCCTGCAAGAATGGTCATAATCAAAAAATCAAAACATAAAAGATGTTGGCATGGATGTGGTGAAAAGAGAACATTTATACACTGCTGGTGGGAATGTAAACTAGTACAATCACTGTGAAAAACAATGTGGAGATTCCTTAAAGTAGAACTACCATTTGATCCAGCAATCCCACTACTGGGTACCTACCCAGAGAAAAAGAAGTCATTGTACAAAAAAGATACTTGCACACACATGTTTATAACAGCATAATTTGCAATTGCAAAAATATGGAACCAACCCAAATACCCATCAATCAATGAGTGGATAAAGAAATTGTGATATA
>NW_012114688.1:1025918-1039399 GCF_000951035.1 Colobus angolensis palliatus
TTATATGTAATGGAATTATATATATAATTTTATATATAATGGAATCCTACTCAGCCATAAAAAGGAACAAATTAATGGCATTCACAACAACCTGGATGGAAGTGGAGACTATTACTCTAGGTGAAGTAACTCAGGAATGGAAAACCAAACACTGTATGTTCTCACTCATAAGAGGAAGCTAAGCTATGAGGATGCAAAGGCATAAGAATGATACAATGTACTTTGGGGACTCAGGGGAAAGGGTGGGAGTGAGGTGAGGGATAAAAGACAACAAATTGGGTTTAGCGTTACTACTCAAGCAATGGGTGCACCAAAATTTCACAAATTACCACTAAAGAACTTACTCTGTAACCAAATAGCATCTGTTCCCCCCAAACCTGTGGAAATAAACGAAAATGCAAAAATCAAAAAGGATGGCTGGGTCCGGTGGCTCCCATCTGTAATCCCAGCACTTCGGGAGACCAGTGCGGGTCAGGAGTTCAAGACCAGCCTGGCCAAGATAGTGAAACCCTGTCTCTACTAAAAACACAAAAATTAGCCTGCCATGGTGGTGGGCACCTGTAATTCTAGCTACTTGGGAGACTGAGGCAGAGAATTGCTTGAAACCCAGGAGGCGGAGGTTGCAGTGAGCCGAGACTGTGCCACCGCACTCCAGCCTGGGCAACAGAGCTAGACTCCATCTCAGAAAAAGAAAAAAAAATTCTTTGGAAATAATGAAAACAAACATACAACATACCAGAATCTCTGGGACACATCTAAGATAGTGTTAAGATAAAAATGTATAGCACTGAACTCCCATATCAAAAAGTTAGAAAGATCTCAATTTAACAACCTAACATCACAACTAAAGGAACTAGAAAATGAAGAGTAAGCCAACCCCGAAGCTAGCAGAAGACAATAAATAACAAAAATCAGAGCTTAATTGAAGGAGATTGAGACATTAAAAAAACATTCAAAAGATCAATGAATCCAGGAGTTGGTTTTTTGAAAAAAATTAATAAAATAGATAGACCACTAGGTAGACTAATAAGGAAGAGAAGAGAGAAGATCCAAGTAAACACAATCAGAAATGACTAAGGGGATATTACCACTGACCCCACAGAACTACAAATAACCATCAGAGAATATTATGCACATAAAATAGAAAATCTAGAAGAAATGAAAAAATTCTTGGACACACACATACTCCCAAGACTGAGCCAGGAAGAAATTGAATCCCTGAACAGATCAATAACAAGCTCCTAAATTGAATTAATAATAAACAGCTTACTAACTGAAAAATCTCAGGACCAGATTCACAACTGAATTATACCAGATATACAGATAAGAGCTAGTACCATTCCTACTGAAACTATTCCAAAATATTGAGGAGGAGAGACTCCTCCCCAGCTGATTCTATCAGGCCAGCATCATCTTGATACTAAAACTTGGCAAAGACACACACGAAAGAGAAAACTTCAGGCCAACATTCTTGATGAATATTAATACAAAATTCCTCAGCAAAATACTTGCAAACCAAATCCAGCAGCACATCAAAAAGCTTATCCATCATGATCAAGTAGGCTTTATCTCTGGGATGCAAGGTTGGTTCAACATATGGAAATCAATAAATGTTATTCATCACATAAACAGAACTAAGACAAAAATCACATGATTATCTCAACAGATGCAGAAAAGGCTTTGGATAAATTTTAACAACTTTTCATGTTAAAAGCTCTCAGCAAGCTAGGTATAGAAAGAACATACCTCAAAATAATAAGAGCCATCTATGACAAACCCACAGCCAACATCATACCGAATGAACAAAAGTTAGAAGCATTCCTCTTGAAAACCAGCGCAAGACAAGGATGCCCTCTCTCACCATTCCTATTCAACAAATATTGGAAGCCCTGGCCAGAATGGTCGAAAGAAAGAAATGAAGGACATCCAAATAGGAAGGGAGGTAGTCAAATTACCCCTGTTTGCAGACAACATGATCCTATACCCAGAAAACCCAGTCTCAGCTCAAATGCTCCTAAAACTGATAAACAATTTCAGCAATGTCTCAGGATACAAAATCAACATACAAAAATCACTAGTATTCCTATACATCACCAGCAGTCAATCTGAGAGCCAAATCAGAAAGGCAGTCATATTCATAATAGCCCCTAAAAGAATAATATACCTAGGAACACAGTTAACCAGGGAGGAGAAAGATCTCTACAAGGAGAATTACAAAAACACTGCTCACAGAAATCAGAGATGACACAAATAAACGGAAAAACATTTCATGCTCATGGATAGGAAGAACCTTAAAATGGCCATACTGCTCAAAGCAATTTATAGATTCAATGCTATTCCTATTAAACTACCAATGACATTCTTCACAGAACTAGAAAAAGCTATTTTAAAATTCATATGGATCCAAAAGAGAGTCCAAATAGCCAAGACAATTCTAAGTAAAAACAACAAAGCTGCAAGCATCATACTACCGAATTCACACTATACTACAGGGCTATAGTAACCAAAACAGCATGGTACTGGTATAAAAACAGACACATAAACCAATGAAACAGAATACAGAGCCTAGAAATAAGGCCGTACACCTACAACTATACAATCTTCAACAAAACTGACAAAAATATGCAATGGGGGAAATGACTCCCTATTCAATAAATGATGCTGGGATAACTGGCTAGCCATATGCAGAAGATTGAAACTGGACCCCTTCCTTACATCGTGTGCAAAAATTAATTCAAGATGGATTAAAAACTTAAATGAAAAACCCGAAACTATAAAAACCCTGGAAGACAACCTAGGTAATACCATTCTGGATACAGGAACAGGCAAGGATTTCATGACAAAGACACCAAAAGCAATGGCAATAAAAGCTAAAATTGACAAATGGGATCTAATTAAACTAAAGAGCTTCTGCACAGCAAAAGAAACTATGAACAAATAAACAGCCAACCTACAGAATAGGAGAAAATTTTTGCAAACTATGCATCTGACAAAGGTCTAATATCCAGTGTCTATAAGGAACTTAAACCAATTTACAAGAAAAACAATCAACAGCATTAAAAAGTGGGCAAAGAACATGGACAGACAGTATTCAAAAGAAGACATATATGCAGCTAACAAGTATATGAAAAAAACTCATTATCACTAACCATTAGAGAAATGCTCATCAAAACCACAGTGAAATACCATGTTGCACCAGTCAGAATGGCTATCACAAAAATGTCAAAATATAACAGAGGCTGGCAAGGTTGCAGAGAAGAAGAAAGACTTATACACTGTTTTGGGGAGTGTAAATTAGTTCAACCATTGTGGAAGACAGTGTGACAATTCCTCCATGATCTAAAAACAAAAATACCACTTGACCCAGCAATCCCATACTCAAAGGAATATAAATTTTTCTATCATAAAGACACATGCAAGTATATGTTCATTGCAGCACTATTCACAATAGCAAAGACATGGAATCAACCTAAATGCCCATCAATGGTAGACTGGATAAAGAA
Source organism: Colobus angolensis palliatus (assembly GCF_000951035.1). Lineage (NCBI taxonomy): Eukaryota > Metazoa > Chordata > Mammalia > Primates > Cercopithecidae > Colobus > Colobus angolensis. Next base: position 1,029,422 of record NW_012114688.1, read on the forward strand.
AATGGGGTACATATGCACCATGGAATATTATGTAGCCATAAAAAAGAATGAGATCATGTCCTTTGCAAGGACATGGATGGAGTTGGAGGCCATTATCCTTTGCAAACTAACACAGGAACGGAAAACCAAATACCGCATGTTCTCACTTATAAGTTGGAGCTAAATATTGAGAACACACGGACACATAGACAGGAACAATACACACTGGGGCCTAGCAGAGGGTGGAGGATGGAAGAAGGAGAGGATGAGGACAAATAACTAATAGGTACTAGGCTTCATACCTGGGTGATGAAATAATCTGTACAACAAACCCTCCTGACATAAGCTTACCTGTATAACAAACCTGCACATGTATGCCTGAACTTAAAATAAAAGTTTTTTAAAAACCTAGTTTTAGCTCATTTATGTGGGCTGTGTATTAGAGAGTGAATTCCATTTATTTGAAGATGCAATTCACTGACAATTTTGATCAAATTTAGAATGAATGTTAAGAGTAAATACAGAGTTGAGTATGTTGATATTGGATTACATTTAGAAACTTTTTAATAGTCAAATATTATAAATAGCTTTTATTGAAAGGTGTACCCCCAGTAATACCTGTTATTTGGGGGTCAGTACAGTTAACCTGTCTCATAAAAGAAGAAAATTGTATTGCATTTTGAATTAACTTGTTGACAGTCTGATCGTGTAAAACATGCATTTCACTGTGCTCCATGCAGTTCCAAGATAGACATTAAAGAAGATTAAAGGAATAAAAACCAAAGTGCTCAGTATTCTTAGTGTTCAGTGTCCTTTTAGGTACTGATAACTATTTATGCCATCTATGAGATTACTATTTGTATTCACCTGGCTTATTTTCTGGATGATCCTATTTCATACTTCATCACCTTCCTCTTTCACATGATTGCCAGACAGACCGAGGATCCATGCAAACTTGAGAAACAAGTGCTCTAGTTGCATGAGCTTGGGCAAAACACATGCACACACACACGCACTCACACACAATTTCCCTATTGCCTCAACTTCCTCATATGTAAATTCAATTCAATTCAATATTTTGAATCCCTCTCATATTTCAGCATTTGTGCTTGGGTATTCACAAAGATGATCTGATTTCATCCTCACTAAGAATTCTATAGGTAGTCACTCTCATTTTATAGAAGAGGAATCAGGGACTCATAGAGGTGGTGATTTCATCGAGATCAGGTGACTAGCAGGAAGAATCAGAATGAAAAACCAGATCTATACGATTTCCAAGCCCAGGCCTTTGCCACTAAAACCTGCTGCTACCTTCCAGGAAGAATGGTATTATAAATGGAATTCATAAAACTGACCAAATGAACAAAAATGAGTAAAAATAAGGAACATATTATTAATCTTGAATCCAAAGAAAGATTCCTGCCTCATACATACTATAGGCTTTGATTGCTATTGTTGATTCAAAAAACACCAGTCACCCAACACTGTAAAAACTATAAAAGCTAAAAATTGGGACTCAATATCCTCCATTTGCTGCATCCCCCATATTCAATGCAAATATATGACAGTACATCCCATTTTAAGAAAATTAAATGTACAACATCTAGTCATACAAGAAGGTACAGACTCGAAAATGCCATAGACCTTCCCTCTGGTTCAACTGCTTCATTTTACAGATGAGTAAACTGAAACTTGGGAAGTTTAAGTTATCCACCCAAGGTCATCTAACAAGATAGCAACCAAGGTGAAACTAGAACAGAGCTCTCCTGATGGTCTGTTAGCATTCCTTTCTTTATATCATGCCATCACCTTTGCAAGGGATGCTATGGTGCTATCAAATGACAAATTCATCAAATATTTACTGAATGCCTATTATGTGTCAGGCACTGTGATGTAAGAGTAAGCAAAAAATGTAATGGTAAGCAAACAAAATAGAGTCTTTGTACTCATGAGACTTACAGTTTAGTAGGAGTTAGAGACGTTTATGAAATAATTACACAAACATATAATTGCACACCATAAAAGCACTATAAAAACTACACAGTGCTGCTATGAGAATGTATAGCTAATCTGCTCTGACAGAGTAGATTAGATCTGTGGGAAGTCAGGCTAAGTTTCTCCAAGGAAGTGATGTTTGAACTAAAATCAGTGTGAGTGGTGGGCCATAGAGGAAAGGAAAAGCAAAGTGCCTCCTACCTACCTGTGGAGACTTGGTTTCCAAAAACCCAAAGGATATCGAAGTCAAAACTAAGTTCAAACACATAAACCAGTGCCTCAGAAATGTGGTCCCCCAAAACCAAGGTAATGATCTGACAATCAAAATTAAAACATTTCCCAAGATCAAACACTCAGCAGTTACTTTTAAAAGGTAATCCACCGATGCTAGGAGGAATATTCAAAAGCACATTGAAGTCAAATAAGCGTGTACTAAAACACTAGGGTTGTTACTTGTGGTGGTTTGAAAATGGAGATTTGCCAGTAACTATAAAATTGGTGAGTGTGCGACATTTGTTGTCGGCAACTTGGAACCATTGCCATCAGTCCCTCTTAAGGCTGAAAACTACAATGTTCAAAATTCCTTTCCCTGTAAGTCTCAGGGTTAGAAATTTGTCAATGAAAAAGACTTGCATGAAATTTGAAAAACAGAAGTGAAGCGGAAACTATTATACTGGAAGATAATGACCATCCTACATGACAGGCTTCCAGACTTCACAAGTTCCTACTTTTAAGTAAAGTGGTTTACAGATTTTCCCACAAGAGGCAGCTTTCTGTTCCAGTGCTTTCCCTAATATCACAATAAAAATTTCTCCAATTGCCCAGCCTCAACACTCCAGATATTTCAAACCCTGTAGATCCTAACAATTTCTGTAAACTCTACTTCCTATATTAAAATACTTATTCTTATAATACTTGTCATAGCTCCATTTTCCCAATCAACCCCAAACTAATGCAACTTTGGGAACTGAAAGTAGTCTCAGGCACACATAAATTTATGGACAGGGATCTTTTATTGGTTCTCTCACCTGATTAGATTTAAAGATATTAATAGCCTTCATTTTCAGCATCAGTGAGCATCACTGTAGCAGGCAGTGGCAAAATAGTTACTTAAATTATCATGGTAGTCATCTGGAGTCAAGTACCAATGGAAGTCAAAGATGTAAGTTGCCACAATAGAACATGTATATAATGGCTGTGGGATGAAATGATGGTTTCTAAATGTAATAAAGAACTTGGGGGTGGGAAAGAATAATGCACTTAGGAATCTAAAAATTCCAGCTCAGGGCTAGGTAAAAAATCAGAAAACAAAGACTGTCCTGAAAGAAACTCTATCTTCTGTGGCCTCAGAGTTGAAATCCTGTGGGTGGCTGAATTACAATACGATCTGAATTCACATCCACTGAGGGTCTCTTGTGTTAAATTGAGGGCATTGATTGGGAAAGAGCTGGACCCATAAAATTGGGAGGAGGATATCTGGCCAGATTTTGATTAAGCCAAAAACCTGGGACCTCCAAATTTCCCTGCACTTTCCCTGCCAGAAGAAGCAATCTTCCCTTTCTTGTGTAAGAGTGTGAGACTCCTCTTACTCATAGACTAATGACTACTCCAGGGATAGTTTTCTTATAAGTGAGTGCTGATCTTTAAGACTAACCCCCATCAACTCCATTGATTCTAGACCTTTAATATGACTCAAATCCCAGTATACACTAGATGGTCAGGTATTAAGTGCAGAATTTTGACAGCTTATATCAACAGAAACTTGGAAAATATGGATGAGAAGATTTCTTAGGGGTGTTAGACCAATGTGGGAGGAATATAATATTGGGTCAGACTGAATAGCTAGGCATGACTCTAACAGTTCTTGATTGGTTGACTGAAATCTGGGCTCAGTAGTGGCTTATAGTTAATGAAGCTAAGATACCAAAACTCTCTTGGTATACCATAGAGCAAGCCTTTCAATTTTAGCACTACTGACATTTAGAGTTAGATAATTCTTTGTTGGGATTAAAAAGTAGTCGTTGGGACTGTGGACTGTAGATGTTTAGCAGTATTCCTAGCTATCAGATGTCAGCTGCACCTCTCCCAAGTTATGATAATAAAAAATGTTCCTAAACATTGTAAAATGTCCTATTGGAGAGCAAAATTTACCTCGGTTGAGAACCATTATTGTAGAAAAGAGCATCCAAAGGCTTATGGAGGTGTGAATGCTGGAGTATATTTACTATGAATGAGCTTCTTACCCACCTGCTACTTATGTCACCTGGGAGGGTCCAGAGTATACACACTTCATCAAGGCATTGAGAAATAAATTGGCGAAGGCAGCATCAACATCCATAAAAAGGCTCTATAGTGGCAGTTCTCTGCAAAGAAATAAGTGATGCTGCCATGGAAATGAGCTCCTTGAATTAAATAGGTGATGAGATCCCAGGACAACAAGGTCCAAGAAGTGATCAGAATGATTTGGCCTATAGAAATCTTTGGTGAGGACTAATTTATCATGGGGTTCCCAGGACCATAATTAACTACCTACTAAAGTCTTATTTGTTTTGTATAAGCAAAATAAACACATAAAACCCAAACATTGGTCTGGAGATAGAGGTCCAACACGAATCACTACAGTTGATGATAGTCATTGCTTTCTCAACAAATTCTCAGACTTGAGGAGCATTATAGATCTAGATCCCTTTTTAAAAGATATAGTAGACAGAATAATGGCCCCCAAAGGTATCTACATCCTCATTCCCCGAACCAGTGAATAATTCATAGCAAAGGGGAAACTAAGGTTGCAGATGGAAATAAGGTATTCTAATCAGCTGAACTCAAAATAATACTACCCTGAATTATCTAGGGTAGTGGGTCCGATGCAATCACAAGGGTTCTTAAAAAAGGAAGAGTAAGACAGAAGAGTCAGAACCAAAGAGATGTCATCATGTTTAGTCCAGTGAAACCCATTTTGGACTCCTGACCTCTAAACTTTGCGTCATTTTAAGCCACTACATTTGTGGTAATTTATTATGGCAGCCATAGAAAACTAATACACTAGGTTACTGTGAGTAAAGGCTCTGCTACACTTACAAAAATTTTATACTGCAAGTCTTCCTCCCAACATTTTCCAAGGGGACTCTGTCCATTTACCAGTATAAATGTGTGCTGGGAAAATGAAACCAGCCAAACTTTCCAGGGTTTCATAGAAACTGAGTCTGAACTGATGCTCATTCCTAGAGATCTAAATACCACTGTGGTCCAGTAGTCAAAATAGGGACTTCTGTCTCACTGTAGGCCCATTTGATCTCCAAGCCTATGGCTATTCTCCTGGTTCTGGAATGCATAGTTAGAAAAGGCATACTCAGAATTCCTGTATTAGTTCCTTGATCTGTGGAGTAGCAGATACTCTTGCCAGATAGACCTCTCCTTATTAAAATAGTAAACCAAAAGTAATGCCACATCAAAGACTTGGAATGCAGAGGGTTATTGGTCCCTCTCACTATGCCCATTCACCCTATCTGGCCTGTGCAGAGATAAGATGAATCTTGGATTACCATAAAGTTAATCAGGTGGTGGCTTTAATAGAAGCTATTGACCAGATGTGGCTTTTTACTGGAGTAAATCAACATAGTCCCTGATATTTTATCTGCAGCATTGATCTAGTGGATGTTTCTTCTCTACACTTGTTAATAAATACATGTAGAAAAAAAGTTTCCTTTATATGGCATGAGCAGTAGTACACTTTCACTCTGTTGCCTTGCTTCAACCTCTGTTATAATCCAGTCCTCAGGAATCTTGATTGCCTAGCAATTCCACAGGATATTATTCTAGCCCATTGCATTGGTGATATCAGGCTGTTTAGTATTAGTGAGCAGATATCAGGCTGTTTAGGACTGGTGAGCAAGAAGCAGCAAATATCCTAGTATACCTTAATAAAACCCACGACAGGTGGTAGGACCACAAAATTCAGGACTTGCAGACTCAGTAACATTTCTAGGAGTTCTGTAGTCTGGGATATATTGAGATACTCCCTAGAAAGTGAGAGACAAGTGGTTTTAACCACTAGAAAAAGCCATAACACTTAGGATGCCCATTTGGATCTTCAGGCTATCTATAATTTACTTAGTCATGCTGCTTTGATTCATTTACTGAGTAACCTTTTCACACTGCTAGTTTTGAGTGGGATACAGAGCAAGAGAAGGCTCTGCAACAGGTACAATTCGAGTCGCTCCACCACTTGAGCCATATAACACTACAGATCCAATGGTGGTGAAGTTCCTGTGACAGATTCGAATGTTGTATGAAGTCTTGGCAGGTTCCTAAAGATAAATAACACCACCAGCCTTTGAATTTTGTAATAAAGCTATGTTGTCTTCTGTGATAAATATTTTTCTTTTGAGAAACAGCTTTCAGGTTGCCCACCAACTTACCATGTGACCTAAGTTTCTCATCATAAAATGTGTTTTCTGGCTCACCAAGTTATAAATTTGGATGTATACAACAGCACTTCATCATCAAGTAGAAGAGATACACATAGGACAGGACTTGAGCAGGTTTTGAAGGCACAAGTAATTTGCACAGGCCAATGACTCAGACTCTTAATGCTTCTACTCCAGTTGCAAGACTTCATTTCCTTTACTCAGCACCTATGGCCTTATGGTTAGTCCCCTATGACCAGTTTATTTGCAAAAACAAAGCTTTTTTTTTTACAGATGGTTCTGCATTATATTCTGGTAACAATTGAATGTGGGTAGCTACAACACATTAGCAGTACTCAGGGATGACCCTGAAGAATGGCAGTAAAGGACACCCTCAAGAGAAAAGAACTTTGAGTAATGCTACTTGTTGCTCATTTTGCTTGGAGGGGAATCCAGGCCAAGGTATGGATCTACACTGTTTTGGGGCGGGGAGTGGGGGGTGTGCAGTGGCTAACAATTTAGCTGGATGATCATGGAATTAGAAGGCACAAAATTGGAAAATTATTTACAAAGAGATCTGAAGAAAGGATATATGAATACAATTCTCCAAATTGGTACAGAATATGAGAATATTTGGCTCCCATGTAAATGTTTACCAAAGGGCTACCATGACAGAGGAGACTTTCAATAATCAAAGGGACAAGATGGTCCTGTGTGTGGATATCAATCAGTCTCCTTCTCCAGCTACAGCTTTCCTTGCCCAATGTGTTTGATCAAAATGGCCATAGCAGCAGGGATAAAGGCTGTGCCGTCACCAAGACTATTGGCTATATCCTGTACTGAGTGACTAGCCAGCCAAAAACAAAGATCAATACTGATTTCTCCAATATAGTACCATTCTCTGGAAGGGCAAGCCAGCTGCCTGGTGGCAGAGACTTGTTTGTACTTACACAAACATTTATGTACTATATATGGATATATATGGATTTGCCTTCCCAACTGACAATGATTCTACTAAAATCATCTGTAGACTTACAGGATGCCTTATTCACAGTCTGGTTATTCTACACAGACAATGCTTTTAACCAAGAAATAATTTTATAGTGAATGTAATGTGGCAGTAGGTTCATACCCTCAGAATTTACTTGTCTTGCTATGTTTCCCATGATCCTGAGGCAGGTAACTGATGTAACACTGGCGTGGCCTTTTGAAGGCACAGGGCTTTAGCTGCTTGACAAACTTTGTTTGGCATGTACTCTGAATCAGCAATCAGTATATTATGTTATTTCACCTATAGCCAACATACATAGAATTAGGAACCATGGGGTAGAAATAGAACTGACTTCTCTCATTATTATTCTTAAAAATTCATCAGCAAAATTTTTGATTCCAGTTCTTGCAACTTGAGCTTGCTGCATGTAAAATCTTAATGCCTAAGATGAAAAGAAATAACAATAGTCATTATGAACCAGAAGCTGTGAGTACCTTCTGGCCACTATGCCCACCTCATGCCACTGGACCAACAGCAAAGTAGGGTGTTACTACAGGGTTGAGGCAATTCATCCTGATTATAAAGGGGAAATTAAGTTGCTAGTACAAAATGGGAGTAAAGAGGGTGTGACTAGAACTCAGAAGACTCCATGGAGTACCTCTTAGTACTCCTAAGTCCTACAGCGGAAGATAATGGGAAACTATAGAAACCTAATCCAGACAGAACCACTAATGACAGAGATCCTTTGGGAAGATTTGGGTGACTCCACTGGGCAAAGAACTACAACCAACTAAACTGCTTACTGAGGACAAATTGACTAAGCAAACTTTAATGAAATAAGAAAGATATAAACACCAATTATTACCAAATCATCAGTTACAGAAATAATAATTACACTAATTTTGTTCATTTTCTTTACTGCTTTGTTTACATTTATATACATTAATGAATTCTTTTCATATCTTCAATTTTATATTATCTAATATACGATGTTGTAAGAATGATTACCCATATATTTCAGTATCTGTATTATATTACAGGACGTCAAAGGAGTAAGCATAACTCAGCTAAAGATGGATAGACATTATCTGGAGATAGTTAAAATGACATAGAGGACTTGAATCTCCTCTTCAGGAATAGAGCTTGTTAGTCTTTTGTTATTAAAGGATAGCTGCACTATGCTACTTAAAAGCATGATGTTGTTATATTCTTTATTTAGATGTTAAATGTGGTTAAAAAGAACAAGAATAGATGTTAAATTTCCCTAGAGGAGACTCTGCTAGGTTGGTTGTATTGAATTTGATAACATCTTGACATTTCCTTTTTGAGCCTGGGAAACAGGTTTCCTAAAAATCTTCCCCACATGGTCCTGGATTCGAATTTTCTAGTAAGAACAACTTGCACGAGATTTGACAGGTAGAAGCACTTTGGGAAAGTCATTGCAATTCCATGCATTAGGTTTCCAGACTTCCTCACAAGCTCTCAGCTAGCAGCCACAGAGAAGTGAAAACTTTCCCTTAAGTGGCACCATTCTCTGCCTATTGTTGTACTTCACTCTGATATTTGTGACTGTTTCTGGGTTCTCAGCCATTCAGATTAATATTTCCCCAGTTCTTTCCATATTTGTGTAAGCCCTGTTTTCTTTATTAAGCCCAATTGTACCTCTTAATACTTGCATTTGCTCTATTTTCTTGAACAAACCGAGACTGATTCAGTGAGTGACCATCTAGTGCTGGTTTATATTCAGTACCCATTGCCCCTGTGGTAGTTGTGCCCAGTGATGTAAAACTGCAAGTGGAAAATGGATACCAGGGAAATTGTTTGGTAAAACCAGAAAATGGGATTGAGCCCCTTTCAAGCAGGTCCTGTGAAGAAACCAGCAGGAAAACCAAGGGCAGATTAGGCAGGTAGATCAGAATATAACAGTGGAGGGTGTTCCAGAATTCAGAGTTCATCCTCTGCACACTGATACCACCCTGCAAACACAAATCATTCTAGGCTTCACCTGCTGTTTGGAACGAATACAATCCCTAACATTCTTTCCAGCTTTTGTCAGGGTAGGTGCACAACCAGAGCAACTGAAGCTAGAGATGAAAGATATCAATGACGCTGGTTCAAAGAAACTGAAAAAGGCACGGCCTGACAAGGGGGCTACAAATATACCCAGGGTTATTATAGACCAGAACTATAGCGCAAAGCTTATCACCCATAATGTTAAATTAACATACTGAATTATAATCAGTTAATGCCTTAATAAAATTAGCAATCACGGCATTGCTTTGGTTCACAAAGAGAATATATTTCTCATCTCAAATCCATTTCTCAAGTCCACTCTATGCATCCAATTTGAAGTGTAGAGTTTCTCACATAATAGAATTTATATCCCTGTCACTATTTATCAAGCAACCCTGAAACTGAAAGGATTTATTCAGCAAGACCTTTCTCTTATTCCATTTTATGGGTCTAATAACTTGGTTTAATTGTCAACTGTAAAAGAGATAAGATTAGAGAACTTAGTAATTTGTCCCTTTTGTGTTAGAAAAATTTCCTAGATCCAAGAAGATGAGTAACTAGCGCACAACCAATTTTTTTTTTTTTTTTTTTTTT
>NW_012114688.1:1039581-1135307 GCF_000951035.1 Colobus angolensis palliatus
GTTAGCCAGGATGGTCTCAATCTCCTGACCTCGTGATCCGCCCATCTCGGCCTCCCAAAGTGCTGGGATTACAGGCTTGAGCCACCGCACCCGGCCCCACAACCAATTCTTAAAGAAGAAAAAAAGCAATTGTATAAGCATCTCCAATATTTTGGGTATAAACCCTAAGCCATTCCAAATCTTTAAAGCCTTAGGTGAATAGGTTGCAGGATTAATATCACAGCTTGGACACATATTGATCCATTTAAATTCTCAGTCTTCAACAAATTTTGCCAGACAATTCATACTGTTAGTAGATTCTGAAATGAGTCGGGCTGGATACTGTTCTTGTTCTGCATGATAATCACAAAACCTACAAGAAGCAATTGGAGTTTATTTCTACTGGCCTGTGCACATGCAAGGGTGTTTATCAGCTGAGATTGAGCAGTAAAAGCACTGCAAGTGCACATGTGATAGGCCTGATTATAGCAGAAGCCCCCAAGGCTCCTCCTACTTTTCCCTGCTTCTGCAGTGCCCCCTTTGAATGGGATCTGTTGACAAGGCCCCTTCTGGACAGTTGCTGACAGGCACAAGGAGCTTATGGGTTTTGAATGGAAAGGATTTGCTAAATAAAGCTTCAATCCAAACTTTACCCCTCCCTTCCAGAGGTCAAGGCACTGAAGTCCTTGGTAGCTATGGCAATTACAAGGTGAACCAATGAATTATTGACATCTTAGGGTTTGCTGCTTGACACTTATCCCCAGTTAAATGCAGTTATAAAATTAAGTTCATACAATTATAGTTTCAAAATGAAAATACAGAGCGAGAAAGCTTTTTTTTAAGTAGCCATGTAATTAAAGATGGTACGTGCCTCTGCAGTTCATTGTCAAAGATTGATTGTCTCCTAACCTAAACCTCAACACATTATCCTTTTGAAATTAAGTATACCAAGAGTCAAGACTCTTTTTCTTCTAAGAGTTAATTCTATATAACCTAAGTTACTCAGCTAATATGGCATATCATGTATTCAAATGTCTTTTATTTCCTTTTTATTTTTTTCCCTTGGTTCTAGTGTAAGATTTATTTAGTTTGTAATGGTCATTAAAAAGAAAGTAGTGGATAGCAGTGAAAAACACTATTTTAGGATGGTAATGGCCTTCTTTGGGCTTGATTCTTAAACAAAATTATGTTATTTTATAATATTCTGATTATTCTCTAACTTCATCCATATCTTTGAACTAGGCTGAACACTGACCTCTTATTTTGGCTAGTGACCTTTAAAAAGTAAAGAACTTCAGATCTCACAGAGCTCTTTCAAAATAAGTGGTCTTAAATGACTTCACTTCCATTGTCTCTCACTCTCTAATCCACTTTTGGTACTGTCTGACTTGCAACTTCTTGGCTTTATCTCCTATTTCTAGCATTTCATTTGCTTTTTGCATATGCTTACAGGTCTCAATATTAATGATTTCTGACCTTTAGTACTCCTGGAACGGACTGAATCATTTAGGACTCCTCCTCAAGTGACAGATAGCCAATCTGAATTTACTTGAGAGAAATGGAGAAGTTATTGGTTACTGCTATGGAAACCATGTCTGGGTCCCATCAAAAATTCATGTTGAAACTTAATCTCCAATGTAGTAGTATTAAGAGATTGGGCGTTTAGGAAGTGGTTAGGCCATGAGGGCTCCTCTCTCATGAGTGAGATTAAGGCCTTTATAAAAGAGGCTCCACACAACATTCAACCCTTTTGCCTTTGCACCTCTTTTGCCATCTGAGACACAGTGTTGCCTCTGGAGGATGCAACAACAAGGCACCATCTTGGAAGTAAAGACTAGGCCCTCATCAGACATGCAACCTGCCAGAGCCTTGATCTTGGACTTCCCTGCCACCAGAGCTGTGAGAAATATATTTCTGTTGTTTATAAGCTACCCAGTTTATAGCATTTTGTTATAGTAACCAAACAGGCTAAGACATGTATAATATGCATACATATGTAAATATTTATATACATAGTATGGAGATTAGCATAATGAAGGTTTAGTTTTCTCACACATTCAAAGTCTGATGAGGGCCAGGCAGCTCCCTGAAATTTGGAAGGGGAAGAAAAGTATGGAGAATATGCAGGATGTTTGTAAAGGCCAGGCCTGAAAAATTCCATTGGTCTTAATTTAGTCATATGACCCCATCCAGCTGCAAGGAAAGCTGGCAAATACAGTCTTCCTGTGTATCCAGATGGAGAAAATGGTGATAAGCATGTACCACTATCTCTGACACAATTTTATTTCTATTTCTTCCTAATATTTTGGCTAGCATCCATAAAATAGTATTAAATATTAAATAACAGTGATGATAAAGAGCAATTGTCTTAGTTTTGATTTTTATTCTTGATAATGAAAATGTTTTCACTATGTTTCCATTTAAAACATGGCCAATTTGGGGTCAAGATATGTATATTTCAGCATCCTAAGGAAGTTTTATGTCTCTTTCTTTGTTAAGATTTATTTATTTAATGAGTGATATAAGTTGAAATGTATCAAATATCTTTTTGGTAACTATGAAGATAATTATATAAGTTTCTTTTTAAAAGTTTAATACTGTAAATTGTATCAGTAGCTCTCTTAATGTTGAATTATTTTTTCTTACTTTTAAAGTCTAATATAATATACAATATTCTTGATAAGCTCTATTATGTTTGCTGTCATTTATTTCAATTTTTGTATCAATATTCATAAGTAAGATTGAGCTATAGTCTATTTTTAATTATTTTTGTCATGTTTTATAATTCATAAGTTGAAGGTTTGTGGAGCTTTTTCTCTTTTTCCAGTTTCTTGAGCTGTCAAAATTGCATTGGAGTGATTTGATTCTCCAAAGAGAGAAAGAATTCCACTATGCTTGGGTCAGTTGCTGTTGTAGGTTTATGCTTCAAGCACATAGCCACTGGGCTATCAATGTTCAATCTTGGCAGTATCCATTTTATCACTGCTTATAGCTATAACGTTTTAAAATGTTTAATGAGAATGTTTTTATTACTTCCATGCACTCTTTCTGGCTCTCAGTATGCTCTTTTATCACAGCAATCTGCTCTTATTTATTGCTGCTCTATCTCTGAAATTATATCAAAACTGAAAAACAGATTTAAAAATACATGCCTCTCAAGTTCTCTACATTTCCTCTGCCTCAGTGGAGACATTTCCTCTGCTTCAGTGAGCTGTAGTTATTTTCCTTCTGTTTTGAAACTGTTGATTTTTCTCCTGGATTCAGTTGTTATTGTTTATCCTTATCAGTGTAGGTCTATGTACTCTCAGCTGATATAAATTTCTTCAGCACTCATGTAGGTATGGACACATGGCTCTTGGGCTGCTCATAGACCAATGGGTGACAAGCATACCAGGACATGTCTTGTTTTTGGTGTAAGTGGGCCCGCACATAGGGTCTTCCCCCAGGGAGACAGGAGCATGACTACGGGGTCTGCTGGTTTCTCTCTGGATCCAATCATGTTAGGGGTTCTCTTTGCCATAGAAACTTGTATATATATATACATACATAGTCACAGTAGTGAGTATATGACTAAGTTCAATGTAAGTTTTGCTTTAAAAAAAAATCTATCATGAGAATTCATCAACATGGCCTCCACTGACTGGTTTGAAAAGTGAAAAATTATCCAAGCCAGGTCAATCACAGTCCTTCCCTGGAAGTTTTTTGAAGGAGATCTAGGCTAGTAAATCTGTGAAGAGGTGAGCTTAGGGGATGCTAATGGTCGGGCCCTGATCATGTTGAGAAAAATTGGTAAGAGAAAAGGAGATGACATGTTGGGAGAGACAGAGAGAGTTCTGAGTACTTGGTTCAGGTAACAAAATTTCCTGGAGTGTCCTGGTTCTTGCTTTCCCTCAGCTGTTCAGTTCTTGCTATAATTCTATGAGCTACCACAATAAATTCACTTTTTGCCCATGTTAGTTCAAGTTGCAGTTCTTTTATTTTAGCCAAGAGTAGAGTAACCATGGGAACACACACACACATATACACACACACACACACAAAGATATATGTATCACTTTTTCATCTGCATCATCTCATGGAATTCCAATTTTTCAGTCTTGCCAATTTCCAGGACTTTGGCAATACTTTTCCTTCTACATTCACTGAATTACCTCAGTGGGGATAGCAAAAGGGGCAGAGTCAATTGTCATGTTAAGAGCACTACCTTGGAGATACACAAACAAATACACAAATCTGGATACATATTTTAGTGCTAATTTTCTTTCCTCCTTTCTTTGTGACTCAATTCTCATTGTCTTCTCTTTCTAAAATATAAACAAATTTCCCCTTAAACCTAAAATTGGGAGATAGTGAAGAAGCTCAGCTTTTATAGTAGGAATATAATAAGATTTCATTCTAAAACACTACGTAATCGGCCATTACTACCATGCAAATATTATTTTAGAAAAAAATGTTGAATGTCTAGTGACTTCAGCAATTAAGTTTTTGGTCTTGGACCAGTCATAAGTACCATATCAGAGCCTGGTACGATCTGGGCTGACATTCACATCCTGAGCTGAACTCCTGAGCAATTCGTGCACTTTGATGCAAGTCAGTTATTCACCCAATCTTTTCCATATACCCTTTGACTTTCATTTCAGAATTGCAAAAAGTATTCCATGATTTTGGAGGCTAGATATTCTCCTTTGCCCTTGCTGGCAAGCAAAAACTATACTGTAAAGTGATAAAATTTGAACCACAACCTAAAGGATTGTCTTTGTTCTTGATCAAAACAATTTTTTTTTCAAAAACCTATGAGAGGCTAGGCACGGTGACCCACGCCTGTAATCCCAGCACTTTGGGAGGCCAAGGCGGGTGGATTACTTGAGGTTAGGAGATCGAGACCAGCCTGGCCAACATGATGAAACCCCATTTCTACTAAAAATACAAAATTAGCCAGGTGTGGTGGTGCATGACTGCAATCCCAGCTACTCAAGTGGCTCAGGCAGGAGAATAGCTTGAACCCAGGAGGCAGAGGCTGTAATGAGCCAAGATCTCACCACTGCACTCCAGCCTGGGCAACAGAGTGACACTCTTTCAAAAAGAGAAAAAGAAAAAGAAAAAAAAACCTATGAGAAAACACCACAATTAGGATAATCTCTTTTGATTATATATTTGAGAAATTTTATTGAAACAACTTCATTCATTGGATGTTCTTATAATTGGTAATAGCATCTTCTTTTTAAAGGGTAAAATACACACAGCTGATGAAATCATGGTGAAGTTTATCCTTTGGGATTAGCTTTACCACCTTTAAATACACATTTCTTTCTGACAATATCTACACACTTCTGCTTTTCTTATAAGTAGTCATTGACCAGAAGAATCTTTCCATTGACTTGCTGTCTCTAGATAGTTGCTGCAAGTCTAAAGAAAACCTGAAGTGTACCCATACCCAATCTATCTGAGAGGATTACTCTAACACACTGTAAAACTTATATTGGGAGGAAGAAGGCAGGTAGCCTGGGTTTCTCTGCCTTTCCCTTACATCCTAACAATGGCCCCCACTCCTGCACCTCAGTGCTTGCACTCACCTCCAGATTTTGCATGAGACTTTTTTCTTACTTACAACTCCCTATATTCTTTAGAACTACCACTTCAAGCCCATTCCAATTAATTTCTAAACTCTGAAATTTCACCTCTGTAAGAAAAAAAAAAAGAAGTCTTTCCTAATTAACCTCATTTGGTTCTGATTTCCCACTTAGCAACCTTTCAGAAATCTCCAACATGTTACATCTTTGGATGCATCACCTGGTCTTTCACTAACTTGTTCTCTGTGCCTTTGGTACAACTCCCAGTTGGCTGCAAATTTCTTTGATGCATCTGCCAGCCCTTTGGTAGTAATAATACTAATACTAAAAAGCTAACATGCAGGTCTTATTATGCTCCAGACACAATGCTAAGTAATTTACTGGCAGAGTATTTGAATACTGTCTGGCATATAGTAAGCCATTAATACAGGTTTGTTATTATTACCATTTATAGCCCAATTAACTTGGTATTACTATTCTCTCCATTTCAGGATAAGAAAACTGCGAGGCACAGAGAATTACATAAATTGCTCAGAGTCACAGAGCTCATTACGTGGCAGAAACAAACCTTGGTGCCCATCTATTTGACACCAATACCCATCAGTGTTGTTAATCATTACAAAAAAATTGCTAAACACACACACACGCGCACACACACACACACACTGATCAATCCTTTTTGCAATAATACCCCTGTCGTTTTCAAAGCAGTGTAAGTTGTACTCAAGGCAGGTTTTACTTGGGAATTCACTCCCCTTTAAAAATTTAACTGTCTTAGAGACAAAAGGAAAAAGTCACAAGTATTTGTATCTCCCCGGAGATTTTCATTTTGAAATTTAGAGGCCACTGAAATATGTGTCCTTAGGGAGAACAATGGGTTTTTCCAAACTTCTAAGTTGCTGAGGAGCTGTGTTTTGTTTCTTAACTATGAATATGCTACTTCAGTCAGTCACCAGGACGTCATATTTGCTTTAATCAAAAGAGCTAGGCCATGTCCAGGCCTGAGCAATAGAAAAAGTTCACGAGTGTATTGCTAATACAAATGATTAATAATACATTACAGGCTCAACCCTGATCATGCCATGCATCTTCTTCCAGTTATTTTGAGTACATTTTCATTTGATGCTCACAATTGCTCTCTACTGTAACAGCTTTTCTCCTGGTCATGCTGTGAGATTATACAGGGAGAAATGCGCACTTCTGATGTTGTCTTTCCTGAGTTCTAAAGAAGGCTTTGCCTTTCCTCCCATCTCCTTTCCTTTTCCTCTTCCTTCTCCCTCTCATAGGCTGCCCTGTACTTTTCTTCCTTTGCTGTCTGAGCTTTCTTGAAGGGAACCAAGGGTCGTAGATTCCCCAGGCCTGGGCCCTTCTGGAAGGTTCCAGGTTCTCTGGAGAGCAGTCAGGTGACAGAATCAACCCAACCAGGCCCAGTGGCATAACTTCCCACTTAGGCAGCTGTACAGCACCCAAATCCCATCCCTGGAAGCTTCAAAACCCTGGGCTCCACCACAACCAGGCACAACTGCCTCCCTCCAGGTTTCCACTTGGGTGAATGAATGAGTCGCTTGAAGGCGACTCCAGATGCAGGAGGCGCGTTGCGGAGAAACGTGTCGTTTACAAGAAAGTTTGTTTCCTACAGAGACTGCAGTTGGCAGCTGCACTCCCAGTCGTTTGCGAGAAAAGCTCCCCACCTGGGGAAGCCAGGCAGTTTCCGTGTGCGCTTGGCAGGGAGGACGCGGTGGCGGCGGGACTCGAACTCTGTCGTCGAAGGGCGCCCCGCAGGGTCCCGTCTGTAGCCCGGACGGCGTGCCCAGGTTGGAGTGGGAGGGAGCCGGCGTGCACAGCTGTCTTTGGTCGGGCTCAGGCTTCCGCTCCCTGCCTGCTCCCCTTTGCAGCCTCCCGCCCCAGAAATGATCTCAAGCATTGCCAGTTTGATTCCAGAGCCCCACTCCGGAGGGTTCTTTTGTTTCTTTGTTTTAATGACAGTTCCCAGCCCTTCGGCATGTCATGCGCA
Organism: Colobus angolensis palliatus; assembly: GCF_000951035.1. Taxonomy (NCBI): domain Eukaryota; kingdom Metazoa; phylum Chordata; class Mammalia; order Primates; family Cercopithecidae; genus Colobus; species Colobus angolensis. The sequence goes on from NW_012114688.1 coordinate 1,047,145, forward strand.
ATTAATTCCCTGGCTCTCACGAAGGCAGCTGGGGTGAAATTTCTTCTGCATCATCCTTTTGGGGATAATTGTTTATGATGTGACGTCAGTCGGATTGATTTTTCTCTCTTGAATGAAGGGTGGGAGGGGAGAAAGGGAGACGGAGAGAGAGAGAGAGGCGCACAGATGTGCACGGAAGCCACAGACACTGACATTTGGAATTCCTTCAGGGTAAAAGGACACCGGAATGGGAGCTTAAAAGTGTATTGCTAAGATTTCAGGCTGCACGGAATTATTAAGTTTTTCTTAAAAAAAAAAAAAAAAGAAAGAAAGAAAGAAAAAGAAAAGAACCCCCTCCGCAGCGAGCCACTTAGGTGCTCCTTTCACGCCAGAGTCCCCTGTTAAGGTGGCAGCCCCTGGAATTAATCTCGGGCACCCAGCCGCTGCTGTAAGCTTAAGGAGACGACGAGGAGGGGCGGGGGAAGTGCGTCACCAGGTGGGGAAGGGGCTGTGTATTTGGTGACAAACGGGAGGCGATGGGGGTGGAGGGGAATGGGGACGGGAAATAGGTTCTGTGTGCTCTCCGGGGGTATTGTGTCAGGAGATGCAGACTAGCTGCCATGTGACGCGGTCCAAAGCTGAAGGGATTGGCCGAGGCAGCGCAGGCGGTGCAGCTCGGCCGGCTTGCCGTTCCTCTCCCTTTCTCTCAGCATCTTCCTGGTAGCCTGCCTGTAGGTGAAGCAGCACCAGCAGCATCCATGGCCTGTCTTTTGGGTTAACACTTACCTCCTTTGGCTTCGGCAGCGGACGCAATAGACCTCAGCAGCGGCGTGGTGAGGACTTAGCTGGGACCTGGAATCGTATCCTCCTGTGTTTTTTCAGACTCCTTGGAAATTAAGGAATGCAATTCTGCCACCATGATGGAAGGTAGGATGCTTTCGGCTGTGGTTGACTGGCTTCAAGCAAGGTTTGGGCGGAACAGCATTAAAGAATATGTGCAGCCAGTGTATGTGGCGGTTCTAGAACCTGGTTGCCAAGGTTTTGCAAGCAGAAATGCTGCAGTTTGCTTGCAGTGGATCTGGGCTCAGACTAATGGAATCAAACCACAGGGCTGCTGCCTAGCTCAGAACCTACAGAGCTCCCAGCTCCTTTGAGAGAGAAAAGCCTAAAGTGTTTGCAGGGAGCTGAGATGGAGCTAGGAAAGAGCTTGCGAGCGAATAAGTTGGGCAAGAAGATAAGGTTTTCTGTTCTGGGTTCCTGGGACTACACTGATTAAACATTTACAATGGAAACTCGTTTTCTGAAATTGACATTAGACAGGAGAGGTCATTAACAGAGTTATCCATACAGACATTTTCAGTGAACTGTTTAAATATTATAAAAATTCTTATAATGTATTTTTATCTCTGCAGTTTACATCATATTATTGGGATAGGAGGGCAGCAAATTTGGTCCGTAAACTGTAGTTGTATGAGAATGTAATTGCAACAGAATGAAAAATATAAGGAAAATACCCGGGCCTCTTGCCTCCTGATTCGGGGTCTTATTATTTCATGCTCCCTAAATGCTTTCCCTGTCCAGTGGTTTTTAGCCAAGCATCAAATGATTATTTGCTGATGATCTTTTTGTATATTCAATATTGAGTGTAAGGAGGAACTTTCCCTGGGGAGATGCTATTTAAACTATATTTTATTCTACTAAATTACCCTTCCCAACCTGAAACTGTGACAGCCAAGATTGTCTCAAAAAAGCAGCAAGCTGATCAGGAAAGAAGCGAGCAGCTCTATGCAGGCTTTGATTTTCTGTTTTCACACTATAGGATGGTGCAAAACTCCTGGCCTTTCCTAAGATGACAGGCAGAAATTTGTCCCCAGCCTGGATTTCACAATGCAGAATTGAGTGCATAATGGGTCTCAAATCAGCCATGAAAATGGCAGAGAGGCCACCTCTTAAGCCAAGGTTTGTCCTACGGATTTTAACTATTGCTTAGAAATTTACCAAAATAGAATAAGAAGAGGATGGTTTCTTAAAAACAGCAGTGTAGCCTGTACTTATTTGGCAGAAATGAATTCTTTTTGCTCTCCCTGTCATCATGTCAAACATTGTCAATGTGATTTGGGGGAGTGAAGAATTCTAGAGTCAAAACCCACAGATTTTAGAAGATAGTCTTAAAAGAGAGGTTGGGTATGATTTTGTCATGGAGCTGAGTCTTGTTTGCAAAAGGTTCTCAAGCTAGTCCTTCAAATCCAGGCCTAAATAAATTGAGATTGCTAACACTCTCAGATTAAGTCATTTTCATTAATTCAAAATGGATTTAATCTTTGAATAGCAAGGCAAGACAAACAGAAAGAGTATTATTGATGCACTTTTCAATTAAAAACTCATGTGGATTATCTTCTTCAGAAAAAAATCTTGCCTGTAGAGGTACTGTATTTCTCCAGCTCAATTTCATATAGCATGTCTTAAAAATGCACCTGCACACATTCTGATTAGATTTCAGTCTTGCATAGAGAATTGGATGCTCTTTCTTTTTACTTCTTGCCTTGCAAACCATGGCACTAAAGTATCTTCTTTGAAGGTTGTAACGTTTTTTGATGCTCATTAATGATTCTCCCGGTAATATGGTCTATTATGCCATCCAAGAATGCCAGTTCAAAGCCCTGTGATAAGCTTATCCAGGCTGCCTAAACCAAAATGAGAACTGCAACAAAGACTTGTGCTGGAGCTGAATTAACACTATTGCTCTGGGTTTGCCAAATTTATCTAATGAAGGATGTTATCTTAGCACTGGTATGAATTAGAGGTTATACTATGGATACAGTTGTCTTTCACCAGATCTTTTGCTAGAGAAATTGGACAGGTGTTCTCACTGGCTTAAATAGCTAAATGAAATTAACATTTATTTCTACCCATAGTTCCTACTTAAATGTTTTTAAGCCTTATTATCTTAATAGTTCAGTGACCTTAGAAAGGCAAATATGAACTTAACCAAAAATCAATTTGCTATCAGTTGCCTTCCAACTTAGTTGACAGTCTTTTTGGCAATATACATTCATGTTTTTGGTATTGCGTGGCAGAAGTTCACCTCTGAATTGCTCTTATTCTGAAGGTGTGGTATATAATTATTATTACCACTTAACTCATCTCTAGAGATTGCCAGGCTCTGTACATCTACCACAATATCATTGGAAAGATAAGGAACCTCATCAAAGGCACCCCAAAATTGCCATTGCAGCTCTTTGTTGAAACATCAGTAGACTCTGAGAATGTGCCACCAAACATCTAGTTAAAATCATATTTCTCCTCAAGTAGTGTGTCTCACACACACACATAGAGTCATCCACACAAACACATTTCTGGAAAGGAAGAAAACATATATTTGCACTCATGTGGATGTACATTTCTATATTGCTAAAGTGTTTTAGTCTGTTACTCAGAAAAAGCATGGCCATGGCAACTTTTCAAAGGCACTTCTCTACTTTGTGTAAAGCAAGAGTAAACAAATATTCAGCAGAATGGGTCATAGTAAACTACGCTTTGTTTGTGTGGAACAGGATATAGGCTCCTTTCATTCAATGCCTATTGGAAATCCATCTTATCATAGATGGTAAATGTTACTACCTCCTCAGTGATCCTAATATCGTGGAAGTCAACGAAATAATTCCCCAGGGACCACAAGCAGGTGATTAGTGGTTTGTGGCTCCATGGTTCATTTAACGTATTTTAATTAAAAAACATATTTTTAAGGGACTTGATTTGTTGCTTCCTGCATACTTATCTTTTGACAGTGGTTGGCATTGGGTTGTTTCCTTTCTAAAGAAAGCCACATGATCTGGAGCCTTCTGAAGTATAAATATGAAGGGAAAGATGATGAGTAAAGGGAATTATTAACTAAGGAGTGTACATACTGGCTAAACTTGCAATGAAGTCTATGTGGTTAGGGCAACTATTCAAGGACTATTTTTTTGATGTATTATTATTAAAGTTTGCAAATGGCATTCTTTAGCTATCCTTTCTAAGACAACTGGAACTAAGTCAGAGTTTCTTGGACTATCTGTCTATTTGTGAGGATGTCTAGAAAGTACTTTCCTTGTTCACATAGGCCCGACTGAAGGTGTTTTGCATTTTTAGTTCCATATTCAGGCTCTTAGGTGCTATACTAGAAAGATAAGTTTCTAGGTGCCAATGATTTCATTTTATATGATAATTTAAAAAATTAACAAGCATATATTTTGAAGGGATTACTGGGTTTAATTATAATATTTGGGGTAATTTAATATATTTTATTATATTTACTACTCATAATAACCTGAAAATAAGTATATTGTATATACAATGCTTTTTTCAGTCTTTTTCTACATTTCAAAAGTAAAAATAATGCATTGAGGCAAAAAAATGGTGGAGTGGAATTTGAACCTACATCAATTTAACCACAAAGCTCATGTTTTTGACCCTCTAGGAAACTCTTAGTTTCGCTTTGCCTCAGGATGGGCATGTTAACCTAATTGAAAAATAGGCCGTAGTGCCTTTGGTTGCATATTCTGTGTCTCTCTGTTTTAAATATGAATAGTCACAGAACCATACTCTTTAATTTCTTATTAATGCCTTTTATGTCCAAAATCATTATTTAAAAAATTTTGCATAATTCAAAAGTAACTGAACTTCTGTTGTTGCAATAAACCTTATAAACACTAAGAACTTCTTCTTTTCCTATTTAGAAACAGAGTTTTACTAAAATAACATTTGGAAAATTCTTTGGTTTGGTCAGAAAAGAGCAAGACATCTTGAATCTAGAGCTGTTCATTTTATAGTTAGTTAAGAAGTTTTAAAGGGAATGCTTCTAATTTTCCTACTGATCCTCTTCTTTAAATAATGAAATTACTTTAGAAAATCTAAACATGCAGATACAAGATTCTAATATATGTTCCATCACTTGTGTAATTTCTCATCTTCTCCAGTGTTCTGTGTCATAAAGAACCTCTTTAGATGTATATGTTCCCATCCAAGTGTCGGGGTCAACATTAAACTTCTAAAAATAATATGGAGTCTTTAAAAAAATTAAATTAGATAAACCATACTAGAAGACTGTGGATCATACTTTCTGTTGGATGTAGCACATACACTATCCATGTTTCAAATAGACAAGGTACAGGAAGTTACCAACTCACAATTTTTGTGTTCCTGAAAGTTTGTTTGTGAGTTGGTTACTTGGAACCTGTTTTCCTGTAGGAATAATGATACAAATAATAGTCTCGCACAAGTCCATCAAAGGCTGTTAACCCAATATCTAGTTAACATACAAATATTTGCTATAAAATGTGTAAAGAAGAGCATGGTTCCCATAGTAATTAAACAGAAGAAAATTATGGCATTAAATGTGTTTTTAATTTTGAATGTTGCTGTTTGAAAGAAAGAAGCTTTAATTGGAGGGCAATGAAGAGCTAGGTATTTTCAGAAGTTTTAGATACTCATGACACTGGATTTTTCAATTATGCTCAATTTTACTTTCATACTTGTAGCTTACCTTTTCCCAATTCAATTTTATCATACGAACTGCTTTTAAATTATGAATAAAGTCATGATGTAAACTCACAGACTGAACTAAAAGTGGGAGAGAGAATTTACTGAGATAACTCTAAAGGAGTTGGAAGAGAGAAAAATGATAAGGGATTATAATGAATTTGGGCTCACATGTCTGAATAAGTCCCATCTGGAGAAATCAACTGAATAAGAAAGAGGTCATAGGTAGAATAGAAGAAGTAGGAGCATAGTAAAAGCAGGAAAAAGTAGGGTGAGGCAGAGGTGTTGGGTCTCACAGGTTTGTGTGCTAACTACCAAATGTAGGTATGGGCACACAATGGCAAGCTTTCCATGGGAGAGAGATTGGAGAAGTGCATTTAGACTTGGGAAGCAATGGGCCTCTATTCTTGGAACTTGTATGTTGGTTAACTACATCTGCAAGATATTAGAAAGATCTGATAATAGAAAGATATTAGGCATCTAGAATTAAATACTTTACATCGCACGCCTTCCTTGTTTAAGAAAACTTCTATATCTTCCCATTTCTCTTAAAATCCATAGGCTACAAGACCCTGCATGCTCTGGCCTGCTGTGCCTTTTCAAGCTCATCAAATACTTCACTCACACTGAAAGCCATACTGCTTGCCTTCTGGTGTTTAGAATAAACACTTTCATGCCTCAGGGCTTTTTCTTTGCCTAAAACACTCATTTTGCAGGTCATGGAGTTACCAATTCTCTTGCAGTCCCAGCAAAACTGCCGCCTCCTCAGGCAGCCTTTGCTATCATCCTTGTCATCTCAAACATATATCCTGGGCTTCTGAGTCCATCTCAGCCCGCTCTGTCTCCTCAGAGCTGTGTTTATGGCCTGTGGCTGCTTTCAATGCATGGGCTGAATCTCTCACTCAGAAGTAAGCTCCACGAGGGCAAAAATCTGGTCTACCATGTTCACCTCTGTATCCTTAGCTCTTGGCACACTGTAAATACTTAACATGTTTATTAATTGAATAAGTGAACAAAACTAGATACAAATGACTCAGATAACTGTATACTGTTCATTATTAGGTATTATTTTGGGCATTATGATGGACATAAGAAAAAATGCTCAAATGTGTATTCTCACTGGAGAAATAAAATCAATAAACATGAAACAATTAGGAAATAAGACAATATTCTGCAGTGATAAATTGTAAGAAACAGATAACATATATTGAAATGCAAAAAAAAGAAATAGTTCATTTTAAAATACGTACTTGAGCTTGAATTGTTTTGGTGATGAGTTCCTAGGAAATGATTTCGTAATGAAAAAAGGCACATTGTAGCACCACCATTCAAAAAATTCCCAGAGTCAGTTTTGTCAATATCCTGGATGCTTTTTTTCTTATCTCTCTTCCTTTCCCTTCCTTGCATTTCTGCCTTTCCTTTCTCTACTTTTCTCATTCTTCCATCCCACCTTTCCCTTCCTGGGTTCTCATTGCTTTTCTCTGGTTTATGACCAAGCCTGAAAATGGTGGCTTACAAAGCTAGCAGGTTTGACTTGGAATCTGGGAAAGTGTTTTTAAACAAATGAATGAATGTAAATGAGTGTAATGTTGTTCTATGTATTTGTGTGTACAGTGACGATGTCATGGTATATGAGATTTTTCCGATGCAAATTACTCCTGATTAAAGAATTTGTTAATCTTAGGCGCTCAGTGTGTTAGCTGATTTTATGCAGTTGGACTTCTTGGTAAAAAGAACATGAACCCAGAAGTCAGACTTGAGTTTGAGTCTAAGTGTTGTGACTGCTTGGCTGTATGCCATGAGAAAGTTACTTTACATTCCTGGGCTCTGTTTCCTTGCAAACAAAATGAGATAATTGATCTGCCATACCTCTAGAACTTCCAGCTTTAACAGTCTCTGGCATTTGCTGAATGATTGGGATTCCTCACATCTACTCGCTCCAAGGTTTGAATTCTAATGATTGACTGCTTTTCCTCTCATCTCAAAATGTATTCATCCCTGACACACAAATAATTCAAATGCATTACTATCTGCCTTTTATTAGTTTAATTTTTCTCTATTTTTATTTTGCATCCACAATTTAGTTTTGCCTCTTTCCTGTACTGGAACACAAAAAGTGCATTTATGGCAACCATCTTCTGCAACTCCTGGTCTAGAACTGTTCATTTATTCGTCAAATATTCTGTGTCAAATGCACACTAGGCATTGTTCTAGGTGCTGTAAGCTCAGTAGTGAACAAAACAGATTAAAATGTCTGCCCATGTGGGCATCCTTTTGCAGAAGTCAGTCAGCACGAGCCTATGTGATCCATGGATCAAGTGACAGGTGAGCATTCAGAAGTCTAGCATTCAGATACTGGTTCTGTGAATGTCTTATGACAGTGCCCCTTGGGCTCATGCTTCTCACACATTTAATAAATGAATAAGTATCATGTCCTTGCCTTAGCTCACCATTCCAAACTCAAAGTTGCAGCTGAGAGCTCAGCAACTGCTGTAGGCTTGAACATTTTCACAGAAAAGATGTAAATGCCACGAAAGGGTCATTTCAGGATCAAAATTACACATGTACTCACATGTTTTTTGGTGTATACCAAAAACTTTCATTTTTATTTTTGATTCATATCCGCTTCTGTTATGTGTCAGGACTAGTGTTTTGGGACTTTTGAAAGCCTGTGTGGAGTTACCTATGTTTCTTCTCTTTACAAACAACATAAGGAGGAAAATATTGTGCTCACTTAGGGCATTGTCAAAGATTATGTGACATTTGCACATGCTTAAAAGTTTTTAAAATGCTTTATTCATCAAACAGATATATCTGGAGTGTTTCTGATATCTCAGTTGCTGTACTAGGCACAATGAAAATGACAGCAAAACACAAGGCAAAAATGTAACCCATCTTCAGAAGCATAGAGTCTATTATATGATATCACATTTGCATGTACATATTTTATTCTTGCAATGCCTCTGTGTGGTAGAAAGAATAAGTACAGTAATCCTCCCTTACCTGCAGAGGATTTGTTCCAAGACCCCCAGTGGATGCCTGAAACTACAGATATCACCAAGCTCTATATACACTGTGCTTTTTCCTATACATATATATGAGATAAAGTTGATTTATATATATAATTATATATATATACCTTGACAGTTATCAATCAATAGGTATCAGTTTTACCTATGATAATTTTACCTTTATCATAGGTAAAATTAACTTTACCTATGATAAAGTTAATTTGTAAATTAGGCCCAGTAGGAGATTGGCAACAATATCTAATAATAAAATTTAGAACAGGTAGAACAGCCTGCTATAATAAAAGTTATGTGAATGTGGTGTCTGTCTCAAAATATTTTGTTATATAGTACGCACCTCTCTTCTGATGATGTGAGATGTTACAGTGCCTACATGATGAGATGATATGGAGTGAATGACATATGCATTGTGATGTAGTGTTAGGCTGCCATTGACCTTGAACACAAGCACTGTGATATGCAACAATGTGATGACTGAGACGACTACTAAGTGACTAAGAGCAGGTAGTGTAGCCAGCGTGGATACACTGGACAAAGGACTGATTCATGTCCCAGACAGGATGGAGTAGGATGGCACGAGATTTCATGACGCTACTCACAATGGCATGCAATTTAAAACTTATGAATTGGTTACTTCTAACATTTTTCCTTTAATATTTTCAAACCACAGTTGACTGTGGGTAACTGAACCCACAGAAAATGAAACCTTGGATAAGGAGGAATTTTTGCATTGCTATCCTTATTTTAAACAGAAGGAAACTAGGGCCCACCAAGGTTAAGTGACGCTCAAGGTGACCACCTTACTAGTGGCAGAACCAGCACATATCAACCAGGCTTGACTCCTAGTTAAGTGCTGTTTATTTGTATAATGGCGTAACTGGAAAATCTTACTCATATCTAAAGTGTTTGACCTAGGTCTCTGACTGGCAAGTAAACAGTAGATTGCTTAAGTCTGACTTGATGTTTCAAAAGCCTTCTTCAGAACTAAGCGAGTTAATTTTATTATCAGGTCATGATCTTTCAGAACAGTCATTAACTTGAAGAAGGCCACCTCACACAGAAGGGTTTTATCCCAGTGGGCTCTTTTCAGCAGCTCTCCCTGTTTTTCTACAGTTTTCTGAGGAAGAGGGTCACGATGTGATGTCACTAGTCCAGTAGACTCTAAACTTTCACAACTTACCTTCTACCACACATTTTATCAAAAACCGTGGTTTCCACCACGAACAAAAGCCCTTTTTTTTCCCCCTGAGAAGGATAGCTCAGTGATCACTGATATTTTATGAAAACTGTGGCTGTTATCATGAAAACATGATAATGTGTACCATCGTTTGAAGATTAACCAAATGGGTTCAACCTCATTTTACAGTTGCAGAAACCAAGGCCAAATGAAAAGACTTACCTAAGGATTTTTATTCTCTCTGTAAGAGGACAAGTTGAAGTTTATTTTAGTAATGATTCCAAAACTGTGAATAGACAAAGACTTGGAGCCCATGGTGTCTTTCACGTTCAAAGGTGCTGAGGCTGGCTGGATGACTGCCAAAAGACACAAATGAATGTGTCCCCAGGGTCATCGTTCTACTGAGTACACATACAATGTGACCATTTATAGCTCTCTCCCTTGATTTTCTCAGTGAGTCAGTACAGTGTGGGGGGAAGGGCCAGGACTTGAAGAGGGACTATACCGCCTCTGTGACTGGTGACCTTGAGTGAGTTCTGGAATGGTTGGCCTCAGCTTCCCCATTTGTAAAGGGAGAATAATGCTGGCTACCTACCTCATAGAGTCATTATGAAGAGCAAATGAAATAATAAATATACATCTGAGAGTGTGCTACAGATGCCAGTTTTTTTCTCAGACAGTTTTCTCTCAACCTATATACCCATTATAAAGTTTAATTTATAAATTAGGCACAGTAGGAGATTGGCAATGATAACTAATAATAAAATAGAACAGTTTCCATTGTTCTATTGGGTGTTACTTGTGGATTTCTTAGCCTCTGGAGGCTAGATATTACTGCTTGCTGTTTTGCTTTTTATGTAGATTATTACTCTACCTTCCTGAAGACAGGCCTTACAGATTTCTTTCTCCTCTTCACTATACCATGAAGTTACAAGCATACTCCATCATCCTTTATTCTCAACGTCCATGTGGTCAGCCACCCCTTTCTTGAACATGTACAGCATCACTAATCAATCACAGCCATCTTTCCCCTAGCTGTAGTATCTATCTCAACATCATATTCCAGGAAATTCCTGTGAATTGATTGGAATGGGCACATGAGATGATATTACCTTGCATTCCTTACCACAAGCAGTTTCCCAAAGTTGAAATACAGGGAATAAAACTAGAATATAGGCTGGGCGAGGTGGCTCATACCTGTAATTCCAGCCCTTAGGGAGGCCGAGGCAAGTGGATCACTTGAAGCCAGGAGTTACAGACCAGGCTGGCCAACATGGCAAAACCCTGCCTCTACCAAAAATACAAAAAAATTAGCTGGGCATGGTGGTGCACACCTGTACTCCCAGCTAATCAGGAGGCTGAGGCGGGAGAATCACTTGAACCTTGGAAGTGGAGGTTGCAGTGAGCTGTGATCACATCACTGCACTCCAGCCTGGGCCACAGAGGGAGAGTCTGTCTCAAACACAAACAGACAAACATACAAAACCCACTAGAATATAGGTGATCTACCTGTGCACCCACCTTTACAAATGCCCTTAGTGAATCACCAAAAATGACATGTCAAAAATTGCTCACAGCAGCAGCTCTGGTAACAATGGCAGGAAATGGTCTCTAAGCCTGATCGTAGATAGAACCCTACTATTGTGCTATTGACTGCAACCATTAAGTTTCTCTTAGCCTCCTTGCGCCCTAATTTGAAGAACTATGTCTACCGGGTAGCCAAGCTAGAGTCACTGCTTGGATTCATTCCTCGTTCCTCCCTCCTTCCTGTCCTACATCAGTAGGTCCTCAAGAGCTGTAGGTTGTCTTTCCTGAATAGCTCTTGACTTTGTTCTCTCCCTTTCATCCCCTGCTAACACATCTGATCAGACCTTGCTTCTTCCACCTTCCAATGAATCCTCCTCACAGCCACTGAAGACATCAATTTCCTCATCTGCCTTTGATTGTTTCCCACGCTTTGAAGATGAAGTCAAAATGCTTTAGTGTGCTGTGCAAAGCTTTCACTTGCAGGCTGCCTTCAGCCTTATCTCTCACTGGCCCAGCCAGACAGAGCTCCTTGCCATTCTCTTGCCCTTGAACTTGCCATTCCTTTCCTTCTCTATATGGAAACAGTCTGTTCTGACTTTTCAAGCACTAACTAAAGACTGCCTGCCTTCAGTGAAGCCTTCACATATGCAGCAGGTTGAAAATGAGAGCTCTGGCTTTGGAGTCAGACTGATCCAGCTTAAACCTGTGTGTGTGACCCTAGGGAGCTAGTGAACACGTTTCCTCCTCAGGAAAGTGGATGTGATGATAACAGTCTTTCTCATGGGTAATTTAATCATGTAAGGTTGAAAAAATTAAATCAGAAAGTGCACTTGTAGCACTTGGAGTTCTCCAGAGAGACAGAACTGAACAAATATTGTGTATGTGTGTGTGTGTGTGTGTGTGTGTGTATACATACATACAGAGAGAGAGAGAGAGAGAGGAGTTTTTAAATAAGGAATTGGCTCACATGGTTGTGGGGACTGGCATGGCAAGTCCAAAATTTGTAGGGCAGGCTGGCAGGCCAGTAACCCAGGCAAGGGTTAACGGTGCAGTCTTAAGACAAAATGTTAAGCTCCCAATAAATCTTAGCTACTATTCTCTTTTAGGCATAGCACATTCTTATACCTGCTTTGTTCCTTGCTAAAAACCAAGGACTATGCCACAGTGGAGATCATATTTTACTCACTTTAGGATTCCCAATGTGTGGCGTGTGTGTAAATGCTCAATAAATACCCAGTTTTAGTCAATGAATCCTGTTTAGGGATCACAAACTTTTGGTGAAAGAGTCAAGTCACCTAGCATATGGTTATTATGAGAATTAAATGAGTTAAAATATGCAAAACATTTAGAAGAGTATTTGGTCCATAGTAAAAGCCTATTAAACATTATTGTCCTGTGCACATCAAAGGTCCCAGTAAAGTTCCTGGATGCCAGGCAATACCCTGGATCGTGCTTCCTCTGCTCTTCCCAAAGCACCCATCTGCCACGTAGGATCACACTGGCTGAGAGCCACATTCTGGTTCCAGGAGTGTGCAGTTAACATAGTATCTCACACATGTCTGCCTGACTCCTTTAATCATTTCCTCTCATTTTAAGAGGCCAGGTTTCATTGCAGGAAACTTGCAAAATAAGAAGATGCATAGAAGAAAATTAAATTCCCAAATAATCTCATTGTTATGAAAGAACCAACCACTACTACAGTTTGTTGAATGAAGAACATGAGCTTTGGAGACAGACAACCTGAAGTTGCTTAACCCTTGGTGATCTCATCAGCATCATAATTTGTTTTACTATTCCTCTGTCATCAAATATTTAGGCTTGATTTGTATAGTGAGGACAAATTGCTCAGATTAGGGAGTCTCATGGTATGGTTTGATTTCTTGGCTCTTATTTAATAAGTTATCCTGATGAGGTGGGGAGAATTCTGCATTGAATTCTAGTCCTGGCATTGCCCCAACCAGTTGAGTGACTTTAGACAAGGCTCTAACATTGGGACAAGAAAGCAAGGTAGTAAAGAGGAATTGATTTTAATTAGAAAAATTCTAATATCTCTTGGTACCTTTCTTTATTGGTTATGAGAATAAGACCAAGAATTTGCTAGGTGGGTAAGAACCAATTTGGGGTGTCCTTTCTTCAAGTCCTGACTATGTCTATTGGGTTAAGTCATCACTTCTCTACTTTCCCATCTATAGACTGGCAAATTATATGAGTGTTCCTGAATCTTACTGGGTTGAATATTGAAGCATTAAAATATTTTTATTAAAGTATTTTGAAAGCTGTAAAATTTTTATATAAGTATAATGTAGTATTAGAGCATTATTAGTTTTAGTATCTTGAAAATTCTGGTTTCAACTGAAGGGTTGGGTTAGATATTTTGAAGGCACCAACTCATTTTAAAACTCTATGATTAATCCCTGCTATAGGCAACCCCTTTCCCCATATCCTTAAATTTCCATGTCTACAAATGATTTTTTTTCATTTTTAGATACCAGAAGATAAGCACCTTTCCAAATTTAATGATTTATTTAAATGGGGATGACTATATGGAATTTTGTTAAACTGAATAAAAACATTGTTAGCAATAATGGATACATAGTGGGACAACTTAAAATGCAGTTTAAAGGGTGTTCAACTGACATCTATCTTGGACTAGTTACAAACCCAAATATAGTTCCATATACAATTTCAGCAAAGTCTGATTCTCTCCTTCTAAATGCCAGCTCAAATTATTTCATCTGGATTTCTTCTCTTGAGTTTCCTGCTGTCTTCTGTCTTCATGGCAGCCCAGTTCAAGTTGGCACAATGAAGAACAGAGCTCGTCACACTCTTGATCAAATTTTGACTAAGACACATAGGAAGGGTTGTAGTGACAATGCAAGGCGGTGAGCTAGCCAGGGGTCTAGGTATGAGACACAGGTAAGCAAGACACATACAGACCTTCCTGTCATGGAACCTGAGTTCAAGTATGAGGACACAAGATTAACAAACCAAATGAATGAACAAGATCATCTCAGATTACGTTAAAATCAGTGAAAGAGGCAAAATAGAATCATGTGGTGGAGAATGGGAGGGGTGGTGGTGAAGGCTACTTTCGGTAGTAAGGGAAGGTTTTTCTGAGAAGGGGCACTTGAACTGAGACCCCTATACCTTGTGACCCATGAAGCTCTGGAACAGCATTTCAGGAGTGAAAACAGCAGGGTGATGTGCCTGGGCCTTGGTGAACTCAAGGATAAGAGGGAAGCCAGCATGGCGGGAGACCAGTGAGAAAGGGAACAGAGGCAGGAGAGAAGAACAGGAGATTCACATCAGGCAGGGCTTTGTGAGCAGTGGAGGTGGATCTGGAATGGATTCTGAAGCAATGAAAAGCCACTGGAGAGGGTGAAGGAGAAGGTCATGCTTTTGCTTGCATCTTTAGACAATTACTTGGGTTGTCGGATGGACTTTAGTAGCTACAGATGGCATTCTAGCTTTTTTTTTTTTTTTTTTTGAGGAAGTGGAGGGGGGATTGTCTTGAATCTGTGTTTGAGTAATAACTATTCTGATTTTATTTGAATTTTATGTTTATTTGCGGGAAAGCTGATGGAGATTGGAAGGGATTGTGGTGCCCTTCCCCAAGCCACTCATTGGCACCATCACTATTGAGGTCTGTAGGCTCAAAGTGAAGGTTTAATTTAGCTATTGAATAAACTCTTTCTAACCCAAATGGTTCTGGCATTAGGCTTTTTCAAAGACATGCTGACAACTGAAAAAGATGAAGATATTAGAGATAAAAGGGTATCATGCACTTTTTGAATGTACTTATTTTTAAATATCTTTGAAGCACTTCAATTATTTGATAGCTGTTCTGATACTGAATCAGTTAGTTTATTAGTCTGGCTTTTATCACTGAGGTTTTTTCTCTCTAGGCCAGATCAGAAAGATAGAAATACTTAAGAGATCTTACTGTTGACAGAGGTTGACCTCACCATGCTTCATTTTTCTCTCCAAATGTTTCCATTATACCTTTTGTGTCCTCTCTGAATGTCATCTACTGAGGTACCTACAGTCCACCTTAACTAGATTCACCTGTGGCCTTCTCCAATTCTATAGCCCTCTCTTCCTACCTGCAGGTGCCAAAACTTACTATGCCCTAAATTGCATTTTTACCCAAGAGGAAAATATATGCAAGGCTTCCTGTAGGTGGGAATTGCTCCTAGTCTAGTTTCCTTTGGGACAGGAACAGGCCTCTGGTTTTCTTTTATAATTTCTTATATAATATAGCAGCTAAATGCACAGGCTTGAAAGTTAAAAATTACTTGGATTCAGATCCTGACTCTGAGACTTGCTGGCTTGCTGGCTATGCGCCCCTGGGCAAGCCTGAGCTTCAAGCGCCTTCCTTCCTTCCTTCCTTCCTCCCTCCCTCCCTCCCTCCCTTCCTTCCTTCCTTCCTTCCTTCCTTCCTTCCTTCCTTCCTTCCTTCCTTCCTTCCTTCCTTCCTTCCTTCCTTCCTTCCTTCCCTTCCCTTCCTCCTGTCTTCCTTGCTTCCTCTCTTTCTTTTTTTTCTTTTTTTCCTTTTAAACTATCACAAATTACAAGCTTGTCAGCAAATATTTATTGAGGTTTCAAATATTGTGCTAGGTACTAGATGTACATAGTGAGCAAACCTCATGAAACAGACATTGTGGAGCTTACAGTTTAGTGACAATGACATTAAAATAACAGAGATAATTATATGATTATAAGTGAGCAAAGTTATGTGAAGGAAGCATTGAATGGGATTCTTGAAGAGCTTTTTAAATAAGGACCTAACCTGGTAATGTGACAGTGAGTCAAAGTGGCAAGCATTAAATGACACTATGTGTATGTAGAGTCAGACATACTTCCTGTTACTTTTACAGTCAATTGCTCATGTTATCCTTATTACTATACTGTGGTTGGCATTGTTAATATTATCAGCACCCCCATGCTTGTGCATATCCTTGATTCAGTGAACTTCCCCAGAACTTGCTACAAGATGATACCAAAACGTCTTTTTACGATATTCTTGGTCACTTGCCTAGATGTGCCCTACATCTGTGCTTCCCGACCCCTGCCAGCTTACCTAGTTTCTGACCAGGTATCTGAGCAGTTTCTGGGGCTACACACTCATATTTTGGTTTCCATGCATACACTGACTCCCCAGAATCCTTAGAAGACCTCTGATCTTACTCCTGCATCTCCTAAATAGGTGTCATCCGAACCTAACATCACAACTGCCCTGTTGCTCTGTCATTCCAGAAGGAAGCAGGAATCTTTTAGGGAATTTTCCAGAAGAAAAGAAGAGTCCCTCCCAGTATCTTTGAGTTCTTTTTAAGAGCTCATTGCTATACCTACTCTGCTCTATAAGCACCTGTTCTGGCTGAATTATGAGCCTGAGAGATATTCCTTCTCATTATTCTTGAGAAAGTCTTTCTTGTTCACCACTGGCCTAGGTCCTAGGCCATAAATCTAATCCTCAGACTTCATCGTTTCTCCACACCAAAGGCTGTGAAATTGTGGTTTATTTTTTATTTTTTAAATTGTCAGTGCATATGTGTTACATACACCTATGTATGGCGACCCCTTGATTTTCCTAGCAGATTGGTGAGAGGAAGAGCTCTTAATAGCCAATAGCCCTGAATCACCTCTTCTATTAAAGTTTCTCATAACTGGCTTTAGTTCTCCTTTCCTTTTCTTCCCATTCTCTAGTTAGACCTTACCAAAAGATAGTTTCCCTGTAACTTACCAAAACCCAGCTACCCCAGAACAGCCCTAGATCTCTGGATATTGCATAATAAAAAAAGACTGAGAATAACATTATCCAAGAAGCGTTCCATAATTTCTCTTAACAAGTATATATGGCTGTTACCATTGCCCCTCCCACAAGAAGAGGACATATTCGAGTCATGTTCAGATTTATTAACATAAAAATAGCAATCATTTCTTGAGCTCCTGCGACATACCCGAAGTTGTTCCTAAAATATCTATAAACATTTATCTCATTTAATATTCACAAGAATTTCATAAGGTTGATACTAAAATAATTATTTCTGTTCCACAGATGAGAAAACTGAGGTTCAGAGAGTTTATGACTTGTCTAAATATTTAGGACTTGAATTCACCTAACGAGATCAGGCATGTTCAAGGTGGTATGACTATAGACTTGAACACTGATCTATCTGATTCTCAAAGTTATATTGTGAAACACTAAGAAATATTGTCTCTTAATTTTTACCTTTGAGGATTTAAACTTACTATATTCCCATATGGGGCAGAACAATGGCATTCTTTGCACCACAGCAATTGATAGTGATAACAACTAAGATTATTATAGCATGCTTACCTACTGTCCTTATTACATAGATGAGACAACTGAGGCTCAGAGAGTTTATAACTCACCATATTAATGGTACATCAGCAAATGATGATAGAGCTAACAAAACTATTATTAAGGATGTCTTTGTTCTGGTTATTTTAAATCAGATTGGTTTGTAGTTTCTCATATTTTACTTTATAGTTTTCTGTGGCATTGTATATTAAAGCAAACTTTAATGAATGATGTTGGATGTTTCAGAGAAATTTGCAATGCTGTTTTCAGCACTTAAAGCAATTCTCCTATGTTAGAATGCAATGTCTATTTCCACCTTTTGCTTAACAATCTATTAGGCACATATCCTACTTTCAGTTGTAATAGAATTTAAATTTTTTAGCGTTTCAAAGGCAATTAAATCATCAGTTGACTTTTGTTTAATAGGAAAAATATAGTCATTATGACTTTGTGGTTTGGAAAAGGTTATAGTTCCCAATTTTATATTAATACTTTCATTGTAGTTAAAGCTTAACACTTCTTTTGATTTTAATATTCTTAACAGATGCTCAACTCTCAATAACTATAATAAGACATACATTTTAGAAATATGTAAAAACATGCCAGTCCTCTCCAAGTTACTTATAGACCTGAAATAGAGTATTTATGCTGTTTGCTCTGCAGTAAATACAAATACTGCCCTTAGGTGTTGCCTTTTTACTTGCATGTTGTGTTTCTTGTTATCATCATCAGTTCTTTAGTCAGAGCATGAAAAACAATTGCATAGATGAATGCCATATATAAGACACCTGCCTCCAACATGTGCAAAAGTCCAAGATTGTAGATTCTGAGATGAAATTAACTCATAGAAGATGACCCAAGGTTGGTAGTAATAATATTCATTATTAATTATTCTGGACAACTTATCAGTTTACCAGGCTCTGAGTGAGGGGCTATATAAATGGTGGATCACCTATCTCTCACCATTCTGCTATGTGGAGTAGTCTTAATCCCATTTGATAGATGAGGAAACTGAGGCTCAAGATCACATGCACAGGTAGGGAGTAGCAGAGCAGGATGGGACCACTGAGTCCTAGCTGGTGTGATCGCTGAAGCATTGCGTTTACCACCAGACGTTATGATGGGCCTGTTAAGAAAGCTGAGTTGGAGAGGTTCTTGTCCCTTGTCATGAGGAGAGACTTCATGCGGAGCCGCTTGTTCACTTCTCATCACCTCCTCTGAGTTCTTGGACCTGCCCACTTTGTTGGCTATTTGTTATGTATCTTAACGAGTCTTTACAGACCTTCAGAAAATTCATGTAACAACACAGTTTCTAGGGTTATGCTACCCTTGGTGCTTCCACCTCACCTTTCTTTTCTGCACTGTGTGCTCATTTGTGCCATCACACTGCTCCCTCTTTCCTTCTGCTCTCTTACCTGGTTGGCATAGTGCTGCTGCTTCTTCCTGGGTTCCTCTTGTTCTGTGGTCTCTACTTTCGTTCTTCCCTCAGCCAGGCAAGTTTACGGAGCAGCAAAGCATGGATAAGACAGCAGCGTTTTGAGCTAGGCTGCTTGACTTTACACCTTAACCCAATTTCACTTACTACTCCACTATCTTGGCTAATTTACTTCTCTTCTCTATGCCTCTACTTTCTGTTTTCTCAGCTTTAATATCAATACCTATCACATGCAGTTTATTTTGAGGAATAAATAAGTTACCATATGTAAAGTACATAGCTTAGTTGTTGGTACATAATAATTGTTCACCTAATTAATCTTCTTTTTTGTTGTTTACATTTCCATGATAAGAGGTAATTTACATCAGGAAATCCCATTATTTGGGTGAGAGAGAAAATGACTTCAACCACTATGAAGGAAAACCTTTCCTTCAGGAAGAAAAAGCAAGTAAGTTTTCCCATTAAGGTGTTTCTCATTCCCTCATTTTCAAGCTCCCCTTGGCCACAGCAAAGTGAGCTGGCTGACTGCCACTGGGACCTCAGAGACCAACACATCGGCCAAGTTTTGTTTTTGTCTTAACTCTTGCAATTGCCATCGCTCCAACTCCCAGCTGCCCTTATTCACAATGCTGGGGTGATAGCTCCACGTTTGAGTCACGGTTGACCTGAGTCTTGCAGTCTTCAGAGGGTAGGCAGAAAACCGGGGAAATGGTGGCTTCCTGTTCACTTGCACCACAACAGTCAGGCACTGGGGAATAGATGATAACTTTATGTGCATGCGGGGAACAGAGACAGTAAAGAAGAATTCAAAATGACCCTCAAAGCCAACTGCATATGAAACCTTTCATGAAGCATTTAATTTATGCTCACTGCCTCTTGTTATAGATGGCATTTTTTTTTTTTCATCTTAAAAATAAAGTCATCAAACATGAGGCCAATGGCCAGGCATGGTGGTTCACGCCTATAATCCCAGCACTTTGGGAGGCTAAGGTGGGTGGATCATTTGAGGTCAGAAGTTTGAGACCAACCTGGCCAACATGGTGAAACCCCGCGTCTACTAAAAATGCAAAAATTAGCCGGGTGTGGTGATGAGCACCTGTAGTCCCAGCTACTCAGGAGGCTGAGGCCGGAGAATTGCTTGAACCTGGGAAGTGGAGGTTGCAGTGAGCCAAGATCGCACCACTACACTCCAGCCTGTGCGACAGAGCAAGACTCCAGTCTGAAAAAAAAAAAAGAAAAAAAAAATGAGGCCAAGGAAGTGAAATAATTTGACTAAGATCTACAGGATTTCAATACCTCAAACCTATGCTCTTCAACACCTCATAGTGCTGCTCCCTTCATTTTGCTGTGCATCCTCCTTTCTACACTACCCTCTCTTGGCCTCAGTGACTTCATCCGTAAAATGATAGGTTTGTCACAATGATGTTGGCGTTCCCTTCCAGCTCTGACATTCTGGCACTCTTGAGTTGGCATCCAAGTTTAGAAACACTGTTGCCAGTGGTCACTTTCTGAGTGTCCAGCAGGATGTGTCTGGACAGGCCTCATTTACTCATTGCAGCTTGTTTTATGCTGCAGTTGTCTGTGACTCTCTCACTGAATCACATTACAGCTTACATTATCCTGTCTCCTATACCAACCAAACATACTTTGTTCCATTACCACTGAGCAAATCCTCTAAGGAATCTAATGCAGCTCCAAAAATTATCTTATGGTAGTTGCTTAATGTGTGTTTCCTCCACCCACAAGTCAATACAATTTCAGAACAAGATGCTCCACAGAGTCTAAATGAGGTTGAGGTCAAGTACAGACAGGAAGGAACCCAACACCACTGAGCTCTACTGGGTTAAGGATCTTTATCTTTGCTTTTTACAATCTTTTGAGATTAGATGCTTTCTCTGTGGTTCAGACAGAGTAAGCCCTTAGCCAATGCAAATAATGCAATTTTGAGTCTGCCTATATGTTATCCATGCTACTGTAACCTTTCCCTTGGTATAACACATTGAGCATCCTTAATCCTAGAAAATCTGAAATCCAAAATGCTGTAAAATGTGAAAATTTTTGAGCAGTAACTTGATGCCACAAGTGGAAAAGTCCACACCTAACCTCATATGATAGGCCACAGTCAAAATGCAATGAAAACTTTGTTTCATGGATAAGATTATTTAAAATAGTGTATAAAATTACCTTCAGGCTATGTTTATAAGCTATGTATACAAAACATAAATGGATTTTGTGTTTAGACTTGGGTCTCATCCCCAGGATACCTCATAAGGCATATGCAAATATTCAAAAATCTGAAAACATTCAGAATCTAAAACACTTCTGGGTCCCAAGCATTTTGGATAAGGAATGCTCAACCTGTAGTAGAGTATTAGTAGAAAGAGTCACAAATTGGAAATACCATTCCAACTTTGCTACCAATTTTTTGACATACTGTTTTGATAAGGCACTCATCTATACAATGCGCCTATAAAAGTGATTATCTTTAAACTGAGTAACCTTAGAGATTCTCTATCTGGAGCCAGGTTAATGTTTAAATCATCTCAACTAGTTAGGAGAACATTAAATCATCTTTCATTCTTCTTTCTCCTTTAACTCATAAGTTCAGTCACCAAGTACTATCAGTGCTCTATTCAGAATGCCTCTCTGTATTTTTCTTCCCTGTTTCTGTCACCACCACTGTAAATTTGAACATTATGATACTCCCGGAATCCTGAAATAGATTTCAAGCTGCACATATTCCCAAACTCTACCCAACTTGCCTCCTAGTTCTTCATGTGTGCCCTCTTCATATACATAGTGCTCACTTCTTGCTCGCATCTGAAACCTCCATTTTTCCTTCTCCATCACTTGTGTTATCAAGTTCTCTGGGTTTCAATAAACAGAACTCACCCAAAATAAACTTTCTGTTCTCCCATGTCCACCATCTTTATCTTATATCTGAACCTTTACCAGTACTGTTTTCTGCAACTCTGTTCATCTAATTCTTCCAAATCTTTCAAGACCCAGCCCAAGTACAGAAAAGAGCACTGTACCTCTTGTTCATCAAGAGGGATGTATCCTAAGCACTAGTACAATCCCAGGCTCATAATAACAGCTTAGTAAATGTTGATTGAATTAACAAATGACTCCTTTCCACAAAGGTTTCTTTGACTAATTCAGCCCAATTCACTTCAGAATTTTCTAAACCCAATGGCATCAATTTAGCAGCTATATGGTCTTGTAATTTCAGGGAATTGCTTTGTTTTCATCCATTTAAGGAAGATCAAAATCAGTGAAACTATAAGAAGGTGTTGAACTGGATGAATCTTAGCTATGGCCATGTCTCTTACAGGGTACAGGAGAAAAAAGCACTACCTATGTATCAGGCCCAGTTCCAAGTCCTTTATCCGTACTTTACTCATTATACTTAAAACAATGTGATGTAAGTGCTAAATTATCCCCAATTTATTGATGTGAAAACTGAGATTCAGGGAGGTTAAGTAACGTGCTTAAGGTAAGAAAGCTAGAACATGGCTAAGCCAGGATTTGAACCCAGCGATTCTGGCTACAGATGTGCAATCATTAGCATTATACTATGCTACTTCTCACATCACTGCAAAACACAGAAAAATATTGAGTATTTCACAAGAGTAATGCCAAGACTAAAACAAACAAACAAACAAAAATAGCTCCTAAGTCAGCCTCTCTGGTCAATGGAGCATAATATAATCATCTTATTAGGAATGGACAGCTCTTTAGATTCAGCTCTTGCTTATTCATAATCCCCGGTAAGATGCTCTCCTGGCTGCTTATAAATAGGTCTGCTCTTGTGTTTTGGCCCTCAGTGATAACAGCCTCACCCTAGCTGGAACTCTCCTTTTTTCCTTTGAATTCTTGGGCCCTCTGAAATGCCACAAGGCTAACGGCAGGATGTGCCTTCTTTAAGGAAGCCCTACTTCCTGGAGCTTCTCTGGCAAGCTGTCCTAGGCAGCTCTTCACTGCAAGCCTCTGATCAGCTGAATGAAAATGAAGTGGGCATTTGTATTTCCCCACTGATTGAGTTGGCTCAACTTGATGTAGGTTCAAATTCACAAAAGCGTGTGCAGGCTTGCTTCCAGGCTTGCAACGGAGCTGGAGGAGGGCAGGCTGTGTGCCCGGCTTTCTTGCAAAGCATGGCCTTGGATATGTGTCACTGGTACCCTCAAAAGCCAAGGCTCCAGAATCCCCCACCCCCACTTACAAGTCATGGGATGATTTGTGCAAGGTGCCCTACTTCTGATGCCAACTGGACCCTGTTCAAATGAGCGTGGAGATCAGAAAGTATTCTTTAAAGGGTGAGTGAACCCATCATGGCTAAAATGATCTGTAAAACAAAACACCCCAAACTGTCCCCCTGTTGGTTATTCAGCCTTAATATTTTTGCTCTACTTGAAAGCTTTTTGCTTAGAAAAGCCCAGCTCTTGGTTAGTGAATGCCAGTTATTTAAGAGAATGTCAACCTGGTTAAATTATGTTTTCTGAGTTCTTGCTTGACAACAATTATAGTAGTACCTTGATATTTACAAGTTTAACATTCGGATTTTTTGTATTTGTAGAATGCACTTTAGAATCACAACAAGGAGTAATTTGTAGGTGTCCTGAGATGTGACTATGAATCATCCACTTAGGGATGCAGAGGTTTAGGTAGGGTCAGTTAGAGAATATACCTAGCTGAGTGCTCAGCATTCACATCTGAACAGGTCTGTTATTCTCTAGAGTAGTAATTATAATTTAGGGATTCTTGTCCAAATGTCAAGGGTGAACTCTATTTCTGAATCAGTGAAATAGCTTTAGATTTTTGTACAAATGATTGTGACACAAGGCTTTTGAAATTTTCCCATTCCACACTCAGAGCAGGCATTGCTAATAAATCAAGTGCTCTAATCAAATGCAGCCTGAATCAGAATTTTCTGCAAAAGTTAACTGGATTTGGTGCTTGAAAATGTGAAAATTGCTCAGTATTGCAGGGCTTTGGAAGGTCTAAAGTAAGCTGCCTGTTTTCTTCCCTTTAACTTGAGCCTGACATTAAATTCAGATCTCTCTATCGTCTCCTACACACATTTGGGTCTCTCAGACAGAACATACCAAGCATTCCCCAAACACATCAGGGAATTGGGTCGCTTCACTTGGTCTGCACACCTCTGGCAACGGGATTGGGATAACTGTGTAAGAAGGAGTAGGTAAGGAAAAGGAGGAATAATGATCAGATTTCATGAGGAGAGAAATAGGTAAGCACAGGCTAGACAAAATTTCCATTAGGCAAAATTATGTCCCAACAAGAAACTCGCCTTTTGTTACCAAAAACAGTCTATTTCTTGGCCTAATTTATGAATTGTGCCAAACCTGAAATTAACTTTTGTTAGAAATGGAAATGTACTAATCTAAAGAAGACATTTACACTTTGTGGATTTGTGATTCCGTTTTAAATACTTAATACTTATTGAATTCTTCCATTGTAACAATCAGATACCTTATATGACAGGCCTGTTTGCATGTCAGTTTGCCTCCTGGAACATGAGCTCTGTGAGGATGGGGAATGGGAAATACTTTTTTAAAAAAACTTGCTTCTGGGAAACTATCAGTATGCCTTCCATGTGGTAAGCGTGAATGAATAAATAATATAGAGTATGAGTGGTTTTATCACAGAGTCTTATTCACCATGAAGCAGTTATAGACCTGTTCCAATGACAATTTCTCTTGATTCAAGGTTTTCCAAAATTGGAGACAACGGCATTTATCTCTGTCCTGCTAATTTTACCCTGAGAGCTGGGCTGGCTTCATGGGTCTGCAATCTGCACGTAAGGGCCCAGGCTTAGAGGGGTCCTACACTTGGTTTAGTACTCTTCCATCACTTTCTTAAAATTTGTAATAATTTTTGAGCAAGGAGCCCTGCATTTTCATTCTGCACCAAGCCCCACAGACTTTGCAGCCAGTCCTGCCTGGCTATGTAATCTGAAGACTAAGCTAACCGACAACTGCCCATCTAGCACAGTGAGTATATTAGACTATATATTATATTATATAGTGTATAATACTGAAAGTATATAATACTAAACAACCCTGAAAGATTATGTGGTTTTGCAAATATCATTAATTAATAATTAATTGGGCACCTACTACGTGCCAGACACTGTTCTGGCTACCAAACAGGCATTATCTTATTGAAGCCTCAAAACAAGTCACAGAATTAGACTGTATTATATAGTCTAATAACCTCACTGTGCTAAATGGGCAGTTGTGGGTTAGCTTAGCCTTCAGTTTGTCTTTTCTCACTTCAAGTTGAATTCACAAATAATGTCTGATTTTGTGGGTGGGTAGTTCTTTTTGTTTAGGGGAAAAAAAACAAAAACCTTCTACAGCATCCATTTTATCAGAGAGAGGCATCCTTTGTCACTTGGGTTCCAGATTAATAATTCTAGAATCCTGCCATGCAGCAGTTGTAATTTGGTTTCGAAGAATCAAAGAGAAAAATTTTAAGAGGAGGGAACCCAAAGAGGGGCTAGCAGGTATAAATGACTTCCAGGCCCTTCCTTTCATCTGGTGGTGAGGGAAAGGAGAAAGACGCTAAGCAAACTTGAAAGCTCCTCAGGAGATCCTTAGGAACCCTGTACTGCTGGGCCCCTTTCTCCTGCTTCCCTTCCAGGGCTCAAGCATGCTTGGAAAATGCTTCTTCAACTTTTGTGTGTGCAGAAAACATGTACCAATCTTGTTTAATGTATATTCTGATGCAGAAGGTCAGGGGTGCGGTTTGTGATTCTGAATTTCTAACAGGACTATAGGGGAGGCTGATGCTATTGGTTCATACTTTGGGTAGCAAGCTGACAGGCTTGCCATTTTTCAGACATTTGGGCAGATCCTGAATTCCTGTTTTATCCTGACTTAAGGAGCTACTCCTTTTCCTATAAGTAGCCTGGCTTAACCTATCTTATAAATACAAATACCGACACACGCCTACTTAAGCACATGCATGAATGCTATGACTTAGAATGTTTAGTGCTTCGAGGAAGAAAAAACTGTAACTCAAACTGCCTTCGGCAAGGAGGATATTTGTTATTTTATGCAACTGAAAGAGCAGACAGAGTCAAAAGCAAGCTTGAGGAGCAGTAGAGTACATGGCTCTGCAATGTCATCAAAGACCCGGGCTTTTGTTTCTCTACTCTGCCATCCTCTGCCTTCAGTACATGGCTGTGACTGTGATGGACATCACTTTCAGATAAAACAATGTCCAGAGGCAGAAAAGTGATGTCTCTGGTGTCTCTGTTTAGAACCCAGACACATTTCCCAGAAGCCCCAAGGAAACATCTCACACCTCATGTCGCTGGTCTATTTCCAACCCAGTTATTTAGCCAGGGGGATGGATGACTGTGATTGGCTTAGCTTAATGAAGATAATCAGAGTCCACTAGCTGGAGCCAAGGAAGAGGGGGTCAATGTCCCTTTAAACACATAAATATGCAGAGGAATTAATATCTGAAATATGTCCAAATTATGTTGGAAAGAGGAAATTTGTCATAACTGAGGGGAGAGAGAATAGGTACTAAGTTGGCAAATGACCAACATAGTGTATGTGTCTACTCACATACACTCTCCAGCAAAGGAGCTTTATTTCAAGAAGAGCAATACACCATCTCATCACAGATCTGCAGCAGAGAGGTCTGGAGGCTCAAACCCTTCTCTTTGTGTCATTGAATTTTTCCTCCCTGAAGCTGACCTCTAAAGTGTTTGGTTTGGCTGTGGAAAAATAACCTTTACTGCAGCTTTCTACTGGGAAGCTAATCATTGATGTATAATTACAATGTAGGGCAGAAATAAGAACCCAGTTGATTTTGTTGTTGGCTTGACTTAATTGAAATACTGTACGTTTTTCAGGCCCACCCTCATTAGTTCCGCACTCTATCCTTGTAGTTTATCCCTAAAGAGAGGGAACTCTGATGCCCAACACTTTATTGATCCAGCCCTTGAAATCTCATGATTGATTTTTGCCAGCATTGTACAACGTGTTTCCTCTCTTTAGACACTAGATAAATTTTGCAGTAAGCAATTATGGATAAATTTTACCATAAGCAATTAAAAAACAACCAGGTTTCTTAATAACATCCCTAGGAGACCCACTGAACTGCCAAAAACTACTTTTAAAAGTGCGTTAAGAGAATTTATTTCTGATATAAATTCCTATAACAAGAGATGCATTGAGTGAAACTTTTTCCTCGTTTACCAATAAACATTTACTAATAAATGTTACTTAAAAAAAAAAAAGCAGGACAACATGATGGACAAAAACACAGACTCTGAAGCCCAACTACCCAGCTTAAATCTCCGTTATGCCACTAACTGTGTGACCTTAGGCAAGTTCTTAAGCTTTATGCCTTGGTTTCCTTTTCTGTGAAATGAGGATAAGAATAGTATCTACCTCTCTTGGCCTTTGTGAATGTTAAGCGTGAATATAAAGAAAAGTGCACTTAGCATAGAGTAAGCCCGTTGTAAGTGTTAACACATTTATATTTTTACATGCCTTCTTCCTTGAAGTAGCACCTCTATTTACACATATTTTCTCTAATCTCCCAAACGACCCTGAAAGATTATATAGTATTGCAACTATTATTAACTCATAATAGCTAACATTAATTGAGCACCTACTATGTGCCAGACACTGTTCTGGCTACCAAACAGGCATTATGTCATTGAAGCCTCAAAACAAGTCACAGAAATATGATTTTTCTCCTTTTACAGATGACAAAACTGAAGGACAGAAAGATCAATTAAATTGCCCAGTGACATTCACTTTGTTTGGTAGTGGCATTATTGAGACTGGAACTCAGTCAGCTTGACTCTCGCATGCTTAACTTTATGCTACTTTTGATATGGGCATATATAGACTATGATATTAAATGACTTGTTTACAGTCTTTCCACTATGCCTTGTTCCCTTTCCTCAGTTTGGTCAATAAGCATGGTAAAAAATCTACTCTCTGTCAAAAAATGTGTGGGAAGTCGGACATTGTGATCCATAGAATATAGCAGAACTTGAGAAAATGAGGAGATATGTTTAAAAGGGTACTAATAAGTATTCCATCGAAAATAGAGTCTACAGAGCACTTTCACATTTAACTGAACAGAACTAAGGCATTAATTGTCTCACGAGTAGTACCTGCTTTATAGAAGCTTGCTAAAACAGGGTGCTTGTGGTAGGATGCAAAGTAAAATACTGTGTTCATGGCACAAGTGAGGAAGACACTCAATCCCATCTGCCGGACTCTCTTGCGCCTCACATATTACCATGTCATAGTCTTCAACTGACATTCTTACTGCTTTAGATCGCAGAGGCCTTTTATTCAAATGAAATATTTTAAGGGGAGGCCAATGTCTGAAACAGACACATGTTCTATTAGTACTCATTTCTACATTCAGCATTATAGAAAAGTTACAATAAAGTCCTCAAACAAGATCAGTTAAAGTACACCAGGCTTAAAGTTTGCCTCCAGTTTCATCATTTTGCCTTTGGTTGCCCATTCCTGACAAAATCTTGAGTCACAGATAGCAGTAGTCATACATGCTAACGGCTCCTGACTTCCCAAATCCAAGATTTCTTCTGTCTCAGTTTAAATAGGTGTGGGAGTTTCTTTCAGCCAAAAAAAAAACAACCGGCTTTCATTCACTGACATGTATTAGTGAGCACCTCCTATGTGCTAAGCACTCAGCAGAGTGCCAGAGTATATGACAGACAGGGTAGAAACTGTCCCTGCCTTTGCAGTTTTGGAGAGTGGCAACTTCTAATCTAGCCTCTGCACAACAGCTAGTTTTAATTTTTCATTTCATTTTCCCAAATGCAATAGATGTTAGAGGAAATTTTAAAAGAAGAAGATTTGCTAGATGAGGGTTTCAGGGAGATAAAATTCTTCTCTCTAAAGGGGGGAAATCCTGTATCTGGTAGAATTTTAGAAGCGATTAAAACAATAGCAGGGAAGAATTCTGGGGGATGCAAAAGAGGGAGTATATGAACAGTAAAGGCTGGGATAGAGACTGTAATGGAAGCACCAAGCTGAGAAAAAACAAAGAGGACTAATTGGGTAGGTTCCCTTCCATTCACCTAGGAGGGGTGACAAAATATGTCACCACCAGCGGCCGAATATGCTTAGGACCAAAACTTCTTGCTCAATTTGTTTATTTGTTTTGGTTTTTTCTTTAGCAAAAATACTTTGGGCCTTCTTAGATGTGGAAAACTAGCCCCGGGGCAGAGCCAAGGAAAATCAAGGGGAAAGAAAAAGTTGAATTGCTCTACAAAAGGAAATTGGAAAATTTTAAGTATTTAGGAATTGCCCAGGAGGGGACACAGGAAGGAGGAGCATGAGCAAGTTTCTGCAACAGGGTGATGCACAGAGGGGCGAGGCAATTCGGAAGGTGAAGGGTTCTCTGTGATAATAATGGCCTGTGATTTTTAAGAATAGAAATGTTTAAAATGTTATCTGCCTTGCTGTAATGTAATCCTTTGTTATTCCCTATTTATTGTTGCTGCTGTTAAAATCTGTTACCCACACTCTCTTACATGTGGTATTTATAAGAAATTGAAGAAAAAACAGGGAGGCAGGGGCATTGTCCTGAATTATTGGAAACAGTATGAAGTAGAAAGAGAAAAAAGTCAACTACAAGAGGAAAACCAAAACATCAAGAATTTGGTATAAATAGGCAATCTGAACAAGAGATGCCTAAGAGGAGTATAACCCACCCAGTAAACCTTGGGGTAATAGGGGAGGGTCGGTGTGTCTCACAGCGGGCACTGGAGGTGCTTCTACTTTAATACTGCGAAGTGTTACATAAGCCAGAGGACTTGGAGCTGTCCATCTGGCTGACTCCCGGGTTATTTGGAGAAACATGCCATGTTGCAGCAAGAAGAAACTTTCAAGACACAAATCCAGTTCAGAGCCTTCCTTTAACAGATTTGGTCACCAAGACCAGAGAAGAGAGTGACTTGCCCGATTCCACTAAGGTGAAGGGGAAGAAACACAACTACCAGATCTCCTGACTGTGACCCTGGCTCTCCGTCCACAAGGCTCCTGTCTCTTCACAAGGGAAGACTGTGCTTTGATGATGTTTTGGGAAAGTGCTAGTGGTTTAGAGTTCTCCAGCAGGCTGATTGGCTTAGCAGCTGGGAAATTCTGAATCACATCGGATGGAATGTTTTGTTTACTTCCTCCCAGCAGTGCTAAAGGGGAGAAAGAGTTTATTCCTCCACCCCATCCTCCACCCAACTAATTTGCTGGAAGCAGTAAATAATTTCCCAGTTCATCTGATCTCCCTTCTAACCAATGTCTTCCTGTGGTAGTTGAAGAGAAAGAATATCATTTGAAATACTTGACTTCTTTTCAGAAGCTAGCAAAGAGAAAAATGAATGTCTCTTCCTTAACTCTTAGAAAGCTACTATCCCTTACTGCTAGGGGCAAATTGTAACTCAGAGATCCTATCTAGGGCAGCCAGTGAATAGATGTGTGTCCAGAGATTGTTAAACCCAGACTGTTAGCAATCATATAGTTCAACAGATCAGAAGCCCTTTCTTAAACCAAATTAAAGTCAACATTCAATAAACAAAAAATGATAAAATTGGAACAGCTTAGGTTGAAGTTAGGAGTTGAAAACCTCTTAATCTCCCCCTTACCCTGCTGTCATAGTCTCTGAGACAGATCTCCAAAGAAGCAATTTGGAAACGACTAAACTAGTTCAGCTGACTCACTCTACCAATGGCGATTTCCGAATGGCCTTCCCGATGTCCCATGGCTAAGGCGTGCCATACCTGGACTTGAACTCAGCTCTCCTCAGACTCAGTCCATTGACCCTTCTGTAATTCACTAACATGGTAAAGTGCTCTCATGACTTATGCCTTATCTGGAACTAAGATCTCCTTGGAGTACAGAGTGACCAAATGAGATTAGACAGGCAATATGTTACTGTATCCAGTAACCAGGGAAAATTCAGCGACATCAAGTCAGAGGAAGCTGTGGTTTGACCTGACCTATCTAAACAAATGTACACAAGCAAAGCAGGCAAAGCAGGCATGGAAAAATACATATTTCATGTGATTCTTGAGATACTTAGGGGGTCTATGTCATCTGTCATTTCCTCTTTACACTGGTCCACATACAGCCCAAAGATGCCCTGTAATCCTGAGCAGACAATACAATCAGGAAATCATGCTGCATCAGTTATTCTTTTTGTACAAATATAATGGTAGGAGGTGTTCACCAGTCCACACAAAGGTAAAGAAATTAACTTTGGTCTAGGGGTCACCAAGAATCACACAATCTGCTATCTGTGGGCTTTTAGGGTAGTTACTTCAGTCCCCTCCTTCCCAAGGAGGAAATTACAGGGAAATGAGATTTTACACCTAGAGCCCTCAACTTCGTGTCTGGCGTATAGTAATCATGCAATAGTACTAGTGAGTATTTTTGTTATGTAACTAGCATAATAGTAACACTTCTTACAATAACCCTGTGATGCTTATAATGATCAGTCCTCATTTTCCAAATGAAGAAAAACTGAGGTCTGGAGAGTTTAAGTGCCTTGCCCAAAGTCATGCAATCTGGAAGGGGGCAGATGGTAGACATAAAACCAGGACCACCTGACTCCACTGCCAGTTTGCTTTATGCTTCAGTGATTCCCCCAGTAAATTTCTACTTGAGTTCCATGTCAGGGGAAAAACATTTCTGCCAATGCATTGTCATCTGACATGTAATTTGGGTGTCTCCCTTTTCAGTTTAGTGCTAGAAAACTTGTAACCAAATTTATTGTCCAAGTATAATACTGTAACTAACTCTGAAATAATTTATCCCTTTTCTTTCATTTACATGGGCTCTTATTTTTGATGGCCTGATTTTCATTTATTTTATGTTTGAAACATCTTACCCTGTTACTCTTGAGATGTCTTTACAGAAACTGTCGTCATTATCGGAAATGAATAGAAATTCAAACTTAATTATGTTAGAGTTGTATTAAGGGGTAAGGGACATAAAAAGGATAAACCAAGGTTTCTGGCATCAAGAAACTTACAGTTTAATTGGGGACAATAGAACTATGCATGAAAATGATGAGGCAGTAAATAAATTCCAAGTGAGAGAGGTATGGGCAGAAAGTACCTCTGAAGAGAGAGAGATTTCTAAAATTGGAGGTTATGTTGGGAAAGACTTGCTGAAATTTGGGCTTAGATTTCCAGAAAAAGCTGGTCACGGTAGAATCTAAAAGCTAGAAGACTCTCGCTTCTCTAAGTTAAAATAAATCATTTGCTTACACATTTATTCAACACACTTTTGTTCACTTCCCTGTGCTAGACTATGTATTGGCACTGGGTGGTGAGTACAATAAGAATTGTAAACTAGTTCAACCATTATGGAAAACAGTATGGCAATTCCTCAAGGATCTAGAACTAGATGTACCATATGACTCAGCCATCCCACTACGGGGTATATACCCAAAGGATTATAAATTATTCTGCTATAAAGACACATGCACACGTATGTTTATTGCGGCACTATTCACAATAGCAAAGACTTGGAATCAACCCAAATGTCCATCTGTGACAGACTGGATTAAGAAAATGTGGCACATATACACCATGGAATACTATGCAGCCATAAAAAAGGATGAGTTTGTGTCCTTTGTTGGGACATGGATGCAGCTGGAAACCATCATTCTTAGCAAACTATCACAAGAACAGAAAACCAAACACCGCATGTTCTCACTCATAGGTGGGAACTGAACAATGAGATCACTTGGACTTGGGAATGGGAACATCACACACCAGGGCCTATCATGGGGAGGGGGGAGGGGGGCCCTGCATTGGGAGTTATACCTGATATAAATCATGAATTGATGGGTGCTGACGAGTTGATGGGTGCAGCACACCAACATGGCACAAGTATACATATGTAACAAACCTGCACATAATGCACATGTACCCTAGAACTTAAAGTATAAAAAAAAAAAAAAAGAATTGTCTTCACTCTTATAGAATAGAAAGTGTAGGTTTTCAAGAAAAACATTATTAGTGTACCATGTTATATTTCTAGAAGAAAGCAGAGAGCAGGAAATACTGAAATCAAGTGTAGTATAAATTGCAAGCAGTCATCTCATTCTCATTTACCAGCCCATTTAATAGTAAATTTTATTTCAAGTAAAATATTTTAGATTCTTATGGCTTCAGTTAGATTCAACCCAAACTAGCCATTACACTGAATGAAAGATATATTCACTTAATGTCTTACTTTTATTGGGAGAAATTAATCATTCCGCTAGAATATGCTGGAACAACCAGAAACTGTAAATCCTGTTTTTAGAGGAATACCAGGGTGGTTTCCTTACTGGTAAGCAACCCATCTCGACACAGTCTGTCAGTTGATTTGCTATTTGCATTGTAAGATCCTTTAAAGATCGATGTAAATAATGAGCAAGAGTTGTCTCTAGGGGGCATCAGCTTTCCTAGGCACTGATTCTTATTCCATCCATCATTTTTGCTTCAGAGACATTAGGAATAACAACTACTAATTTGAAAAAGGGAATTTTTATATATTTGCTTCCAAAACCTTTTATTTTATCCATAAAGACAAAAATGCACTTTTTCTCTGGGAAGAGTTCTTTCTATTAATTTTTGAGTAATGAATATTAATCCTTGTATGCAGCAGAATCTAGTCCAATGGAATAACACCATTTAAGAAACTTACAGTTTAATTGGAGACAATAGATTGTCCCCACATTAAACAACACATTTAAGAGTGTGTTGACCTGAACTGTAGTCCTAACCATACCACTCGATGGGTCTAGTTTTTCATCTGTCATGTGGGGATAATAATGAAAACATGATAGCTATTAAAATATAGTATAAAACATAGAATGTTTTATTGTTTTTGCATTCCTCAGATGCATTTACTCTTTTTTGTTTATTTATTCTACTTTAAGTTCTGGGATACACGTGCAGAAACTGCAGTTTTGTTACATAGGTATATGTGTGTCATGGTGATTTGCTGCACCCATTAACCCGTCATCTAGGTTTGAAGCCCCACATGCATTAGGTATTTGTCCTAATGCTCTCCTTCCCTGTGCCCCCCACCCCTTAACAGGGCCCCGTGTGTGATATTCCCCTCCCTGTGTCCATGTGTTCTCATTGTTCAACTCTCACTTATGAGTGTGAACATGCGGTGTTTTAGTTTCTGCTCCTGTGTTAGTTTGCTTAGGATGATGGCTTCCAGCTTCATCCATGTCCCTCCAAAGGACATGATCTCATTCTTTTTCATGGTTGCATAGTATTCCGTGGTGTATATGTACCACATTTTCTTTATCCAGTCTATCACTGATGAGCATTTGGGTTGGTTCCATGTTCCTATTTCTCCACAGCTTTGCCAGCATCTATTGTTTCTTGACATTTTAATAATAGCCATTCTGACTGGCATGAGATGGTATCTCATTATGGTTTTGATTTGCATTTCTCTAATGACCAGTGATGATGAGCTTTTTCTCGTATGTTTGTTGGCTGCATAAATGTCTTCTTTTGAGAAGACATATCCTTTGCCCACTTTTTGATGGGGTTGTTTTTTCTTGTAAATTTGTTTAAGTTCCTTATAGATTCTGAATATTAGACCTTTGTCAGATGGGTAGATTGCAAAAATGTTCTCCCATTCTGTAGGTTGCCTGTTCACACTGATGATAGTTTCTTTTGCAGTGCAGAAGATCTTTAGTTTAATTAGATCCTATTTTTCAATTTTCATTTTTGTTGCAATGGCTTTTGGCATTTTCATCATGAAATCTTTGCCCATGCCTATGTTCTGAATAGTATTGCCTAGGTTTTCTTCCAGGGTTTTTATGGTTTTAGGGTTTACATTTAAGTTTTTAATCCATCTTGAGTTAATTTTTGTATAAGGTATAAGGAAGGGGTCCAGTTTCAGTTTTCTGCATAAGGCTAGCCAGTTTTCCCAACACCATTTATTAAATAGGAAATCCTTTCCCCATTGCTTGGTTTTGTCATGTTTGTTGAAGATCAGATGGTTGTAGATGTGTGGTGTTATTTCTGAGATCTCTGTTCTGTTCACTTGGTCTATATGTCTGCTCTGGTACCAACACCATGCTGTTTTGGTTACTGTAGTCTTGTAGTATAGTTTTAAGTCAGGTAGCATGATGCCTCCAGCTTTGTTCCTTTTGCCTAGGATTGTCTTGGCTATATGGACTCTTTTTTGGTTCTATATGAAATTTAAAGTAGTTTTTTCTAATTCTATGAAGAACGTCAGTGGTAGTTTGATGGGAATGGCATTGAATGTATAAATTACTTTGGGTGGTATGGCCATTTTCACAATATTGATTCTTCCTATTGATGAGTATGGAATGTTTTTCCATTTGTTTGTGTCCTCTCTGATTTCCTTGAGCAGTGGTTTGTAGTTCTTGAAGAGGTCCTTCACATCCCTTGTTACCTGTATTCCTAGGTTTTTAATTCTGTTTGCAGCAATTGTGAATGGGAGTTCATTCATGAGTTGGCTCTCAGCTTTCTATTGTTGGTGTATAGTAATGCTTGTGATTTTTGCACATTGATTTTGTATCCTGAGACTTTGCTGAAGTTGCTTGCCAGCTTAAGGAGGTTTTGGGCTGAGATGATGGGGTTTTCTAAACATAGAATCATGTCATTTGCAAACAAAAACAATTTGACTTATTTTCTTCCTATGTGAATACCTTTTATTTCTTTCTCTTGCCTGATTGCCCTGGCTAGAACTTCCAATACTGTGTTGAATAGGAGTGGTGAGAGAGGACGTCCTTGTCCTTTGCCAGTTTTCAAAGGGAATGCTTCCAGCTTTTGCCCATTCAGTATGATATCAGCTATTGGTTTGTCATATATGGCTCTTATTATTTTGAGATATCACCATGATCCAGCAGGCTTCATCCCTGGGATGCAAGGTTGGTTCAACCTATGCAAATCATTAAGTGTAATCCATCACATAAACAGAACCAATGACAAAAACCACATGATTATCTCAATAGATGCAGAAAAGGCCTTCAATAAAATTCAACATCCCTTCATGTTAATAACTCTCAATAAACTAGGTATTGAGGAAGTGTTTACTATTTTTTAGTAATAGTATCCAAAATTTCTCTTGGGAACTAGCTGCTACCCCATATAGCACAGAGCATGTGGCACAGGCCTGGCCAATCAGAATAATAAATGATGATGCTTATGAAAAAAATAAAAGGACATCAGCAGTTGCCTCAGGAATGCGGGTATTATTCAAATTGGTTAAATGAGAATGAATTATGAGAATTGTATGGGATGACGTACTTGATCTCTTCTCCTGAGTTTATACCTGGAAGGATACAAGCCTGAGGCTATAGTCTCCAAATGGTGAAACTTGAGAATGGAGTATCCAGGGAGAATGAGTTTTATTTCTTCCTTTTCAATGTGTATCTCTTTTATTTCCTTTATTTGTTTTGAAAGGGAGTAGTGATAGAGAACATCCTTGCTTTGTTTCTGATCCTAGTAGAAGAGCTTTGAGTTTCTGCCCACTAAGCATAATGCTTTATTACCTGTAGGTTTTTTGTAGCTAGTCTTTACCAAATTGAGGTGGTTCTCCTCTATTCCTAGTTTACTGAGATTTTTTTAAATCAGAAATGGGTGTTGGATTTTGTCAGCTGCTCTTTCTGCATCTACTGATTTAAGAATGTGATTTTTTTCTTTAGCCTGTTGATGTAATGGATTATTTTAGTTTTACATTTATTTAACATATTTCAAATGTTGAACCAGCATTGCTAATCTGGTGTAATTCCCACTTGGTTGTGGTATATAATTTTTTTATACATTGTTGGATTTGATTTGCTAATACTTTATTCAGAATTTTTACATCTATGTTTATGAGATGCATTGGTCTGTAGTTTTCTTTTCTTGTAATATTTTTGGTTTTGGCCTCATGAATGAGTTAGTAAATATCCCTTCTTCAATTTTTTGGAAAATATTATAGAAAATTAGAAAAATTTATTTTCTAAATATTTGGTAAGACTAATCAATGCATCCATCCAGGCCTGGTGCTTTCTGTTTTAAAAGTTATAAACTATTGATTCAATTTCTATAATAGATATAGACTTATTCAAATTGTCTGTTTCTTTTTATGTGAGTTTTGACAGATTGTGCCTTTCAAGGAATCGGTTCATTTGATCTAGGTTATCAAATGGTGGGCATAGAGAAGTTTATCATATTCCTTAATTATCCTTTTAATGTCCACAGAATCTGTAGTAATGTCCTCTCTTTCATTTTTGATATTAGTAATTTGTGACATCTCTCTTTTATTCTTAGTTGGCCTGGCTAGAGGCATATAGGTTTTATTGATCTTTTCAATAAAACATTTTTTGGTATTGTTCTATTATTATTTTTAATGGTCTTAATTTCACTATGTGAAATGCCATCAGTGTGCATGCATAAATTCTGCCGTTATTATCATCCTAGGAACTTTTTGAAACTTCCCCTGTTTGGTTTGGAAGGGGGGTGTAGAGGGAAAGCAAAGTTGATTCCTCCATTCCTATAATCCAGGTATGCATTCCAAAGAGTATACTCAGATTCATTTGGGTCTTTCTGCACATTCCTGGGCTGTGAACTGTGTGAAATACTTTACCATGTTAAGCATTTTCCTGAGGCACTAATAGTCAATAGACAAATATCTTGCAGGTAAATTAAATTTGAAGGAAGTTTCACATTCTCTCCCCAACTATTTGATCTTTGTTAATAGTGTGATACCCAACAGTTTTCTATTTTAGAAGTTTCAGTGCCATCTATCCATCAAATCATTCATTATATATGTATTTAGCAAATGTTTGCTGAGTGCCTACTGTATACCAAGCACTGTGCTAAGCACAAAGGATTTAGTATTGAGCAAAACATATGTAGTTCCCTACTGTCATGGAGCTTATAGTCTTTTTGTCCTCATCATTTGCTCACCCACCATGACTCCATCCTCCATTTAAACTTGTAGTAAATTTCCAGTCTTCCAGTAATTCAATTTGAGAATTATTGCTTGGGTCTGTCATTCTGTTTCTCTGCTCTTCCTGCCTCAAGTCATATCCACTTCATCTCCCCTGTAAGGCTGTAATTCCTGATCTCCCTGCTACCAAAGTAGCTTCACCATAGTCCACATTTCATACAGCATTTGTAAAATTGTCCTCTTGAAGACAAATCTGATGATAAGTCTTAGTGTAACTGTGGATGAGTCAACCAGATAAGTGCCTCCCAATGGGGTGCAATATAAAGTACACAGCACCACCTGTGAAGTATTCCTACCTTTAACAAATTAAAGTTGAATCGGATTAGGCCTTTGAGAGTGAACTACCAGTTATAGGAAACAAAAAAGATAGAAGAAAAAGTTAAATGAAACCACCAAGGAAGCAAACAGACAAATGGAGTATATGAAACAGTCCTAGGACATTACACCAGGTTTCTCCAGTAAGTCAACGTTAAGAGGGTGGGGGCAAGAGAAAGTGCTCTAAATTAAGATCTCTAAGAATCACTACAACCTAGTGCAATATGAGACAGTGATTGGGGTCCCAATTTGAGCAAACATACTATTAAAATGATATGCGACATTTCAATGTAGACCTGATTAAATGATGCCGATAAAATATTTTTAATTTAGTTAGCTTAGAAAATGGATTGTGGTTGGATAAGAACAAATTCATATGTACATATCTAGAAATGACATGAGGTGAAAGATTTGCTTTAAAAATCATTCATCTTGACAACTGAGTCGTTGATGTACATAAGGTAATTTTTATATTATTCTCCTTCATGTTTGTTTAAAGAGTAAAAATTTTAAAATTATTCAGTCATGTAACTCTTAAAAATAATCTGCAAGTTCTCTGCTGGCTACAGAACACAATCTAAACTCATAAGCTTGCCATTCAAGTCTCTTTATAAACTGACCCCAAACTAGTTTTTGACCTATTTCTGCATTCCCCATGATTCTTCCTTGCATAACGTTCCTTTTCCTAAACCCACCATATGCCCTTTCATGACTCCAAGTCTTTGTGAATTCCATTCCCACTGTCTAGAATTTCCTTGCCCTTCTTCTCAGGTGACAAATGTACTCACCCCTAAAGTCACAGCACAAAATATTTTCCTTTGGAACAAACAGCTTAGCCAGAATTAGTCATTTTCTTCAACCTGCTTATTTTTCCTTGACTTGCTTACAGGATTCACTACATTCTGTTGTAATTATCAAGCCAATGTCTGTCTCTGTACTCCCAGCACCACCATAGTGCCCAACAAGCAAGAGTGCATGATAATCGCCTGTCAAATGAATGCCTGCAGAGTGGATCCTTTCTCTGTGCATGTCCTCCTTATGACCTAAAGAGAGAGAAATACAGAAAGACCATTTTTCTACCTTGCAGTGTTTTTCTCCTATCTTGTAAATCTCAGAGATTTGACTTCCCTAAAATGGAAAGACAATCACAGTTCTAAACTCCCGGGTGACAGAAATATGCTAGTATTTTGTTTGTAAACACCACCAACAAATTGACTCTGTCACTAAGATTTAATGATTTTTAGCATAGCTGGGATTTATCTCTAGAAAAACACTGAGACTTGATTCCTTTAATGAACTTTTTTTCCTGACCCAGCAATACCTAATTTCTACCTAATTGCTTTGTGTTGACATTTAGTTTAGTTTCTTGGGTTCCTCCCCGAAATATATCCTCATGGAGGCTGCTCCCAGGCTGTTTAGCTGCAATGCATTATTTTGTCCTTAAGTCTTGAATTCAAACACTTGAAAACATTCACTTTCCTTTGTTTTTTTTTTTCACTCTTAGGGACTTTGTGTATCATCAACTTATGATAGTAGTTTCAAGCTTTCTGAGTGATTTTAAGTTCATAATTTTTGGTAAAATGTAACCCACAAGACTGATTATGTGTCC
Source organism: Colobus angolensis palliatus (assembly GCF_000951035.1). Lineage (NCBI taxonomy): Eukaryota > Metazoa > Chordata > Mammalia > Primates > Cercopithecidae > Colobus > Colobus angolensis. The sequence goes on from NW_012114688.1 coordinate 1,087,068, forward strand.
CCTACGTAAAAGGGTCTCCTCTTCAGTGTGGTGCTAGGATATTTTAAAGGGCCTACAACAGAGAAAATAAAAATTTGACATGGGTGGTCGACTAAGGAAAGACAAGTACAATGCGATATACATGTAAGATGAAATATTATTCAGCAATGAAAAGGAATGAAGTACTGATACATATCATAACAGGATAAGCCTTGAAAATATTGTGTCAAGTGAAGGGACCTAGTCACAAAAGATATATTGCATTATTCCATTTATAGCAAATGTCCAGAATAGGCAAATCTATCAAGACAGAAAGTAGACTAATGGTTGCCTGGAGCTGGGAGGGTTGGGGGGAACTGGGGAGAGATTTCCAATGGGTGTAGGGTTTCTTTGTGGAGTGATTAAAAATGCTTCAGAATTACATAGTGGTGATGGTTGCACAAGTCTGTGAATATACTAAAAATCATGAATTATACATTTATAGGATATGAATTATATCTTAATAAAGCTGGTTTATCAGTCAGAATGTCTATTATTAAAAAGTCTAAAAATAACAGACATTAGTGAGGTTGCAGAGAAAAAGGAATGCTTATAAACTGTTTGTGGGAGTGTAAATTAGTTCAACCATTGTGGAAGACAGTCTTTTCTCAAAGACTTAAAAACAGAAATACGATTTAATACAGTAATCCCATTACTGAGTATATACCCAAAGGAATATAAATTATTCTATCATAATGACACATGCACTCATATGTTCATTGCAGCACTATTCACAATAGCAAAGACATGGAATCAACCTAAATGTCCATCAGTAGTAGACTGGATGAAGAAAACATGGTACATATACACCATGGAATACTATGTAGCCATAAAAAAGAAAGAGATCATGTCCTTTGCAGGAACCTGAATGGAGCTGCAGGCCATTATCCTTAGCAAACTAATGCAGGAACAAAAATCAGATACCATATGCTCTCACTCATAAGTGAAAGCTAAATGAGAACACATAGACACACAGAGGGGAACAACGTGCACTGGGGCCTATCACTGAGGAGAGGGTTGGAGGAGACAGAGGACCATGAAAAATAACTAATGAGTACTAGGCTTAATACCCAGGGTGATAAAAAATAATCTGTACAACAAACCCCCATGACACAAGTTTACCTGTGTAACAAAGCTGCACGTGTACCCCTGAATTTAAAGTAAAAGTTAAATTTAAAAACAAAAATAAAGCTGGTTTATTTTTAAGCTTAGGCATGATAATTGGATACAGTATTTTTAGGGTATTGCTGGCTGGTCCATCAAACAGCCCCAAACCTTACAGTGGCTTCACACTAGCACATTTGTTTGTTTCCTCATTCACATAAGAATCCAATGTATATATTCCTCATAGGTGAGGAGCCTCCCATGCAGTCATTCAGAGACCTAGGTTCTTTCCATCCCTGTATCTCTAAGATCTCAGAGTCCTCTGCAATCAGCTGGCAGAAGGGGATAGGGAGTGGAAAGAGGCATATCTATTTCTCTACTCTCTCAGCTTGGGAGAACCCCATATCACTTCCACTCAAGTTCCATTGTGTTGCATGGCACACTTAATTGCAAAGGCCTCTTGGAAAAGTAACTTAATTGTGTATCCAGGAAGGAGAGTAAACTGGTTTGGCAAATGGCTAACCATTCTCTGCAGTGGTGTCCCCACCCTCTTCATCCTCCCTACTTATTGGTGCTTATCTCCAACTCTTTGCCGTGTTTTATTCATCACCTAGTATAATTCTGTTATATACATTCTCATTGTTTAATTAGGCACATGTGGTATACGTCTATGAGAACAATGAGATTGTTTTTAATCCATTAAGGGAAAGGAGAATATGCTTTATATGCAGAACATAGGAATTATCAACCTGTTCCTTCACTCTCCTTAATTCACTGCCTTTGTCACCAAACATATCTTTCTTAAGCAAATCTATTCTTGTTACTTCCCCTTCTCAGAACATTCACTGGCTCCCCCTTTCTTATACCTGTTGTTTTCACATGCCTGTCTGTGGATTGCTTGAATGTATAGTAAAATGGTAAAAATTAAGACAACGTAGTCTCTGTGCATGTCTGTGCATGCACACACATGTATATGTGTGTATATAGTTGATGTCAGATTGCCAACTGCGCTTGCTCAAGACATTTATTTAGAGATTATGTCCCTCTGATATTTTGGAATGTTAAACTATTATTTTCTTTTATGAAACCATGGTGCTAGTTGATTATTTTTAAATGTTCTTCCATTCCAAAATAGATTTAACCTTATACTTTGTCAAAATGTGGGCAAGCATATGACTTGAGAGCAATAGAACTTTTTAAGACGTCTTTTGAGCAGTTTATAAAGTTGCTCGTGGAAGGCAACATCAGTCATCTCCATAGCCCTGATCACATGGTGTATAATTTTGTCCTTCTGCTTAGAAGCCTTGCGTATGTATGTGCTCATGGAGATAACAGTGATGGGTCTTCCAGGAATTTAGAAAACATTGCAAAGAGGATGGGAGGGTTTATATTAGGTACTGTGTGGATTTCCAATAAGACTGCTAGAAATAGAATAAATCAAGGTCCTAACTACCATCGATAATGTGCATCTGCAAGATCCCATTTCATTTGGCCGACTTTTCACTCTTAAATTTACTTAGCCTTACATTTAGATCCAAGTTGGATCTTACATTTACTTGTAGATGCATCCCCAAATCTTCTCTAACTGCTGTGGTTTTGGAAAGTAGCCATTTTAAAAACCTCAAAATTGAACCTAAGTACTCTGGGTACAAATTTAAATTTAGCAAATATACAACCTATCAAACCCATGTGTATTGACATTCTGTATGTGACTCATTGTGGGTCTTCATGAAAGTCATGCCGGCCCCCTGGGGTTCAGTTTTCACCAATAGAAAAATGAGAGTGGTCCAGTCAGACTTCTAAAGCCTCTTTACTTCTAACACTGTATACGCTAAATTATTCATGCCTGGCGCGTGCATAGTTTGTGGTAATATCATATCAAGGGTTTTATTTTCCATTCACAGTTAGAATCTGACACACTTCAAAGTAAATAAAATGTGTGGTGTGTGTATGTTTAAAGCTTAAATAGAAACCACCTGCCATGTGAGTGTCTTGGAAAGACAAGTAGAGGCAGTATTTGCCTTTGTTATCAGTGACTCAGGCTCCAACAGATCCAGGCTTCAGTAGCAGTTTCATCAGTACACTAGGAGCCATGTGCAAAATGTCTAGTCTGCAGGACCCTTTTTCCTAGGAACACATGTGCACTGCACTGAGAGTGAAGGTGGAGAGATCCAAAGTAAGCCAATATTTATTTATATATTGCAGCAAGAGGTCAGAAAATGAGAATTCACAGTAATAAGATGCAGAAGGGACTTGGGAGGGGTCCTTCTGTAGTCCTAAAGAGAAATATTATTTTAAAGTTGCTAACAAAGAAGGAGGTACCGTGTTAGTATCCGCATTTTTCTTCTTGAAAAGGAGGTTCTAATGTAGTATCAAGTTAAAATCACTGAAGAGGAGGAAAAAATAGGAAAATCTTTCCCTGTCCTGTGAACTGAAATAACTGTAACCATGTAGCTTCCGGTTGCTGAGCCCAAGTAGTTGAACATTGTAATGTGGGGCTGGCAGCATGGGCTTCTGGAGTCAGCAACGTGGGTTCAAAGTCTGGCTCAGCCACATAAAAGCTTTGTGAAACACTTCAAGTTATTTACCTTTGTAAGCCTCAGTGTCCTCATCTACAAAATAGAGATGATAGTGCTGGGTCATGGCAAGGATTTAAAGAGGTAATAAAACCAATGCACATGTGAACACTCACAGAATTGATAGCCATTTTTCTTATTACCTCAACCTTTAATATTAGTACATATCTCAAGACCTCCCAGATCAACCCCTTCTATATTTTTGCTCCAGAAATCTGCCTGTTTAAATTTTCTAGAAAGATTTGCAGTTTGTTTCTTTTCTTCTCCTTCTCCTTTTGCTCTTCTCTTTTTCCTGATCCCTCCTCTCAGAGTAGATAAGAGTGGTACTGGCCACAAGCCAGACTCCTCTTGAAAGAATATGCTTTCAGATTAGCCATGTGTCATCTGAAGTTGTGGATCTGGGGATTAGTCTTCAGTGATTACAAATCAGACAAGGGGAATTATTGTCTTATTTTCCCTCCCACCTCCTCCCCAAGCAGAGCTGCTGCCTGCTCAGGGTGGCAGCTTCAGCTGGGTCGTGCCTGGTGCTTGGCATGCAGCTGCAGCAGTGAGAGCTGAGGATGCTTCAGGGTGTTTTTTATTTTGTTCTGTTTCGTTTTTGAGAAAGGCAACTTTCAGTGCATTGGAACCCAGTGTCTTGAATAACTACCTGCCTGCTAAACGCTGGCGAGGAATTTTGCCCCAGATGAAGTGCAAGTTGCTACTGAGATCATCCTTTTCTTACCTCTGCCTGTTAAATGTCCTGCCCATTATTCGAGGTTCGTTTAAAGTATCTGTTCCTCCATGAAGGCCCTTCTTGGTCTCTCTTCTGGACTTCATTTCCAACTCAGTTCATGGCATGTGCTTACAGCATGAATTCTTAGGTCTCCTTGATTAATCTGGTCTACTTCATATAAACTCCTTAAAAGAATGTTTGTTTATAGACTGACCCTGAACAATTTCTTTTAATTTACTTGTATCTTGGTTTGATAAGCATTCTCTGCTTTTAATCTAATCTAACCCTGATGCTTAACTAATTAATTTCATCCTTCCTGGCTTCTGATTCTGACCACAACGAGGCCTGCTTGCATGTAAGTGAAGGACAAAGAGGAAAGAGGTCCATGGGACTATGATGGGTGTTACCTTCATTTATTTGTATTATAGTGACAAGTGAATTTATCCTATTTCTCTCTTGTAAGCATGATTCCAGGGATTTGTTTTGCTTTGTAAAATGGGGCTTTGAACATAGGAGGTGCTCAAATGGTTAATAATTGGAATAGATACGCTAATTATTAGTTTAGAAGAGTGATACCAATGCAGTCCTCTGTGTGTGTGTGTGTGTGTGTGTATGTTTGTGTGTTGCACACCCAAAAAGAAGAGGAGGAGGAATAGGACAATGACAGCAGTCTCAACCATAGTTATATTTTGAAATTTTCTTTCTTCCCTTCTTTATCACTTTCCCTTTCTACATGAAGTCAGGATTCAAGACTAGATGTTTAATTTTAGCATCAAGTTTGGTTTCTATGAATCATTGCGCTATTAAAACCTATTCTAACCAAAATATCTCATTGTTATTTATAAGCTGGTGGGCCTTTTTAAAAAATTTACCTCTTGCAGAGATATTTTTATTTTAATTTTTTTCCATTTTTAGAAATACATTCCTATTACTACTGGTACTGGGCATTATTGGGGGTAGAAAATATCCAATGTCATGTAATAATAGTTTCCCAATCACCAGAGTCACATGGGAGCTCCTATTCCTGAGCCCATCCCTGGAGATTCTGAGTCAGGATATCTGCAGGCACTGAAAATTTGTGACTTTAAAAAGGTTCCCAAGTGGGGCTAATGAGCAATGGGTGTAGGAACTGGGGTGAAAAGATTAGGTCCTATCCATGAGGAGTTTATAAGCTGCTCGGGAAAATCAAATCATAAGAAATACTAACTCACAAGCTTGAATTATATTATAAAATACCTTACATATTTAACCTGCTTAGCCATTTGTGAAGCATTTCATAAAGGGAAATTTCACATAGCCCATCCCTCCTACGAGATATGTAAAGAAATTGTTTTTATCCACTTTTTTCTTAAGCGGGTATTGAGGCAAAGACATTAACTCACTCAGTTAGAAACTCAAAGTCCTGACTGAGCCCAGCTTCAAACAGTACATATCCCCATGCCCTTAAATGTACAAACGGACTCACTGGTTCAAGGGTTTTTGTTTTTGTTTTTGTTTTGAGATGGAGTTTCACTCTTGTTGCCCAGACTGGAGTGCAATGGTGCTCACCACAACCTCCGCCTCCCAGATTCAAGGGATTCTCCTGCCTCAGCCTCCTGAGTAGCTGAGATTACAGGCATGTGCCACCACACCCGACTAATTTTGTATTTTTAGTAGAGATGGGGTATCTCCATGTTGGTCCGGCTGGTTTTGAACTCCCGATCTCAGATGATCCGCCCACCTCTGCCTCCCAAAGTACATGGTATTTGTTTGTAGTGAAGCAAATATCCGGAACAGCAAGCAGAGAGAATTAGGGGGTACATCTACAAGTCATATGAGACTGATGATTCAGAGACACATCTGCAACCATGTGTTTTCCTCTTTAAGTATCCAGGAAGAGTGGTTTCACTTCTATTTATTCTTGGGTCTGTAAAATTACACACACATTTACTGATAGGAGTAGCCAAGTCTTGTTATTGTTACTGTTTATTTTAATTTTCTTTTAAGAAAATAAGGTGGAGAGAAGTGACTGCTTATCCTACCATGTCAGTACCCAACATGCTGTTTCCCAAAGTTATATGTACTCAGCCTCACCAATCTCTCACTGTCCCAAACCTTCATGTTAAGTGTCTGTAGAGACACTATTAAGGTTTGAGATGACAGGCATAAGATGGTAGACACGGGAATGCCTATTATCAGAAATTTTTACAAGGTTTCCTAAGACAATAGACATAGATATTTCCTAGGATAGAAAAAGAGATCCATATGAGATTGTGGCAGAGGGCAGAATTGAAATGAAAAAATTTTTAAAGCTGTGCATCTAGACCATGTTTCCTAAATTCTGTGCATATAGCAAGGCACCTGTAGAATATTGTCCAAGTTCATTAGACCATATTACTAGGGCTCAATCTTAACATGTTCTGTTTCAGTTCTAACAGACTGCTTGTAATTCTCACAATATTCTTACTTTTTTGTCCAACCTTACCTTTGGCTCTTGGTGCCTATACTAATGGAAATAATCCTTGTCCATGCTGCTTGGATCACCTTTCCTAACTTTATAATACCTAACAAAGACTTTCCTCAAGCACCATTTGTTGTCACAAAACCTTTCTGGACAACATCCCACCCAAAAACAACTGGTCATTCTCTCCTCTTCCCCATCTTAGTAAATGCCAACTTTGTCATTTCAGTTGCTCTAACCAAACATTTTTTTCTATTTATTCCTGATTTCTCTCCATTTTTCATATTCCACTTTCAATCACCAACTATTCTATGTTCTCTACTGTCAGAATATGTCTCAGATATAATCACTCCTCACCTCCTCCAAATCTTTCACCCTGGTCTAAGGCACAATATACTCACAGCTGTTTATTTTAACAGCCTCCTAATTATCTTCTCTGTACCCATTTTAGCCCCACTTCTATGAATTACCTACATGACAAGCAGGGTGATCCTTTTAAAATTTAAGGCAGATCATGTCACATCTTCTTAATATGCTTGAATGGCTTCCATCACACTCAGAAAAAGACCCAGACTCCTAACCAGTATGTCTGCAAGGCCCTATATAACCTAAGGCCCCTACTACAATTCCAATTTCCACTTCTACTTCTCTCCAACCATATGAAGGTTTTGCTGTTTCCTGTACCTTTAAGCATTTTCTTGTCTTAGGGTCTTTGCACTTACTCTTACCTTTGCCTGAAACCCTCTTCCTCTGATAACTACATAATAGGTCTCTGCTCAGATATCACCTAAAAGGTCTTTCTTGAGCATACCACCTAAGATAGTGATCACTACTTCAAAACTCCCTATCCACCTGAATCTGCTTTTTCCTGTTCCTAATACTTCTCTCCATCCAACACAAGACATATTATGTATTTGTACATCATATATCTTTCCATATACAGCAATAAGTTTGTTTGTTACTATGTCTTTAACACTTAGTGTAGTGTCTTTGTAATCAATAAATTAATAAAAACATCCAATATAGCACTTTATTGTAGATATTTCTTTATATATTTGTTTTTCTTAATTATACAAGAATTCTTAATTATTTTTATCTTCAATATCTGGTACATAGTAGGTACTCAGTAAAGATTTTGATTCATGCATGCATGACTACATGGTGCTTTTTATGAAGCACATGCAATGCTGAAATACTTAATTGCTAGTTTTACTAGCAGGATATATAACTTTATCCATACAGTATAAAATCACAACAGCAAACATACATCACTTTTAAAATGAGCTATTGTAACTAAGAATCAGCTGTTTCTAAGTTTTATGCTAAAGCATATTTATTTCTTCATTTGTTTGGATCTGTGCACTCTATAGAAAAGCCATCATATATACCAAGAGCTTAAGAAAATGAATGGAAAATTTGGAGAAATTTCGTAACTTTTTTCTTGTCACAATTACTTATCTTCTTAGTGGTCAAAAACTCAAGACCTCACTCTAATGAAACACTCTAAGACATGAGAGTGTATAATTAAACCTCACTGTTTTAGACCAATAAACCCTATCTGTTTAAACTGCCAATAAACCCTATCAGTTTAAATTACCAATTAGTTCATTTAAGGCAGCATAGTACAGTGGTTCAAGAGTCCAAACTCTGCATTCAGACTGTATATTTTTAAATTCTATATTTCTAAATTCGCATAATACTAGTTATGCAAACTCAAGCAAGTTCTCAACCTTTCTTTTCTTGTGTATAAATAAGGGTAATAATATCTCTAGCTCACGCTGTTAATGAAAGTATTTATGATGTATCCACAAAATCCATAGAATAGTGCCTTGTAAATAGTAGGAACTCAATCTTAGTATTGTTATTGTTATTAATAAAAAATATAGTTTTTATTACATTTAATTGTGCATAATAACTCTTAACAAGGTATTTCCTAATAGGCTCTGCCAATCTTGCCTCAAAGAATAAATAAGCATTATTTATGATTAAATCCATTTCTATAAAAATAGTTCATGTGTTTAAGTTCACACCTTCTCTTAAGTTTAAAATGCTTTGCCTGGCACATCCTCAGCTCAGCTCAAAGTGAGTTTTTATACATGATTCATGAGAAAATTCCAAATTAATAGTTTTATTTTGTGCTCCCTGCTGAACACTGAAGAGTGATTGTGTTTGTGATACATGACATCAAATGTGAATTAGGTCTTGATTTATTTAACAATTCAACATTAAAAAAGAGGACTGGAGACTTTTACCAAATTTTACTTTGACAAATGAAGAAAGACAAGGGACACTAATTAGAATTCGCTTCACAAGTTATCCATTGTCTATGCATAATCTGGCTGTCCACGTGGGCTCTTCCACTCTGTGTGTGGGGTGCTTGTAACAGATGAAACGCAGCCTGGTGAACAATGTGTACCTTGAAGAGCTATAGCACGGCCCACAACTGGTGTCTTAGTAGAAACAAAGCTAGGTAATCAACTACTTTGGCATCAGGAAAATTATACAAAAAGAAAAGGAGAGACACTGAACTATATCTCTGAGACGAAGAGAATGGATTCTAAGTATCTTACCTCAGAAAAAGAAGTGACTGCCTAGTTAGTGGTGGTAACAGGATCAGTCAGAATCCATGTCTTCCACAGTCTCCTCAATGTACTTTCCATTCAGCCATGCTTTTAGAGCTGGGAAAGAGGTTGGTTGCGGGTTATCTGGAAATTTGGGAAAAGGTCATCTTGATTTTAAAAGGGCTCATAAATTCTGAATGAGACTAAGTGAACTAGAATAGTAATGGGATAGATAATATAAAATATTATTTGCATAACATTGCTTCTGAAAATGAAAACATTTGCTCAGAAGTATTTTTTCTCAGAGGAAGCAGCCAGATGAACTGGTAAATGAAGGTGGAAGAACCTTACTATCAGCATCCCTTCCAGGGAGACTTTGTGTGAAAACAGGTCAGGTCTTAACACCACAAATATGAATAGAGAGTCATTGCTCTCTGGATGATCTGAGGGAAGCCATTTAGCTCTAAGTTTTTGATTAAGTGAGAGGAAAGTACACTTCAGTGGCTGAAGATGATTTTTTTTGTAAAGTGTTTTGCCAATTTATATTAGTGGAAAAGGAGTTAACAGTTTCCAGTCAAAGATATAGGAAGTAATCAGAGTCATCAGTGCATGAAATAAACATCATAATTATATTAAAAATAATTGATTCATAAATATCTGAATTACATATGGCTTTTTAGATGCTGCCTAAAAACTATTTATCAAGGAGAATGTGAGACAAATATGCCTATAAGTATATCAAAGTACATGGTACTTCAGAAAGATGATCCGCCTTGAATAATTTAGGATTTTGTTGAGATAAATTAGCCCCAGATTCTCATTCTTAAATCCTTAGATCTTTGTTTAACAGAGTGGCAACAAGTTGCTCTATGCTAGAAAATATATATATATATATAAAATATATATAAAAACATATATAAATATATATATAAAAAATCTACAGGCATATGTTGCTTTTAAAGCAAACAACTTAAATTTGGATTTTTACAAAAATTAGATGATTTTATTTCACACATATTTGTAACATTTTCAAATATATCAAATCTCTGATGTGTTTGACATCAATTGATTGATAAATATCTGAATTACACATGGCTTTTTAGATACCACCTACAAAGTATTTATCAAGGAGAAAGTGAGATATGTCTATGCTACACACATAGAAAATTCAGCCATAATAGTAAGTCAGAAAAGTTTAAGTGGTTTTGGTGAGACTGAAAGATGGAATTGTACAAGAGATGAGCCATCAGCTCTTTTCCTAGTAGTAGGAAAGTTGGGATACATCTAAAATATTCTTAAAGTGTAGTCTATGAAATGTTAGCACTAGAAAATTTTTAACTGCTTATTATAAATTCAGATTCACCCCATCCTACTGATTTTTGGGGTGTAGGCCCCAATAACTGCATTGCACTAACTTCCTTAGTTTGCTCTTACGCACTCTCATGCTTGTCAACTACTGGGATTAACTATTTGCTTAAAAGCTGGTTTCACCTTTGCAGAAATTCATGATCCTAATTTTTATTTTCATAAATAAAAATACAAGTTCCTCAATTCATAATTAAACATTCAAGCACAATCCTGTAAGCCCAAATGCCCTTTCATTAAGTAAACTAAAGAGGAAACTCTTATGCAGCCTCAGCTGTGCTTCATTTTACATCCTTGGTTAAGGCTTCCTATTCCCCATCTATTTCTCTCCTACACCCCAATTAGTAGTGTCTTTCTTCTGCATACTCCTTAGTCACTTGGTGTTGCATTTGTTCATGTAGCTTGCTCCTGTCTGCATCACTGGCTATGAACCCCATGAAGGGAGGAATGTTATTCATCTTTGATGTCATCTCTCCTAGTACAGTAGTCAACACATAATAGTTGCTCAATAAATTTTTGTTGCATGGCTTTAGCTCTGGTTCATAAAGGTTAATATTTCATCTCTATGGTGAACTAAAAGTTGTACTTGGTTAAACTTGGGACATTTTTGCTGAAGAGTCTAGCTCCAAGAGGAAACCAGTGATCCCAAGAAATGCATTTGAGATAAATTAGTAAGTAGAATCTTTAGAGTCCTGTTTTCTTGTTGTTGCTGTTTTTATTTATCTTTGAAATGGCACCAGAGACTTGTCTGATTAAAATGAAATTGTTGGTTTGGTGTCTACTTCCAATTAGACTATAAGCTTCTTGAATTTATGAATTGTATCTCAATAATCTCCATATCTTCAATACCTGTATCTAGTATAGATGCTACAAAGAAACAAAGTTTAAATTAAGCATCAGCTATAGCCCTTGAAGATAGTAAATGCTTATCAGATGCTGTTTGGATTCCCCAACATCTAGATAAATACCTTTATGATCCTTAAAGAGAAACAAATCTCTGAATCTTTAAGTTGGAAAGGACTTCAGAGGTCATCCATTCCATTGCCTAACAGTGCAAATATCTCTTCTGTAGCTCCTGTTAAAATTCCTCTAGCCCCTGTTAAAATTTCTCTAGCTCCAGGAAGCTCAGTAACACCAAATGTAAACAAGTACATTTAAACTGATCTAAATGTTCACAAGTTGGGTTTTTTCTTCTTTTTTCATGAACTAGAATCATCAGGTCCATACAGTACCATGTTAGCTTCCTTACCAGGTTGTAATTTTCAAGGATTCCCATACTGGTATATATCTAGGAATATCCGAAACATGACAACAATTTTAACGGGTTAATGCACTACGTTTAATTAACAGAGAACAGCTTTAAGATAGTGGTAGGTATATGAATCAAGTAAAACCTTCTTCCCTGTAGGCAAATTTCTGTGCTCCTGGGTATTATTCAGCAAATATGATACATGAATATATGGGGATTTCTTTCCTGGTGCTTCGTGTTTTCCTGACACTAATGCTGTGTTGACCTTTCTTCATGACCTTCTCAAATGTTTCACACAACTGTAGACTGGCAGCTAGGTATAACACCCCTCTCCCTCAAAACAAAAAGAAAGAACAAGCGTTGTAAATTCTTACTCTTTCCCTTGAACTGAATTCATCTCTACCTGGAAGTCTTCCTTGAACTATGTTCCAATCACATGTGCGTTTTCTTCCATCATCATAATTATTTCTTTCCTCTGGGTCTATTTCCTGCTCTGTGCCTTTATCTCCAGTCACAGAATGGTTTTCTACCTTGCCCGGAGGCCTTTCCCTATTGATCATTTCGTATGTGCCCTTCTCTATGGTGCTTCTGGCATTCTTAGTCATGTTTTTGTTCGTTTTGTTCTGTTTTATTGTTTTTGACAGTCCTCTATAATCTTACCTTTGTTTTGTGCTGAACTCTGTATTCCTGAGACTTTGATCCACTGTCTTTGTATCTGCCTTCAGTTTAATGTCTATTAGGTGTTTTGTGCTGTGACATGTCAGAACATTTCCTCTGCATGGAATAGGTCTAGGATATCAAGTTATGCTAACTTTGTATCTTCAGATTTTAAAGTCCGTGAGAAAGCAGAGTGACTCTTTAAGGCCCCCCCCCCCCACTATGGGCAGTGCCATTTTGAGAAAGATTAAAAAGAGCTTTGGAGTTTTTTTGTGGCTTTTTTTTTCTTTTTACACCTGGCTAATTTTTGTGGTTTTTGTTTTGTTTTATTTTTTATCAGTAGAAACAGGGTTTCATCCTGTTGGTGAGGCTGGTCTTGAGCTCCTGACCTCAGGTAATTCACCCGCCTCGGCCTCCCAAAGTGCTGGGATTACAAGCATGAGCCACTGTGCCAGGCCAAGAGCTTTGGAGTTTTCTAAGGAATCCAGTGAATACCAAGTTCCATGCTTATTAAAGAGTTTATGTTAGAGAAGTTCCAAGTCTAATACTGTCTCCAGGTGCTCTGCTAACATAACTTAGTGATTTTCTGTCTAATTGATTTACCAATTGTTGAGAAAGAGGTCTTAAAGTCTCCAACTACAGTTGTGGATTTGTCTTTTTCTTCTTTCAGTTCTATCAATTTTTGTTTCACATATTCTGCAACTTTATCGTTTAGTGCCTAAACATTAAGAATTGCTAATGTCTCTTTTATCATTATATAATTTTGCTTTATGCTTCCAGCAATTTTTCTTGTTCTGATGTCTACATTATCTGATACTAAGTTACTCCTGTTTTCCTATGATCAATGTCTTCATAATATATTTTCCCATCTTTTACCTTCAACTTGCCTAAGTCATTATATTTGAAGTGAGTTTCTTGTGTACATTATATAGATGGGTCATATTTTCAAATCCTCTTGGCCAATCTTTATCTTTTAGTTGGTATATTTAGGCCTCTTACACTTAATGTAATTGATTAGAATTTAACTATGGCAATTTTTGTTAGTTTTCTGTTTCCTCATTTCTGTTTTCTTTTTCCTGCCTTCCTGAAGGTTACTCGAACATCTTTTTAAGAATTATATGATGTTTTTAAGTGTATCTCATTGTATAATTGTATAGCAGTTCTAGTGGCTGCTCTAGATATTACATCATATATACATAACTTATTACTGTATACCGGTGTCGTCATTTTACCAATTTGAGTAAAGTATAAAACCTTACTTCCCTTTATGCCCTTTAATCCTTCCCAATTTATAATACAATTGTTTTAAATATTTCCTCTATATGCTTCTAGCACCACATCAGAAAGTATTATAATTTTTGCATAAACCACTACAAATAATTTATAAAGCTCAAGAGAAGATGGAAAGCCCATTATATTTACCCATATTTTTGTTTACTGTGCTATTTTCTTCCTTCCTAATGTTCTACATTTTCTTCTTTTATTTTTTCCTTCTATTTAGAGAGTCCGCTTTAGCTATTTTTTTAGAGCAGTTCTGCTGGTGATAAATTGTTAGTTTTCTTTCATCAAAGAATGTCTTGATTTTCATTCATTTCTTCAGGATGTGCTCACTGGGTACTAAATTCTGAGTTGACGGTAGTTTTTTGTTGTTGTTTAGTTTTTCTTACCACTTAAAAAATACTGTCCCGCTTTTCTCCAGTCTCCATAGTGCCTGATAAGAAATCCACTGTCAATTAGAAGTGTTTCTTTCCTACAATTAAGGTGTCATTTTTTTCTGTTTTCTTTTAAGAATTTATTCTCTGTATTTAATTTTCAGAAGTTCAATCATGGCATGTATCATTTCTTTGGGTTTATCCTCTTTAGAGTTTGCTCAGTTTCTTGAATCTGTGAGTTTGTGTCTATTGACAAATGTAGAAAATTTTAAGCCCTTATTTATTCAGCTACTTTTTCAGCTATGCCTTCTTTCTTCTCTCCTTCTGAGACTCCAAATGATAACTTTTTTGTTATAGTCCCACATGTCCTTAGGGCTCTGTTCATTTTTTTTCTTGGTGTATTTTCTCTATTTTCAGATTTGGTAATTTCTATTATTTTAACTTCTGGTTCACTGATTCTTTTCTGTTATTGAACCATCCACTGAGCTTCTTATTTCAGATTGTATTATTCAGATGAAATAAATCAACTTTCTTATCCAATCCCTGCAGTGTTTATATGACTTCTTTTGGGCCTTTTGTTATGTTGAAAACCCCTGTTCATAACAGATTGGAATTAGGCTTATTATTGCTTAATCCTGTATAACTAGGTTCCTAGACACCCAGTACTTATGTGAACATTCTAGGATATTGCTAATTCTAGCTGACATTACCTTAACAAATTCTGGGGAGTCATCCGTCTGATAGTGGAACAAAGATCCTGTTTAATTAACCACATTGCCTCTACCTTAAATAAGCCCACTTTTTCTTGTTTGATCTTCTGTCAATCATCTTCACAAAGAGAAGGATGATGAAGGCCAGAAAGGGAAGGGAGGAGAAAGAAAGGAAAAATCCCTTGTAAAACTTGGTAATACTAAGTCTTCTCTCAATAAAAGCATCTACTTCCTTTAACCTTTACCTGGAACCTCTATTACTTGCACTTTTTGCTTTTTGATCTTCTTTTCATTAAACAAGACAATAACAAGAAGAGCAACAACAACAAAATCACTGGGGTGTTACTTCATCTTAATTACAATATTAGCTCTTGAACTCAAAAACGAAATCTGCTGAAGTATTTATGGAAGTATGATCTGTTTGTTATTTGGATCCTCTTTGTAATAATTTCACTTATTAAACTTCCAATGGAGCTATGTTTTATTCTTTGATTCAGGAGATTGCCAGATCATCTTTTATGATCACTAACTAAAGAAAATGGAACAGCTGCGTATATATTTGTCTCCTTAAAAACATGAGAGTATTAAGGCAAATACTGCTGCTGCCTATCACCCAAGTTGCCCCTGACCCACTGTAGTATCTCTGGGAAAATACGTGCCCTCATTTTTCCTTCAGCATCTCTACCTGCAAAACAAGAAAATATTAGAACCACCCCTACTTCACTGGACTGTGGAAGAAAAGTAGAGCAACAGTGTTTCAATGTTATATCAAAGACAGATTTGTTCATATGTAACATTTGTCACTGTTTGAGACCATGTGTTCCAAGGCAGAGATGTAGTCAGTCTAATATAGTCTAATATAGTCAGTCTAAAATTTCTCTATAGTAATTTGAGTTTTACAGCAAAATAAAAGAAATAATAATTAATTGAAGAAGTTAATTTTTCACTCTTTCTAGTTAGTGTCTTTTTCTGCATTTTTTACAATTTCACTCCAGACCTGTGATCTATAAAGCTCTAAGTGCAGTTAACCTTGACGATGTCCTATTTACGTTCTTCATTCTTACTATCCTTTTGGTTTCACATTTAGTTTGTGTCTTATTCTTTGCAGAACATTAGCAATATATTCTCAGTTGAATATCTTCATAGAAGGATCTAAAACTTCATTAGTAGCAGTAGCATTTGAATTTAAGGTTTTACACAAGGCAAACATGCTGCCTCCTTGGTTTGAGAACTTTAGAGGTAAAATTTGGTAGAAATGTGATGAGAAAAGAAAAAAATTCTCTACTTAGCACAAGAAACAAAAACAGAACTCTTATCTTATTTTTTCTTAAATTTTCTCCAACAGTAAAACATGGGCCTGTTTTAATCAATATTAAATTATATATTGTGTTCTGTTTAGCATCTGAATATGTCATCATTATTCTTTTTTCCACTAAGATTCCTAATACCTACATGGTAACTTTTTCTTGATAGAGTCTTTTGTTTTTATTGGGGTTGGGGTAAAGAGAAGGTGAAGGATTCAGAAATTTCTCATGACTAAATGGAAAAAGAATGAATCAATTAAATGTTTGCTGAAGAGGCTAAGACTTGCCTATTTTAGACTTTGTTTTCTTAAGTAATTTGGGCACACACACAAAAAAGAAATTCTGTTTTTAATCCCAATTTATCTTCTTTTCTCGAAAACAAATAAAACAAATTCCCTAAACACTGGACTAGAAGGGCAAGAGTCCTTGAAGCAAGTTCAAACTATTGGCTTTTCTGGGCCATAAATTCCAGAAGAATGGATTTTCCCAGGGGCTCTTGAGCTTGTGATGGGACTTTATGCCTCCCCACCAACCAGCTTCCAAACAATGCCTGTGATAAAAACCCAAATGCCTGTGAAAAACACTCTCCTGATGCCACATTTCTTAATATGTAATTACCTCCAAGCCCTGAAGTCTCAACAAATGAGAGTGTTTGACAGCATAGTACTAAGATATTTTCTTTAAGTAAAGATTTTTTTTTCTTAAGGAATCATATTCAGGTGTCATGGAAATATCTAGCTATTTAAACCCTCCATCGCCTATACAAATCTCAAATTTTTTCTTACTATCAAAGTTCTACTCCATCATTTTGGCCTGGCTTAAGTCTCATCCCTCCAATAAAACTATTATCCACTGTCTTGTGAAATTTATGTTGCATTTATAGATAGTGACACACAATTGTCACATGATGATAGAATGCTGCAGATTCTCTCTTTGTTCCCTGTGCGTGAGTTGTCCCATTGAGATGTTAAATTCCTTGGGGCAGAATTAGACTGAGACCTCAAGTGTCTCTAGGTACTAAAGGGATTTTGGCATCCCCTACAACCACTATATCTAATTCAAAATCAAAATGATATCATTCAGTCACATAAGGATAAGAAAGGCTAGCAAATTTCAAATTTTTTCATACTCGTTTTGAGAAATGTCATTTTTTAACATTGTTTCCCATTTTTAGTAGGACAAGCAAATGCATATATGGTCCACTGGATAATCCTACTCACTTTGGAGATAAAAACAAATGTTATTTTTTTACGTGTATTTTTCTTGTGCATTGCTAGGAACAATTAGAATCTACCCACATCCATTTGTTTAATTAAGGGAGTCCTTTAGTAAACTCTATGAAATTGGATGACGTTAGAAAATAATTTTTGTCTAATTATTGGTCATATAAGTGTGGGTTCTGTATATCAGAATTTATTTCATTTTACTTTTTATTTTTACTTTTTACAGAGATGTGGCCCAGCCTGGGGTGCAGTGGTGTGATCCCAGCTCACTGCCACCTTGACTTCCTGGGCTCAAGGGATTCTTCTGCCTCAGCCTTCAAGTAGCTTGCCAAAACTTGGAAGCAACCATGATGTCCTTAGTAGGTACACGAATAAACCCTATACATCTAGACCATAGAATATTATTCAGTGCTAAAAAGAAATGAGCTATCAAGTCAGGAAAAGATATAGAGGAAGCTGAAGTGCATATTACTAAGTAAAAGAGGCCAATCTGAAAAGGTATGCACCACCACGCTTGGCTAATTTTTCAATGTTTTGTAGAAATGGGGTGTCCTTAGTTGCCCAGGCTGGTCTCAAGTGATCCGCCCCCCGCAACCTCCCAAAGTTCTGTGATTACAGACCCGATCCACCGCACCTGGCATATATCAGAATTTCTTAAAATGAGAAACACGTTTTCTTTCTGTAGCCCAGTTGTCAGTGGCTCACTTGTCCTCCTTTACAAACTGCCCCAACAAAAAATGCACTCTTACCAACATTTCCATATTAGTCATCAATGTAAATTTTTTAAGGCAATGGAGATGTTTTTATATCATGCACCCACAGTAAACTTGACATCTTCTGTGTTCGTTGAATTTTCTCTACAGTTGAGCATTGACCATCTTACGGCAGGAGTGAGAAGAGGTCTCTGACCCTTCCCTCTATCTACAGCCTTTCTACACATTCCGAATTTGGTCTGGAAGTATCTTATCAAACCATTTCCCCAATAATGCCATATTCCTCCTTACAAAGTATCTTGATTCAATTATTAACAATAAAATTTTCTCAGATAATTGTACCTTGTTTAGGCCAAGGATCTGATTCTTAGCCTCAACATAAGCCTGTTAGAACGATCTAGGTGATGAACACAGATTCTTTCTCATCCCCATTTTGATAAAGTTCCTTCTTTTTCTAGTCCTGCTTACTGTATTTTTTCTTTTTAATAGACATTTTAGAGAACTTTTAAGTTCACAGCAAAATTGAGCATGAAGTACAGCGATTTCCCATATATCCCCTGCCCCTACACGTACATAGCCTTCCCCATTATCAGCATTCCCCATTAGAGTGATAACTTTGTTACAATTTATAAACCTACGTAGACAGATCATTCTCCCTCAAAGTTCATAGTTTACATTAGGATTGACTCTTAGCAGCGCACATTTTATAGGTTTGGACAAATGTGTAACAACACATATTCACCATTATAGAATCATGCAGAATAGTTTCACTGTCCTGAAAGATCTGTGCTCTGATTTCCTTCCCTGACCCTAACCCCTGGAACCACTGATCTTCATATTTTCTTCATAGTTTTCCTTTTTCTATGATGTCATATAGTTAGAATCATACAGTATGTATGTAGCCTTCTCTTTCTTTCTCTCTCTCTTTCTCTTTCTTTCTTTCTCTCTCTCTCTCTTTCTTTTTTTTCTTAGAAAGGGTTTTACCACATTGCCCAGGCTGATCTTGAACTCCTGGACTCAAGCATTCCTCCTGCTTCTGCCTCCCAAAGTGCTGAGATTGCAGGCATGAGCCATCGCACCTGGCCTATGTAACCTTTTCAGATTGGTTTCTTTCACTTAGTAACATGCACTTAAGCTTATTCCATGTGTTTTCATGGCTTGATAGCTCATTTCTTTTTAGCACTGAATAATATTCCATGGTCTGGATGTACAATGGATTATTTACTTATTTACCTACTGAAGGACATCATGGTTGTTTCCAAGTTTGGGCAAATATAAATATAGCTGCTATAAACATCAGTGTGCAAGTTTTTGTGTGGACAGAGTTTTCAACACATTTTGCTAATTACCAAGGAGCACAGTTGCTGGATCATTCAGTAAGAGTATGTTTAATTTTATAAGAAACTGCTAGATAGTCTTCTAAAGTGGCTGTATCACTTTGCATTTCTACTAGCAATGAATAAGACTCCCTGTTGCTCTACAGTTCTGTTTACCTTTCGCATTGATTGATCGTCAGTTGTCTCATAGCACTTACTACAACATGTGGCTGATTTGACACATAGCTCTCTTGTAAGGGTCTCTTCTAGTCATTTAGAAAACATGAAATACTGGTATGAGCTATAAGGCACAATGAATTTCACTCGATAGGTCAAAAAGAGACCCAACTCAGCAGGCACAGCGGCTCATGCCTGTAATTCCAGCTACTCAGGAGGCTGAGATGGGAGCATTGCTTGAGTTCAGGAAGTGGAGGCTGCAGTGAGCCATGATCTCCATGCATCCCAGCCTGGGCAACAGAGAAGGACCCTGTCTCTATAAAAGATAAAAACAGACCCATTTCTGGTCCTCATTTGCTCTGTAACTTGCCAAGTTTTTCTTTTTAAAAAAAATCTTATATTTCCTCTTTTTCTAAATAAGATTAAGAGATTTCAAAATTGTAAATAATATTTATCTAATAGGATAGAATATATATTCTGTTAGCATTGAATGTTTCTTAATGAATACTACTACGAGAAATGAAATAACACTATTATTACGGTTACCCAGTAACAAGAGTGTGTTTTTCTTTCTTCACAACTTAAAGTTATGAAGTGGAAAGTGAGTATACATTTAGAAATTTTTAAATATTTTTGTAGCCATAAAATCTAGAAGTGAGAACAAAGGTTGTTCATAGAGTATTCCAATGGGAATCAACAGCTATGTGAAAGGAAAAAATAGAAACTTTTTTTCACTGAAATGTAAAGGTGTGTACCTATCTAAAATTCCTAACAATTATTTAGTCCCCCAAATTATTTCTTTGTATTTCCTTGTAGGTCTCCTTGGCAAACTTGCTCCAATTCAACTATTAGACATACTGTTATTAACATTAACTTACTTTCTTACCTTGTACATGTAACTTTTTTTCAGTAGTTTTATCATTTGTGATGAGGTCTGTTTGGTGGTTTGTTAGTGTGATGAAGAAGAGTGTGGTTTAGGAAGGTTGGTTCACAACTAAGCGAAGTGACTTCAGAAAACTCACTTGGGTCTCTATTTCCCATGTCTGGTCCTTAGCCTTGGAGATCCAGGTACTTGGTTTTGCCAGTGCTCAGAGATGAGCAGGCTCTGGGAATGTGGGAGCAGTCGTGTGACCCAGACTCACCAGAGATTTGCATATAAAGATTTGAATATAAAATAAACTCCAGTTTATTGACTTGTACTAAGAAAGAAAAGGCCAATGAGAAAGAGAGGCAGTGGAGACGCACAGCGAGGGCATCCCTCTCCTAGCTTGGGTGGTGTGCTGAATTTCTCAAGTCCTCAGTCCTCATCTATACATGGGGATAATGATAGGACCCAACCTCACAAGATTGTGGGAGACTTAATGAGGTAATGTATAGAAAATGCATCAACACTCTGCTTGTCACTTTCTAAACACTCAAATATTAGGAGAAGAAAATATTTTTAGCTCCTTTGGTCAGTGCTTTCTCTCTCTCTCAGAATGAGAAGTTTCCTGCATGTGTGTGGAGTCAGACTAAAAAGGAATCAGGAGATTGTAATGAAGGAGTTCCTGGCTGGAGCCATCCTTTCACACTATAAAGATAAATTTGCCAGGGACATGCTGTTTACTGGGAGCTCCTCACCTGAACAATGCCAAAGACACATTTATCAGGTTTGTTTCTCTTTTTTCTTTCTTTTTTTTTTTTTCTTTGAGACGGAGTCTGGCTGTGTGGCCTAGGTTGGAATTCTGTGGCGCGATCTCGGCTCACTACAAGCTCCGCCTCCCGGGTTCGCGCCATTCTCCTGCCTCAGCCTATCCGAGTAGCTGGGACTACTGGCACCCGCCACCACGCCCGGCTATTTTTTTGTGTTTTTAGTAGAGACGGGTTTCACCGTGATCTCGATCTCCTGACCTCGTGATCCGCCCGCCTCGGCCTCCCAAAGTGCTGGGATTACAAGCGTGAGCCATCGGGTTTGTTTTTCTAAATATTGTTTTCATACACTTCGTGCTGGTCATTGACTTTTCAGCTGGTGTGACCTTTCTTTAGCTCTGTTAACACCACTGTTAACAAACAGCTGGCACAGAAGTGGCAATATCTTTGCCAGTGCCTATGGCAGACGTCAAGCATCAACTGGGTTCTGTCCCTGCTGAGCCTGAACTCACCCTCCGAATTCTTCTCATCACTGCCCTCTAGGCAGCCACTACCGATGGCTCATAGTTTTTACCGGGAGTAAAATGTATCTTGTGATCCGTGGAATAGGCCACAATGAAATCATCAGTCCCTACTTAGACCTGCAAGCACATTATTTCTCATCAGTGTGCTGTTTCTATTAATCAAGTTTTCACTATGCTAAGGGTGATAACTTTCATACCTTCCACAACCTCACAAAATATGAGCAGATAAAGATAAAAGTTATATTGGTGAACTCCTGAATTCCACTCTAGGGTTTTGTGCATGTAAGGGAGCTTGTGCTTTTAACATTTCCATTTACTAGCTGTTCTAACCTCTTCATAAAATGTGCAGTAAGAGTGATTAATTAAACAAGCCATAATATAGAACCCATATTATGGAATATTGCTTAGTGATAAAAGGAATGAAATACAGATGCACACAACAAACTGGATGGATCTCAAGGGCATTATGCTGTGTTGAAAAGACGAATCTCAAAATGGTACATACTGTGTAAGTCCATTTGTTCATATTCTTGAAATGACAAAATTAGAGAGATGGAAGAGAGATTAATGGCTTCCAGTGGTTTGAAGAGGGGAAGGAGGAAGGTGGCTGTGACTATTTAAGGGCAGCACAAGGAATCCTTGTAATAGAACTGTTCTGTAGCTTGACTATGGTAGTGAGCAAAAGAATCTACATGTGTTATAAAATCACATTTAAAATCCAAACCTACACAAGTGCACATAAAATTGGTGAAATCTGAATAAGGTGCGTGTACTGTATCAATGCAGGATTTTTCTTCTCAGTCACTTTGCAAGCCAGCTGGCATGCCCCAGCTAACCAATGTTATAGCTTGTACCTACATTCAGCAGTTCCCGAGCTCTTGTACTATGCCCAAGAAGAATGAGGATATACGGACATTGAAGTATGAAGAGGGCAGAAAAGAATTTTACTGAGTGATGGAACAGCTCTCAGCCGAGAGGGAATGCAGGATGGGTGGGGTGGTTCCCCTACCAGAAGGCAGGAAAGTCCCCTGTGTGGCTGGGTCTGGGGCCTTTTATGGGCTCAGAATGGGGAGTGTGTGCTGATTAGTTTGTGAGTATGCAAAAAACATAAAGCAAAGATACCACTCAGATGGGCACAACAGTGTAGACAAACCAATTAGGAAAGGGTAGGTATATGTAAAATAGGTGAAAGGTGGAAACAAATCAGAGGAAACCAAACCAAAGGGGAAGACAAGTTCTCAATCTGGTCCAAGGATTTAACTTGCAGCTTGGCTTTCAGGCTTTAAACTGATTTCCGCTTGGAGGTGGGGTTCCACTGGGAACCTGCCCCTATCAGCCTAGGCATTTGGCTGTCTTCTGCCACTCTAAGCATCAATGTCAATTTCTGGATTGTGATATTGTACCGTAATTATACAAGATGTTAATACTGGAATACGAAATTGGGTGAAGGGTATGCGGGGTCTATTATTTCTTACAACTACAGTTATCTCAAAAGATTTTTTAAAAGATCTGCAATGAACATTTCAAGAATTGCAATTGCATCTATTGCAATTAAGTATCAAATAAAGGGAATTATTCCTTCAGAATAGGAAAGACTGCTACTCAAATATTTTCAAACTTAAGGTAGCTGTATTCTTAAAATTTCATAATATTTTTACTTTGAAGACAGTCCCCAAAGATGTATTTACTCCCTAATCTGGTTTGACTTATCAATATTATAACAGAAAACTGGTTTAAAAAATTTCTTTCAGTACATGTGCAGGTTTGCTGTATAGGTAAACTCATATTACAGGGGTTCGTACAGATTATTTCATCAACCAGATACTAAGCCTAGTACCCAATAGTTATCTTTTCTGCTTCTCTCCCTCCTCCCAACCTCCACCCTGAAGTAGGCCCCAATGTCTGTTGTTCATCAGTTCTCTTCATTTAGCTTCCACTTATGAGTGAGAAAATACAGTATCTGGTTTTCTATAACAGAAAACTGTTTATCCAACATTCTATCAGCCTGAGCACCTTATTTAAAACTTGACAGAATGTTAGTTTATAGCTGTTTTAATATGAAATGGTAAAATAACTAAGCAAAAGTGAGATCTGGTGCTTTTGTTCCCTTAAAAATGAGAGGTAGGGGGAGTATTCTGCAGTACTATATATTTTCAGCCAGAGACAGCAAACATGCAGCAAGTATGTTTCCACTTAGCCCTGATTCTCCAGTCTAAGACAGACATCATTGATTGATCATTGCACAGAATTTTCTGAAGATCTTACTTCCTCAGAATCCTTCTCAACACACACTCAAGGTAGCCATTAACAGTAAGTTGCCATTGACACAAGGTGGAGCCCCCGGGTCAGCATTTATGTACTAATTCTCCTTCTCAGAGCATGGGGCTTTCCAGAGTACTCTATCCCCTGTCCATGCCACGTAAAAAGGATTTTATGCATTAACATTTTGTTTACTTTCCCAGTTTCACCTCTTCTAAGCAAGATTCATATGCTTGCTGAATGTTTTTAGCTTGCATAAATAAAAAGTCTACAAACTGAGTGATTTTGCTTTAAAATACAACATTCCTGAAAAAGTAGTACCATATACAGCTGGCAAACTGTAAACAGATTTTAAAGTCCTGTATAGTTCAAGCAGAAAGGGAACACAACTGGCTGACATGGAGAAAAGTAAGTTCTCTTGGGCAAGTATATATTTTTAAAAAGACATTTGTCCCTTTTGCAATAATTAAAGTAGCAACCTTAAGTGTCAAAGATTATCAGTACTAGATGCTGACACTAGTTACTTGATTTGATAGTAAACGGGTCTTTTAATCCAGAAACAACAGAAATGGGTGATTTTAATTGATTTTCTTTACATGTACTCTATCCAGACTAGTAGTATAAGGAAAGCAATAAAAACTAACAAATCATAGAATGGTTTACCTGAAAGAGATAATTCATCTACTTCAGAGCCCCTGAGTACCTACAGTTTATTAGAGCCACAGTTTCCAAACTGTGTACCAAATTTAAATTTTAACTTTGGAATGCTTTACATTTCCAAGGAAAACGAAGTGATATTTGTCAGATGCTGAATGAGCTTAAGGTACTTCACACTTTCAACCTCTGGCCACATGTATTAGTTTGTTCTCATGTTGCTATAAAGAAATCCCTGAGACTGAGTAGTTTATAAAGAAAAGAGATTTAATTGGCCCACGGTTCTGCAGGCTGTACAGGAATCATGGCAGCATCTTCTGAATGTTCATGTAGATATAGAATGTACATGTGGATGTACATTCTACAGTACATGTACAATCGTGGCTGAATGTGAAAGGGGAGCCAGCACTTGACACAGCCAAGCAGGAGGACGAAAAGTGGCGGGGAGGTGTTACACACTTTTGAACAACCAGATTCCATAATAACTCAGTATCACCGGAACATCACCAAAGGGATGGTGCTAAACTCCAATCACCTCCCACCAGGCTCCATCTCCAACACTGGGGATTACAGCTGAACATCAGATTTGGGCAGGGACACAGATCAAAACCATATTGCCATGCCACATTCCTTTAGATGACGTCATATCCTTGCAAAGCTGAGTTTTAGAGGCTTACTGGGATGAAATGCAAGCACAGCCCCAAATGTAGAAAAAATGTACAAAAATGTACAAAAAAATGTAGAATGTGAAATGAAGAAGGCAGTGTTCTACCCAGGGCTCAACAAGCAACATACCCCTCATTAGTGAATAATTATGGTTAGTTATAAATACAATTCAGTTGTTATTTTTCTTTCAATTTCTGTGCATTTTTTCAAACAACTACTAAGTTATTAAGGACAGAAATGCTCAAGTTATTCGAACCTAACTACTTAATGAATGAAACTGTTAGGTATTTCTCTTTTATGAAAATGTTACTTAAATATCAAGTGAATTTGGGAACCTTTGCCCTAGGGCATAGAGGAACATATTTCATCATGTTATTTCATTTACTCCTCATAAAATCCCATAAGATAGGTATAATCAGCCTAATTTTGTACTTGAGGAAATTGAGATTTACACAATTTTAGTGACTTGCCCAAATCTACACCACTGGTAGGTGACTGGGGCTACAGGGGCTAAGTGACATGCCTAAAAATTCACAGCAAGTCAGAGGCAGAAATAAACAAAATCCTGGTGTCCTGATTCTCCTCCCAGGAGAATCCCTTTTACAAAGCCGTACTCTCTCTCCAAATCCTCACGTGCCTCCTTTCTTCTGAGTCTGAATGTACAGTATGAAAAGATAGACTTCCATGCTACACATCTTATTTAACTACAAGTGTATTTATGCTGCCTTAATAGCTGCCCCACTTGATTTTGGATATGTGAGGAAAATGTACAAAATACTGTGACTGAGGATTTTTGTTCAGTCTAAATAAATGCTAAAACAATATTAAAACAACTTTAGGCTCCTGTAACCAAGGAGACTCTGAGGTCTTATAGAGAATATTACCCTCTCCTTGGGTTTCCTGTGGCTAAATGGCTGATCCTGCCTTTCAGGGAATTGGACACTTGGGATCTATTTTCAACCTGATGAACTCCAACTGAACACTAAAGAGAGTCTGGGTTTTCCCTTCAGTCTTCACAGAAATGATCCCTGATACCATCTTTGTGACCCAGAAGGGCGGGCAGTATTAAAACCCAAGGTCCAATGAATGCTGATAGAACCTTTACAAGATTTGACACATTGGTCTCCATTATAATGGGTATTTAAAACACAGCTTTCTCGGGCTCAGTGAGTTTTTGCTTTGCCTTTGTTCAGTGGCATTTAACATGCAGCCTTATGAACCGCATGTTAAACAGTTAGCCTTTGTGCCTTTGGGTTCATTTCAATAAGTTTATAGAAATTTAATTTTTTAACAAAGATTGATTACATAAGTTGTGTTATTATGACTCACATTTAAACAAAAATTTTTATCCAAGGTCGAATCTTTTTTCAATTTGAATAGCTTTCATTTATTCTACCATTCTGCTGGAAACTAGAGGCTCAAAGGGGAACTAGCGCAGAGACCCCCTCCTAGAAATGGAAGTCATGTCAGTGAAAAGTCACACTCATGGTAGTTGCCATAATAACTCATTTACAAGTTCTGATGGTTGTAGCAAGGAAAGAGTAACAGGTTCCACCTAGAGGATGCTACCAAGGCAACGTTCATAGAGAAGGCAATGATTACGTTTTATCCCAAAGTTCAAGTAGGAGTTTTGCTGGGTCAACATGTTGAGAAAGGGAATTCAGAGCAGAGAGAAGAGTGTGCTCAGAAACGAGAGGCTGAAACAGTGAACCATTAGAAAGGGTGCAAGTGGTTGAATGTTTCTGGACTGTGAAGTGTCAGAGGGAGAGCAGCCAGTAAAGCCAGTAGGTAGGTTAGGTCATGATGATAAGTGGTCTCCTAGGCCTTGCAAGCCTGTGGATTTTACCAGAAAATGTGCTGATTTTAGGTGGGGGTGTGACATGATTAGGTCTGCAAATTTGAAAACTCACTCCACCAATAGTGTGTAGAGTAGCTTGGAATAGGTAAGATACCAAAAACAGGAAGGATCTCCTGGGATGGTGTTTAGTAAAACCCGCTTTACATTGTAAAACCTTACTAATTTAGACTCGTTTTTGAAAATTTGTGGTGATTTAAAATGACTTCTCCTTATGAACACAGATTGTAGTGCTTGGCTTTCCAGTACACACATGCTGGTCCTACTCAAAAGAAGTAAAAAGATTCTGCTAAAAGCAACCTTTATGGTGCTTCAGAAAACATATAGTTTTCTCTGTCTATTATTTTTGTCAGAGTTGGGGAGGGATTGTTTGTTTTTGAGTGTGTTCATGTGTGTGTGAGAGAGAAAAGAATAGAATCCTAACAATCTATAATGAGAAGAAAACTAAATGATCTAATCCATTGTTTTCAAAATTTCTTTACTTAACCACCACAGTAATGAAAACATGTTCCACTGAACCCAGAATACAGATATACATATAAAAATCAAAAGTGAAGTACTTTACAAAAAAGGCAGAAATAAACCAAAATACATATTCTTCCTGTATATAAGGAGGCCTACTTTTTACTGCATTCAATTTCATTTTTAGAATGCTTGTCAAGACCCTGTAAATTGATTTCCTGACTGATTAATGAGTTGTTGCCTGCAGTTTGAAAAATACTAATTCAGTTCAACTTTCATTCTGATTCAGAAAGCTTTCCCTAATAACAGATTAGTAAAGCAATATCCCTAAATTAGTACATGGATCCCTTTCTCTGTAGACTCCACCTTTCTGATGCCAAATATATCTGCCTAATTCCTTTACATACAGACCAAGGAGCTGCTAACGTCAGTTGTACATAGGGGAGACTTCATTAAGCTGAGAATCAGTGATCTGGAGAAAGCAGAATATTGGCCTCTCAGACCCCAGGGATTTTCTACTAGAAAAGCTTGAAAGTCCAAATAGATCCAAATTTAAAGTCCAAATAATAGATCTGAAAGATTCAAAGCTTGGGTGGGTGATAGAAAGAAACTTGTCATAGGATTTGAGAGACCTGAAACTCGACCCATATGACCCAAGCTTCCCAAATACTGAGCCATGGAGCAGTTGCATCAGAATCACCTGGAGAACTTTTCAACGTATAAATTTCTGGGCCTCAATCCCAGAATTACAATGGAGATATGAATATTTTAAAAGCTCCCTGCATGATCCACATGTGACCATGACTGGAAACTTCTGATCTGGGCTTTCTGAACCCCGGGAACTTATTCTAGAGAACAGTCATGAGATCTGCCTCCCTGCCATGATTGTTATGGAGAACAAATGAAACACTGTATGTAAAAGCCCCGAAGCAGTCAAAAGCTCTATAGGTGCAAGATACTAATGTAAAGGTATATCTCGTGCTCTCTCCTGGCTCACCTTGAAAATTACTAATAATAACTGGATGTCTAAAAAGAGAGAGTCTTTTTTTGTAATAAGTTTGAGCATTTAGCTCATAGTAATACCAGAAGTTTACTATAGAACTTAGTAAGAATGTTTTACATAAATTTTTAGAAATGTTAGAAAATGAAGCCCTCAATTAAAACTTTGGCCTCTCTGAAAGAAAATAACATTCTGTGCTCTAGTTATTACCTGTGGCAAACAATGGAATTTGTTTATGTGCTTGTTTTCTCTGCCTTACAAATGTATATCCGGAGAAAGATATGAGAAAGTTCACCTTATGTATCCTGCAAGTAGGTGAAGTCTAAATGAATAAGTCCTAAAATAGATGATAAATGTTAAGCTAATGCTTTTTGACAAGCATTTGTCTTGGAAAAAGAGAAAGAAATAGAATGTTCAGTTTTTGAGGACAAGGTAATAATGGTTTCTCAGGCTATTTATGAAAAATAAGAAAAACATATTTCAAATCTTTCATGGTGCTTACCAAGTAGAGATTTTTATTTAATAAACATTAGATGTGTACTAGGGTTTATATAGAAATCACTTCCTGTGTAAGAATTATATATCAAATCCCATACTTTCTGACTGACAGAATTTGGACAGGGTCTGTGGTTAGTGATCCACCAAGTTAAATTTTCATTTTAAAAATTAGCAAACAATGCTTTCTCAATGGTTTGATATATTATAAAGAATTTTTTAACTGAAACTAAAGGACTAGAATTAGAATATTAACTTGCATTGCTTCTGATAGAGCATCAGAAATATAAATCTAGAACCAATCACACAGACCACACAGTGTACTGGAAACACACTGAGAGCTATGAAACACATTGAGAGACACTTGATTAAAAGCTTAATATAAATGCTCAGGGTAGAAAGGCTAATATTTTTAAGCAAAATGCTTAAAGCAAGGTCTAGAATGGAAGAATAAATTAGTTAGAAAAAGAGACCAATGTTAAGTATGGCTAAGATTATTATCTTTGATAGACCTATGTCTAAACAATCACTTTCCAACTTTCCCCCAATATCTTAATAACAAATGTTGCTATGGAGTATTTTTTTTTCATTTTTCAATAGCTAGATATAATCAACAGCTAGCTGCTTTATCAACCTCAGATGAACTTTGGAATGTGCTAATGGAGGGAATATACTAAGAATTGGAAAGGAGTCCAGAGGATATTGACTATAGTTTTTTGTCTTCTTTCGTTTTATTCCATAACTGATCAGAGAATAACAACACAGAAAAATGTGTTGGGCAGCACATTATAGTTTATGAATCCCCGTTATATGTGTTATCTTATTTTACTTTCATAGTAACCTGGTGAAATAGGTAGGATCTGTCTCTGGAAAAATACCTCTAAGATATGCTAAATATGATGAGATATTTAAGAAGAAAAAGTTCTGGGGAAGGAAGGACATGTTTCTACTGATCAAAGAAGTTACTTGACTTCTCACTCCTTGGATTTATTACCAGAGTTCTGAGTTTCATCTCATAGTGTAGCAAAATATTCCATGCAAGAAACCACTAGAATGCACCAGCAAAAGAAAGATGCCGAAATAATGAATGAAAAAGCATTTCCATCATGGTTGTCTCAGACAATGAAATTCCTCCACAGAGAAACAACATAGCATACTGCCAAGTCAAATAACATGAAAATACCAAAATAGTCAAAATGGACAATTTATATGGTTTAACTTAAAAAGAAGTTGTTTTCTACATTTAGCTGTGTAAACTTGTGACTGAGCCCTCACTCTACCATTGCTTTGTTGTGTGACCTTGACCAAGTCCATTTAACTTTCTCTCAACCTGTTTTCTCATCCAATGGTAAATAGACAAAATAATGCTTATCTCATAGGATGGTTGGGATAGTGAAATATGTAATGTAATGAACATTCAATTCACAAACTATCACCACTATGTAAAAATATGAGTTACTGTATTGGATCAGCAGTGGGTTCACTGGTAGTTTGTACAGTCAGAGACATTTCAGTCTTCCCTGGTCAACCTGTAGCCCCTTACTTCTGACTGTGAATCATTTTGAGTTTTTTCCACTCCCTCAACCCAATATCCCATCATTCACTTAGTTTTTCCTACTTTATCTCCTAAATAATTCTTTAATTCACTATTTTTCTACTCCATTTCTAGAGCAACGTCCTCTTTTAGGGCTCCCATCATATATTTTGACTAAATTGTCACCATGTTCTCTAAACTGGTCTCCTTATGTCTAGTCTTTGCACTTCACTTCATCTTCCCTGATACGTACAAATCTAACCCCATAAATCTTTCACTAAAACGTTACATTTGCTTCCAGTAACTTTCAGAATGAAGTCCAAGCCACTTCCATGGAACAAAGGGAACCCCATGACCTGACCCTTTAGCCCCATCTCCTGTCACTGTCTTCTTCTTATTTAGTGTTATTTACAAATAGCAAATGTTTTCATTTCTTCATACACAGCATCCATTTCATCCTTCTGTGTATGACTTTGGGAGACATCCTCTGAGTAGACATTAAAGGCTTTTCATGTGACCAGGCAATTGCTCTATGGCAGTAACTCCCAGATAAAGCTCCTTACCTTACACCAGGTACCTCCCTTAAAGGGTAGAGACATTAAAAAATGTATAAACTGGGAATTGTCAAGGCAGAAAAGAGAAATGTGACACCCCAAGTCATCTTCCTAATGAATTGTGATGTGGCTTTGTTTTTAACCTGGATACTTGAATTAAGGAGATTGATGCCACAGTCATTATAGCAAACTGTGTTTTAAAGCTATATGAGAGGAGGCAAACAGTCTGGATGTCACAAAACTACTGTGCTATCTAGTGTGTCTCAGAGCCCTTAACAAATACAGCCCAAACAATGACTCACGACCCCTTTATAGCCCAAAACAAGCTGGTACTTTTGTCATGACAGTTCATCAAAGTTTTTATTTTTGATCCAGAGGACATACAGGTGAAGGCTAATTTGGTGTCTGAGGGTGAATGGAAAGTAGATACAACGTTTAGGAATTATTGCTCAATACCACTGATTATGTCTGTGGTTCAATTAGCCATATCTTGAGAGAAAAGGCAGTATGAGTCTGAACGCTCCCGGACTGAGGCCCAGTTCTCCAGGTAAGGTTTCTATTGCTTTGCGGTACAGCCAAGACCACCTAACCTCAATGTTGGAATTCACCTGAGTATTATAGAAGGTATAAGTCACCTTTATTCCTCCCTCCATGCACATCTTTTCATCTGGGGAAGATCTGAGATCTCTCAGACATAGATAATTTCAAAATACAGGAAGTATGAACTTAAGTCTCAGATTTTTTAAAAATAGGCATTATGTACTAGGAAAAAATACTAGGCCTGTAGTCAAGCTCAAATATACTTAAATATTAGTGCTGTTTATTCACCATGGGATCTTACATGAGTCAGTTAATCTCTCAGAACCTCTTGCTACCCACATGTAAAAAGTGTGCATGGATAATACCTATCCATCAGGACTGATTTAAGGATTAAACAAGTTGGCCGGGCGCGGTGGCTCAAGCCTGTAATCCCAGCACTTTGGGAGGCCGAGACGGGCGGATCACAAGGTCAGGAGATCGAGACCATCCTGGCTAACACGGTGAAACCCCGTCTCTACTAAAAAATACAAAAAAAAACTAGCCGGGCGAGGTGGTGGGCACCTGTAGTCCCAGCTACTCAGGAGGCTGAGGCAGGAGAATGGCGTAAGCCTGGGAGGCGGTGCTTGCAGTGAGCTGAGATCTGGCCACTGCACTCCAGCCTGGGCGACAGAGCAAGACTCTGTCTCAAAAAAAAATAAAAAAAATAAAAAATAAAAAAGGATTAAACAAGATAAGGTATGTGAGGGGGTTTAGCATTGTATGAAATAATTAGCACACAGTAGAAACTATGTCTGTTTTTTCCTTTATCATCATTGGTAATGACCAAGCTCTTTATTTCTATTTCTGCTTCTTAAATAACTGGTTTGGGTTTTTTTCTCCTTCTATTCAGCTTTGAAAGATGCGGGTCCAGCAAAAGCACTGTGGCTGTGTAATAGAAACAGATGGATGACTAGACCAGCCAGAGGAAAAATAGGAAGGCTCCATGAGGCAGACATGACAGAGGACTTAACTGATTGACTGTAATTCACAGCATCCATCATCATGAGACCAGGGACAGATACTGTGTATTCTAAGCCTGACTCAGGCTCTGATTCCTTCCAAGGTGTTTAAGCAACTCATTTAGTATCTGACAAAGAGTCATCATAATGCTCAGCATAGCTGGGTTGTCTCTGCTGAGATAATTTATCATTCACTGTTTTTACACATTAATGCAAAAACTATATATATTGAGTTCCTACAGAGTGAGGGACTTAAATTGGGGTTTGTGGATACATTTAGGCAGCCTGTAAACTCCCAGGAATATTATACATGGATTGGTAGATATGTTCTTGCCTGTATTTTATAAGTGGATTTATAACTTTTGTTAGATTCTCACTGGAGTTTGTGACCAAAAAGAGATTAAGAGTCACTGCTATGTGGTGTAAGACTTATCATACCATGTTCATGAATAAGTTTTCCTAGAATCTTAAAAGACATACCCTGATGAAAAAGGGATTGGAGCCATGCACCGTTTCTGTGAACTGTACTGTGTTGTAATAGGAATTTTACTACATTTGATTCTCAATAACAGAATTCAAGCGGACATTCAAAGTTATTTCTTAATTGCTGATGAGACGTGCTTGCACCATGGTGGTGGGGTGGGTTTGGCTGGAAATTGATGGCTGAAAGTGTTTGAAGTGAAAAGCCAGAAGTCATCACTGTACTCTGTCACTAAAATTAAAACTAACAATTCAGAGATAGAAACAGTACTGCTTTTTCCCTTGCCCTCTGATTATTTGGCTGGATATATTCTGTAACAGGGGATTCCCTGAAAGGTCTAGGGTAATGTCCCACCCACCTCCACCAGGGGACACCCTCCACAAAGATGCCTGACAACTGACCTCTTCATATGCTTTAGAGGTGAAGCCTACTTGAAAAGCAAGCACTTGGTGGAAAGGGGATATTTGGTTTCCATTTGCCATCCTTGACAGTTCTTGCTATTGCTTTTTGTTTTCTCTCTTCATTTAAATCTCTTTCTCTATAACAACGCTAGCAAGAAAACTGAGTGGACCAGAGAGAACAGACCAGATAGAGCAGATGTTCCCAGGAGTGCTGGGAGAGGAAAATAGGGGAAGCATGAGGGGATCACCAAAGAGTGTATCAGCTGAGTTCAGTGTGTACATAGTCAAGGCATTGTGTACCCTACATGCCCACTCCTCTTCCACCCATCCAGACAGCGTGAAAATGGGGCAAGAATACTGGCCTTGGGTTTCCATGAGCCCGAATGTGACTCAGGCTCATCACTTTCTATCCATGCCATGTTGGCAAATTGCAGGACTTCTCAGAGAGGTCTTCCTCATCTGCAAAGTGGAGATGATTATACCCACTTCACAGTGTAGGCTGTGAGTTTCATGTGATGCATGAAAAGTACATGGCAGGCATTTAATAAATACTAGCTTACAGTTAGCTCTTCTTATTTCACAGAATCTCATTTTCTGGGAGATTAAGATGTATCCTTTAAAAACCTCATATCTGATGATATTTCTAATCTGTAATATATGTATATATATTCTTACTAATACATTTCTTAAGCAAAAGCAATTACACCTAATTTAACCTATATTTTGATGACAAAAAGTTATTTTTGTAACTATTTAAAACCATTTAAAAAGCATTTTTTACATTGATCATTGTTTAGAATATCAATTAACATGCTGTGCTATAATTCAGCAGAGCTACCAGACACTGTTGCTCTGCTTCGGGCTGCTGGCCTGAAGATAAAAGCTCTCTGGTTTTCTGAAGTATATGATGTTTCATTTCCCCTCTGGCAGCTCCCATTAATACTTACATTTAACTTTGCCCCCTTGGCTCATTCTGATTTTCTGCTGTTTTTCTAGTATGGAAAAGGAGATTAACCTTAAAACAGGAGGGAGGAGGCACTGAGTGAGAGTGTGAGGGTCTCTTCAGTGTTATATGGACTCACCATGCCTTAATCTCACCTTTCCTTCCACTTCTTCATTTACTTTGCTGTATTTTTAGGGTGTTCGCGGTATTTATGACACATGCTCTTTTACAAGTGTAGATGAGCAAGCAAGTATTTAGTCAAGGTTTTTTTTTTTTTTTCCTCAGTAATGGAAGAAGACTTAATTTAAGAGCTCCTGGTTTGGTCACTTACATCCCAGAGGGATGAAGGTCACTTTTGATACTTGAGTCTTTGCTTGGCTTGGAGCCCTCTTCTCAGCATATTGAATGTTCTATCTGCAGTCAGGACACTGAACTACGATCACCAAAGGGCACAAGATGAATGAGATAAGACGAATGCCTTCAGTTGGCTTAAAATCTAAAAGAAGAAAGACAATGTAAACTATAATATGAGGCAAAATTCAATAAGTTTTATAATGAAGTCTTAAGTGAAATTTGGAAGAAAGGGAAAAATATCCATTTTGAAATCCAACTTCCAGCATATAAGTGAGGCATTTCTGAACCAGCTTGAGAAGGGGAATGTTTCTGTGGCCAGTTTGAAGACGAGATCATCCAAAGAGAGAGTCATCCAAACAGAAGCAAATACATAGACCACAAATGTGCAGACTTGTTTAGGGAATAGAAATAACTTT
Source organism: Colobus angolensis palliatus (assembly GCF_000951035.1). Lineage (NCBI taxonomy): Eukaryota > Metazoa > Chordata > Mammalia > Primates > Cercopithecidae > Colobus > Colobus angolensis. The sequence goes on from NW_012114688.1 coordinate 1,122,613, forward strand.
CGTTTGGTTTCAGAGTGGAGTGCTTAGAGTTACAGTGACAGATACAACTGGAGAAATATAGCAGACCAGGTCCTAATGCCACACCAACTAAGGAGTTCTGTGTTCTGGTGACTTCACAACAGATTGAATTCTGCTGAAATCACAGAGGTTTGCACTACTTAAGCCAAATGGTAGAAGTGAACAAGATGTGTGGATGTATTTAGATGGCTAACAACTCAACAGAAGGGACTAGAGCTAGCCTCTGGTTTCAACTGAGTTTCAGAGGAGAAATATCTGGGCCAACCTGACTAGGATGCTAGCAAACTTTTGAATTCAGTATATAATTTATCTTGTAAATGTGACTATTTTAGAAAAAAACAAAATACATTTGTGGAGAGCACCACAAAGTTAACTTCATTCAGATTTGGCATTTGGACCTTGGATTTTCTACAGACCCTGTTTCTAATGATATCTTATTCTGGGCTTTTTTTTTTCCATCGTTATTAAAGTCACCCTTTACTTTCCTTCTGCCTTTGAAGTTATAATCTCATCAGTTGAAAGTCTTTTTAGAACACTTAACAGAAAATTTAATCAAAATGCTAAGCCAAATTTCAACTAAAAAGTTATTAGCGTCACTGGAAATGTGAGTCAGATTTTCAGGTAATGCTATTCAGCCAAATAGGGTTCACCGCACTGTTCCAGACATTTAGAAAGTAATTAGATATATTTAGTGTAGAAGTAGATACAAAAACCATACTCAAAAAAAAACCTAAAACTACTCTAAATGCTGGAGTACTACAGAAACTAGGTATGAGTTTGTATTCTCTCTAGGTAGAGATGTCAACATTTACTTTTCTATGTGATTGTATACAGTTATTTATTACATGTATACACCCACTCATATCTAATGAAGCAACTTGGTAAAGTATACTAAACTGAAGTAAAGGGATGAAAGTTTGAGACCAGGCTCCTCTAAAATTTTCTGTGTGGCTGTGCGCCTGTTGTTTGAATTTCCTTGGAATTCAGTTTTGCTTACCTTACCAAACCAGACATTGATCTCTTCCTTGATGTTATGTAATTTAGCTACTCATTAGTTGTGTCTTATCTTCGCCTCTTTCTAATCCTTCAGTAAAAGTCACCATACAAGAACAGGAACAACCAGCAGCTTTGGGGGAAAAAAGTAATTCAGTAAGTCATAATATATATGCTTTTTTAAATTCCATCAATTTTAAGGATTATCCCGGGGTCAAATGTTACATTCATATTCAATTTCCCAAAAATATTTATTGCACATCAAAGAATTAAATAAATGGCATTCGCAGTTACCTGGATGGAACTAGAGACCATTATTCTAAGTAAAGTAACTCAGGAATGGAAAATCAAACATTGTATACTCTTACTTATTAGCGGGAGCTAAGCTACAATGATGCAAAGGCATAAGAATGATGCAATGGACTTTGGAAACTCGGTGGGAAAGGGTGGGAGGGGATGAGGGATAAAGGACTACAAATTGGGTACAGTGTATACTACTTGGGTGATGGATGCACCAAAATCTCAGAAATCAACACTAAAGTATTTATTCATGTAACCAAACACCACCTGTTCCCCAAAAACCTATGGGAATAAAAAATAAAAATTAAAAAACCAAAATATTTATTGTGATAAGTGATTGATTTTGCTAAGTTTCTGAATGCATGATTTATTTAGTCTTCATAATTAACCTGTGAGATAAGATCCATTTTGTGGATATGGATGCTGAGGCTGAGAGAAGTATAAGTTTATTCATAGTAACATCAGGAGTAAAGAGCAGAGCCAGTTAATTATGTGGGACTAGAGCTCAGGGCTGCAGAGAAGGGATAATGGGGTTTGAAAACAACAGCTAGTTGACTTCCAAAGAGCCAAGCTTCTCTTCTGAGTATGCAGAGCTGTTGCTGGGGAGTGACTTCACAGCCAGGGACTTTGTTTCCAGTGTCTCACATGTAGGTGAGGCCACATGGTCCATAAGCCAAACTCCTGCTGGCCAACAGTATATAAGCACAATTCTGTCTCTTCCTGGCTGAAGTGGTAAAGTATCTGAGGTGACTTCCTCACATTCTCTTCCTTTTCCATGGCAATCTTGGAGGCCATGTCTCAAAGGTGATAGCTTCATGCGATGGGAGAAGCCCATGTGAACAGTTTGGATAGATACAAGAAAGAAACCTAACAGCACTCCCTGATGGTTTGGATGTGGAAAGGAAAAATCAAAGATACTTCTTAGGTTTCTGGATGGAGCATCTTGGAGGATGATGGCACCAGTATACTTGGAGAGGGAACCCTGGCAAAAGAACTGGCTGGGGAGGAAGATGATGGATTCAGCTTCAGTTTATACATGCCTCATGTGAACACTGGATTGTCTTGATAGATTACTGAAAATTAAAAAAGATGTTACAGAATATTAGAGTCAATGTTATTCAACAGAAGGTGTCCTAGTCCACTTGTGTTGCTGTAAGGAAATACCTGAGACTGGGTAGTTTAGAAGGAAAAGAAGGCTTATTTGGCTTTCGGTTCTGCAAGCTGCACAAGAAGAATGGCACCAGCATCTGCTTCCAGTGAGGACCTCAGGCTGCTTTCACTCCTGGTAGAAGATGAAATGAAGCCAATGTGTGCAGAGGTCACATGGCGAGAGAAAGCAATAGAGAGGAGGGGAGGAGGTGCCAGGTTCTTTTTAATAACCAGCTCTCATAGAAATTAATAGCTTGAAAACTCATTCACTGCTTTGAGAATGATACCAAATCATTCATGAGGGATGCTCCCCCATGACCCAAACACTTTCCACTAGGCACCACCTCCAACATCAGGGATCAAATGTCAACATCAGATGTGGAAGACAAACATCCAAACTATAACAGAAGGAATCGGAAAGCATACTGTTAGATGATTTGCGAAGAGATGTGGATTTTCCTCCCCTTTCTGTATTCACAAAGGAGGAGAAAGACCTTAGCATTTGAAATGGGTTAGACTCCTTACTTCCATGTGATGTATACTATGACGGTTTACTATTTCTCAGCTCTCAACTGAAATGGTAATAATAATCATATCAATAAATGATACTAATTTTTGCTTGGGTAGCACTTTATGTATATATCCAAACCCATTTTCTCATTTAATATGATAATCATGTGAAGAAGGCATAGAAACTGAATTCTTGAGAGATTAAGTGATTATTTTTGACATTACACAGTTAGTGGTAAAGCTAAAATGTGATGTCATGTCTGACTGGCAATGTAACAAAACTCTGTGAGGGTTTGAGTTCAGGAATTATGGAGGTTTAAAAAGAAGGCTCTAAATTAGTTTAAATCTCAGTTAAGATTGTCAATGTTGGTATATTTACATATTGTCACAACTGGAAAACTCTGAAGTGCTAAAAACTCAGAATTGGTTTATTACTGTCAAAACTAGAACATTTCTAAGAGTTAACTGTTCAGGTATTCAGCTGTTCTGGTAAATTAAATATTCTAGTTAGGGAGAGTTTGCATTTCATAACTCAAATACAGATAATAATTTAAATGCTAGCTTTTAAACAAGTATACAGCATAGCACTTTTAACACTAAAACAATACTCAATATAATTTTGTCTTTAGGTGTTGTAGAAAACACTCTATTTATTTAGCTTATCATAGTGAATATTATAGAAAATAATTACTATTGCCCTAAAGTTTTCTGGCACTAGGTAATAGACATTGCTGATAGGGAAAAAAATCAGAGGATGTCACTTTTCTGTCCTACTTTGTCTACCTCTTTAGGACTTTCAACGACTGCCCATTCCACTTAGAATTTAAGTTTTTGTGTGTTTCGTTTTGTTTTGTTTTGTTTCTGAGTCAGAGTCTCACTCTGTCACCCATGATGGAGTGCAGTGGTGCAATCTCAACTCATTGCAACCTCTGCTTCTTGGGCTCAAGGGATACTCCCACCTAAGCCTCCCAAGTAGTTGGGGTTACAGGTGCATACCACTACGCCCAGCTATTTTTTGTATTTTTAGTAGAGATGGAGTTTTGCCATGTTGGCCAGTCTGGTCTCCAAGTCATGAGCTCAAGCGATGTGCCCACCTCAGCCTCCCAAAGTGCTGGGATTACAGGCATGAGCCATCGCACCCAGCCTAAAACCTAAGGTCTTTAACTTGACTTTCTAAAACTTGCATGATTGACTCCTGGCAACCTCACCTCATGTCACTCTTCACCTCAAACACCATGCAATAATGCATATATGCCCCTTTGATGAGTAGATAGCTAAAGTGGGTAACAGTGACCTAATGGAAAGAGTGTTTCAGGGTTTTAGTAACTGGTCTCTGATTGCACATAATTAGAGGGTAATATTAGATGTTGTATCTCTAGTCTAGAAAAGTCTCTGGCACATGACAGATACTCAATAGGTTCCTTTTCTACTGACCACTGAATGAGAAGATGAAGAAATCTTCTGATAGTGATGCCAAATACTCCAGAGCTTGGATGACTCTAAACATTGAATGAAATTCTGGAGTTACATCCGTGCCCAATACTGGACAATTGGTGAACAAAATACTGACCAGTGATGAGAAAAATTATCATTCCATTCTTGCGAGGTGAATATGAGGACCTAGGATCTGAGAATCATTAGTAGAGCAACAAATATGTATTTAACTGTTTGAAATAGAAGACCTGTACGTAAAGACAGAGAATAATGACATGATTGCTTACTCTAAAATTCTGAGGGGATGGCTTAATAAATCTGCAAGCCTGCCAAGGGTTAACTTTCCAAGAGAGTTGACTTGAGGAAAGACTAAGGGAGAGCAGGTGTTCACTGTAACTTGATGGATTTATGTGATCCGACAGGATGAATTTCCTGACAGTGAATTTATGTTACCTATTGTGATTTACAGCCAAAGGATGGATGGATGGGGGACAGATGGACAAATAGATCAATGGTCATTATTATTATAAATCTTACAAACAGGATCACTCTACATGCATCCTGGTAGCCTTTAAGGCCTCTCCAAAGAACTTAGAGCATATACTGAACATTTATTTCCCTTTGAAACCTTTTATTTCTATGTGTGTTTATCTGATGGCTGATTTTTCCAAAAATAACTTCATATTTATATCTATAATTTTAACTTTTTAAACCATTTATATCCCTTTTTAGAAGTAGACTTCATAGATCCTTATTAAATAAAGTAGGCTAATAGCCTGTGGTGTATAGAAAGGGCAGTATCATGTAATCTCCTACTTTATCTACCTCTCTGCCTCCACATAGTAGGTTAGAATTAAACCAGAAGAATTCTAATGGGGGATATGTTCCAGCTTTTTTTTTTTTTTTTTTTTCCATTTTGAGATGGAGTTTCACTCTTGTTGCCCAGGCTGGAGTACAGTGGCGTGATCTCAGCTCATCACAACCTCCGGCTCCCAGATTGCAGTGATTCCCCTGCCTCAGCCTCCCGAGTACCTGGGATTACAGGCATGCACCGCCACGCCTGCCTAATTTTGTATTTTTTTTAGTAGAGACGGAGTTTCTCCATGTTGGTCAGGCTGGTCTCGAACTCCTGACCTCAGGTGATCAACCTACCTGGGCCTCCTAAAGTGCTGGGATTACAGGCATGAGCCTCCACCCCTGGGCTTTTTTTTTTTTTTCCCCCAAAAATGGAGTTTTGCTCTTGTTGCCTAGGCTGGAGTGCAATGGTGTGAACTTGGCTCACTGCAACCTCCATCTCTCAGTTTCAAATGATTCTCCCGCCTCAGCATCCTGAGTAGCTGGGATTACAGGCATGCGCCCCACTCCCGGCTGATTTTCTATTTTTAGTAGAGATGGGGTGTCACCGTTTTGGCCAAGCTGTTCTTGAACCCCTGACCTCAGGTGATCTGCCCGCCTCAGCCTCCCAAAGTGATGGAATTACAGGTGTGAGCCACTGCACACATCCACCAGCTTCCTTTTTAAATTGACCTTTGAATAATTTAAGTTGAGCGATCAAATGATACATGTTATAAGAATTTATGGATTTTACAGAAGGACTGGCCCCCTATTCCCTGAATGAAATATAAAAGGGAAAGGGCATATAGAAAAGCATTTCTGGTATTATCTAGTTCATTTTCTTTTGAATTTATTTTCTTGTGGAAAATGGAGGGCTTTTTAAACCTCATTTGGTTTGGTGAATTACAATTCAATTGAATTTTTCTGTTTATGCCTAAAAAGTCTATCTGAGCAGGACCATTAATTTAAGTGCTTTCTACAAGTCATTGTCAGGCCAGGGAGGGACTGGAGATAGAAGGATGTGAAGAAAATAAATGACTGTAGTGGAGAAAATGAAGGAGAGAAAAAGAAAGTAACATTTTTACAGATCAAAGTTCTAAGGGAACAGGTCAAATTAATTTACCTAGTGTTTAAAGTATTCTCCTTCATGCAAAACTTGTGTGTCTCCCAAATAGGCTGGGCAGGAAACTCCAAATTCTGTGATATCCCTAACCCAAGTAGAAGGAGCACTGACCTACTTACAGATCACACTGGAAAGACCAACTGATCAAGCGAAATTTGTAACAGACTTGCACAAAGAGAAAGCTTCATCAATGCTGTATTTTCCTGCTGCATGAGAGAGTTATTTTTCTTGTTGTGAGTGTTTTAATCCCCACTTACCTTTTATGATAGATGTTAGTCAATGCCATTTCTTGAGACTGAGTTTGGTTTTGTTATTATTGCTCTAACCAAGAAAAGCTTGAGGTTTTGAAATGTTGATTATTTTCAAATTCTAATGACAAATTTTTATTTCTAAAGGAATAGAGTTATGAGGCTTCTGTATCATTTAGTTTATTTTATGTGATCTGTTAAAAGAGCTGATTTCTAGTTGTTTTATAACTATCAAAATTCCAAGAAAAGCAGAAAAATCTGCATAAAGTGATGCACAATATATTTTAGGTGTTGTACTGGGTTTTTACACTTATTTAAACCTTACAAAAACCTTTTATGATAGCTGAGAAAACTGAGACTCAGAGAGGTCAAGAAACTTGTTCTAGGAAGTAGTGAAGATGACCTTTGAGATCTTTCTGATCTCAAAGCTCATACTTTACAACTATGTATACTTCCCATGGATCTTTGTACTATTCTTATAGCTTAACAGAAGTTGACCACCTGCTTAAAATTCTTTCCAATTATATTCAACTTCATCATTACATTAATATTGGCACAGCAAACACCAAGTCCTTTTGTAGCAAACCTATTTGATGGCCATCTTCTTTAACATTTTCTTCTGTTACCAAAAGAACAAATATTTCTTTTTTTAAAAGTACTTTTTAGCACCTTGAAGTTCATAATTGCCCTCTAGAAATCTCCATTTCAGTGTTTCAGCATGATTTTTTATATATCAAATCTGAACTTCAAGTTGTCATTTATATCAGACCCTTTTGCAATCTATTGCTAATGGAGCGTGTCCTTACGATTTCTCCCAAAAGGTTCAGTGCTCAGCTCAGAATGATGAGGTATTGTAGAGAGGTTTTGTGCATACTAAGTACAGAGGTTACCTGGATTTCCTTTAAGTCAAGTAAAAATGTAGGTGAAGCATTCATACCAAAACCACACGCTGACCAACTTTGAACAGGGAGGCTGAGGAGGGAGAATGACATGAACCCAGGAGGTGGAGCAGGCAGTGAGCAAAGAAGATCACGCCACTGCATTCTAGCCAGGGCGACAGAGTGAGACTCCATCTCAAAAAAAAAAAAAAAAAAGAATTGCAAATATGTAGAACGGCTTGTAAACATTTACTGAATGACTACCTTGCACCAGGTACTGCTAGACACTGAACTCTACATTTTCTACTTCCTGGCACTTGCCTTTGTGAAGCATCTCTTCTACCCTAGGCAGTAGTCTATGCATGGGAAATCATAAATATCATAAAAAATCATTGGACCAACTGGCCTCCATCTTAACTGGTTTTATGTCTTTCTGTAAGAATTTCTGATGACAAAGAATCTGAATTGGATTACAGTGACTATATTTAAAACCTAGAGGGAAAGCTGGTACACAAAGCGCCTTAATCTTTTCTGACAGAAATACAGTGAGCATCATAATGAAAAGATATAGCCAGTCTAGAGTTGCTGTCAATATGTGGCATTGTGCCCAGGGCAATTAAATTTGCCTGTTTTTTATTACTGAGACCAAATATTTGGCCTGGGTTCCTGCAGAAAATAAGTAATTCCATTACATGTGATTCACCTTTGAGTAACCCTCCAAGTTAATGAAGACTCAAGCTGAAAATTTATATTTGTTACAGAAATAATCCATTTAGCAAATATTTATTGGGTCTCTTTATGTTCACTGGGCAGCATATAAAGATTTAAACATGCAAAATACTGCCTTTGTGTATAAGAAATGTGCTGCCTAACTTGCCTAAAAATCTCTCTCCAGTTTTTCAAACAAAAAATCACATTCTTGTTTTTTTGTTTTTAATAAGTGGATAAAATGAATTGTGATGAGTAACAAAAGATATTCCAAAGTCATGAGGAGCCTGGACTCTGGAGTCAGGCAGAGGGTGTTTCAAAATCTGTTCTGCTATTTATCACCTGTGCGACCTGGCATCAGGTGCTTCTCATGTGCCATGATATAGAATCAATATGATAATAGCTCCCATCTTATTAAATTGTGTTGGACTCAGATAAGAAAGTTCCTGATAAATTCCCTGAAACATCACAAGTACTCAGTACATTATGTCTATTAATTTTTTTATGGTATATGTTTTGGGCTAAATTGAGTTTTTATTGTATCATTGTGCACATTTCCCACCTAAAATGTAATGAGGTCTCAGCACATCCCTCACTCTAAGTCTCTGCTCTCTGGCCGAAGGCCTGTGTATTCAGATTGGTGCATCTGGTATAGTTTGGGGCTCCTTCTCTTCCTTCCCTAATACATCTATATACACAAATAAATATCAAAAAGTTGGACACCAATGGAATGTAGATTGCAAACATCAAAAATAAGTCATTAGCTTTTAAAAAAATGGTTATATAAACACTAAGCAGCTTTTTTTTTTTTTTTTTTTTTTGAGACAGAGTCTCGCTCTGTCGCCCAGGCTGGAGTGCAGTGGCTGGATCTCAGCTCACTGCAAGCTCCGCCTCCCGGGTTCACGCCATTCTCCTGCCTCAGCCTCCTGAGTAGCTGGGACTACAGGCGCCCGCCACCTCGCCCGGCTAGTTTTTTATATCTTTTAGTAGAGACGGGGTTTCACCGTGTTAGCCAGGATGGTCTCGATCTCCTGACCTTGTGATCTGCCCATCTCGGCCTCCCAAAGTGCTGGGATTACAGGCTTGAGCCACCGCGCCCGGCCTAAGCAGCTTTTAAAGCAATTGTTAAACAAACATTGATGACATGTCTTCTGTGCACTAGGTACTGCAATAATCATCATGACCACTCTGAAAGAAGTTGCTTGACTCTGGAGCCAAACAGACTTAGCTTAACATCTTGGTCTTGTTACTCATTTGTTTAGTGACTTTGAAAGAGAAACATATTCACTTTGAGTCTGTTTCTTAATACAAAGACAGGGAGTTAGTAATACCTTCTGAGGTTGTTGAAAGAATTGGTCTGCTTTAAAGTGTTTGGCACAGTGTCTGGCACATGCAGGGTTCTCAGTAAACAAGAGCTGCCTTTCCTTCACCCCTAGTGATTACAGAGAGGATTAAGATTGTCTCTCCAAACGTCCTATCTTGTGAAAACACGAATCTTATATGGAAAGTACCACAGTATCTCTTAGACTCTCTATCAATGTTGCTGGAAGGCAGTCAAACTGGGTTTCAAACCCAGATCTTTGGATTCTGAGTAAGGTCACATATTTTGCTCCCTTCCACCCTGTCACCCTACTTCAGTTTTTGGAAGCGTGATTTGCATGCTTCTGGGGGAGGTATGTGAGGAAAAGATCGCATTCCATTATTAACTGGGTTCTACATATTGATCCTAAAGCACGGTCATCGCCAACATATCTCCTCTTCTTAAAGCTCCTCTTCTTCTCCAGAGCTCTAGATCACTCCTAGAGCTGGGTTTGTTCCTAGTCCTTGTCTTGTCCAAGCTCTGTTTAAAAGCACAGTGAGTGATGGGAGGCAGGAGGAGCAAACGCACCCTAGGAACATGATCTCCAAAAGTGGTGCTTTTTCAACAATTTTAAAGGCAGTACATTTATATGGAGGTTTTAACACCACAATAAAGAGCTTTTAGAGAAAGCAGTGTGTATCTAGACTACGAGGTGAGTAAGGAAGGTGGGCAAAAAAAAAGTGCTTTCAAAGACAGAATACCCTCTCCCGCAGGTTCTGCCTGCCCCAGTGTTAGAACCTCGCTTTGTCTTTGGCTCTTGTCTGGTTTGTACCTGCCCCACCTCTCTGCCCACCCCAGTCCCTTTGAGTTAGCTCGGGTGGTAAGCCCATTTCTGCTAAGATGCTGTTAAGAAGGTGACCATTCTACATTTGGCCTCTTCATGTTGTTCTGTTACCAGCTAGCAATGGAGTGGTAGGGATACAGGACAAGGAGAGAAAGGAGGGGTTATTGGCAGGACTCTCCACTTACACTTCTAGGAGACAGCATCACGAGTTAAGGCCAGCAGCGTCTTGTGTCTGGTCCTCAGCTTCTGCCTACAGAATGCAAACACTTCAGCGTCTTCTCTTTGGGACTCAGCTCCAGGAGTGCGACCTCCACTTGGCAATCTACAGAAACAGTCTTCATTTTTATGGACAAAAATATTTCAGGTGTGTTTTAAAAATAAAATAAAATAGAAATAAAACTAAACAAGCAAAAACTCTGTAGGTTCTTTGGAGTATCAGACTTTGATGTTTTACCTAAAATTATTATAGAGTCCAAGTTTCCTTTTTTTTAAAGCCTTCCTCTAAACAATTCTCCTTTCAGTGTAAAATTTAAAAGTGGCTCAAATTCAAAATTTGATATTTACTTAATGAATCCCTACAATTCCTATCAGTTGTACTCAGGAGAAAAGAAAATGGATAAAGATAGTTTATTTTTTCTGCTGTACAGTTTCTTCTTCACCTGCAGGTCTGTATACTTTTAAAGTCAGGACATCCTAAGGTACTTCATGGGAGTTTTTTTTAGTTAGTTTAGGGAAGCTTCAGAAAAAAACACCAGTAAACACAGTAATTTTTGTTTCAAATTAAGAGAGTTATTTTTTAAAAGTTTTTTTTAAAAATGACTTTCAAACTGTTTTTGACCTGCAATCTATCATAATGTACTAGCCGTTCTGACACTGTTATAAAAATACTACCCAAGACTGGGTAATTTATAAAGAAAGGGAGTTTAATTGACTCACAGTTCCACATGGCTGGGGAGACCTCAGGAAACTTACAATCATGGTGGAAGGCGAAAGGGAAGCAAGATCTGTCTTACATGGCAGTAGATGCGGGAGAGAGAGAGAGAGAGAGAGAGGAGGGGGAATGTGCCACACTTAAAGCGTAAGCTCTCCTGAGAACTCCCTCATTAGCATGGGGGAAATTGCCCCCATGATCCAATCACCTCCCACCAGGTCCCTCCCTTGACATGTGGGGATTACAATTCCAGATGTGACTTGAGCAGGGACATAGAGCCAAACCATATCACCTAAGAAATGTATTTTATATCACCATCCAATTTGGCCAAGAGTTTCATGAAACAGTATTTATCCTTTCTATAGGCAATGCACGTTTTTCTATTTCATTTTAAAATAGAGGTTTTTGCCCTAACAAACTGTCTTCATAAGCGTCCAATGAGGCCTTATCTGCAGTTTGAAAAGGGGATTGAGAAATAGTGCCTCTCTTTTAATACAATTGCACAAATGATTTTAAAGAATGTTCTTCTCATGCGACATGGGGAGGTGAAAATAAACAAGATGCCCGCATGGATGTAGCTGCTGACTTCATGGAGTTCACCATCTAGTAGGATTATTATAATATTGTGATTTTAGGAGAACAGATCAAAGGAGCAAGCATCATGACAAAAATGCATTTGCTTATGAAAAGCTTTTTTGCAAACATCTGACACATGAGCAAGAAAAGCTGGATGTCCTGTTGTAAATTCTCATGGAAATACTATTTTCTTGATACTGAAGGTTACTATGAACAGGAATTTGTGACTGTATTGATTTCTTTACTAAATATTTGACAACTTTGGCAAAACAAAACAAAAACAAAAGCAGTAATATGTGCCACAAACTTTTAAGCCAATCTGCCTTGTTTGTTTCTTTTCTTCCCCACTTATTCCCCTCCTTGTCCTCCCTTGTCATAGAATAATCTGGCTTGAACTATTCCATTTCTTTTTTATCATGGTAAAATACAAACAAAATAAAATTTCCCATTTTGACCATTTTAGAGTGTAAATCTCAGTGGCATTTAGTACATTCTCAATGTCGTGCAACATAACCACCGTCAAGTTCCAGAACTTTATATCACCCCAAAAAGAAACCTGTACTCATTAAGCAGCCACTCCCCCTCCCCCATTCACTCAGTCTCTATCAACCTCCAATCTGCTTTCTGTATTAATCAATTTGCATACTCTGGAAATTTCATATAAATGAAATAATGCAATATGTGGCTCTTTGCATTTGACTCCCTTCATTTAGCATAGTATTTTCAAGGTTCATTCATATTGTAGCCCGTTATCAGTACTTTATTCCTTTTTTTTTTTTTTTATTATACTTTAAGTTCTAGGGTACATGTGCATAACGTGCAGGTTTGTTACATATGTATACTTGTGCA
>NW_012114688.1:1140247-1147970 GCF_000951035.1 Colobus angolensis palliatus
CGGTCTTCTGTGTCCTTCGCGCTGGGAGTTGGAGACTGCAGCTGTTCCTATTCGGCCATCTTGCTCCGCCCCCCCTTTATTCCTTTTTATGGCTGAATAGTATTCCATTGCATGGCTAGGCCACATTTTGCTTATCCATTTATCTGTTGATGGAGAGCTATTTCATTTTAAAAGGAATTTCATTCACAAGATAATTAGAAACTAAATGATTGGGCATACCTTTACAGCTTTTATTACATATGTATTATAAGTAGAGTCTGAAGGTTTTTGAAGAAATCTGGTGTCTCTGTAGGAGCCTGAGTATGAGAAGTACTCTGTATTCAGAAGTTCATGAGATTGTGCTGGGTCTCACCTATAAATTCAGGATTTTTCTGCATACATATGATGAATGAAACTACACTGGTGGATGAAATCACGCTCAGAAAAGGATGTAGAAGTGCCTGGGACAAAGCCCTGAATAACCCCAACATTCTGGGGAGTACTGGAGTAAGAGTCGCCTCCTGTTTCCTCACTGGGGATGAAGATAATAAAACTTACCTTACACAAACTCTCAGACTCACTACTTTAGGGGAAAATACTACCTACTTTTTCACAAAGTTTGTAAGAGATTTAAATGAGGCAACATATGCAACCAGTGCCTGGGCAATAGGCAGGACCTCAGCAGTGATAGCTGGTAGTATTCCAATGACAAAACTTCTTCCCACTCTGTATTTTTGACACTATCACTATTATCTATTTCTATGTATATTGCTTTATTTATCTTATCTGGTAAGATATTGATGACATTTGTCTGGTAACATTATAACCGAGCTGCCTAGTTTGAAGTAAGTTTTCAACCTTTTAAAAATCCATCTATATTTAATTTGTGTGTGTGTGTGTGTGTGTGTGTGTGTGTGTGTGTGTGTGTGTGTGTGGTTGTTTCCCACAACACCAAAAGAAGCTAAAGAAATCTGAATTTGGTGGAGAAGTTAGGGGCACAGGACAGACACACAGTGTGGCTGATGAATTGCAGCAGTTTTGGATTCACATAGGAAAGTGTTCTCAATTCCATAGCTTGGGAGAGAAGCATTCTAACCCCAGATTATCAAGACAGTAAAATTCTTTCCCTTTAGATGTCTTTGTTTTGATGTTGGCAAGGGAAAAGTCATTGCATTTCTTAAAGGACACTTAGTTTTTGCCCTCCCATTTTTGGTAGCAAAATAGTTGATAAAAAATTTATGCTCCACCCCAGATGTAATTATACTGTAATTGTAACTACCTGAAGTGGAGAATCATTGGATATAGTGTTTTTAAAACTTATCAAATTATTGAACATAGTGTCTTAAATTTGTTATTTCTGTAAGATTCTTAACTATTGTTGCTCTCTGTTGAAGAGTTTCAATATTTTTTGATGAATTCTCAAAAGACATGAGCACACCTGTCTTCACTCAATTGTAATGCAGTTGCTGCAATTGTTTTCTCCTTGGATCTTCTGAAAGATTCATTAAGGGATGAAAAACTGACTTTCATAACTTCATTTGCTTTAGTCTTTCAGTTTTCTTCATATTTTTTGTAAACTTCTTAAACCTTTCCACTTTTGAAGAAGTAAAATATTTTCAACCTTTTTTTTTTTTGAGATTAAGTCTCACTCTGTCACCCAGGCTGGAGTGCAACGGCATGATCTTGGCTCACTACAACCTCTGCCTCCCAGGTTCAAGCAATTCTCCCACCTCAGCCTCCAAAGTAGCTGGGACTACAGGTGTATGCCACCACGCCAAGTTAATTTTTTGTGTTTTTAGTAGAGACGGGGTTTCACCATGTTGGCCAGGCTGGTCTCGAACTCCTGACCTCAAGTGATTCACCCGCCTCAGCCTCCCAAAGGGCTGGGATTACAAGCATGAGCCACTGCACCTGGCCCAACATTTTTTTCTTATTCAACAATTTGATTAGGGCATTTTTTTCTAGGATCTCACATCTTTGGTGTATTCCTATTTACATTCTAGGTATAAGTGTATTTCATGTGTTAAAAACATGATTTCCAATGAAAGTAAAGCTACAGATACAGGCATGGCATTTTGTGAAGATGTGCAGATTCTTTCATCTCTTGTCATTGGCTGATTTGTTATAGGCTGAGAGGCTGAAACATAAAGGTAATGTAACTTGTATTAAGCTATGCAATTAGAACTGATGCTGAGAATGGACTCTCTGCCTCCTGGATCCTGATTCGGTGCATTTTTTTTCACTGGAAAGTGGACAACTCATGATGTTCATGACCTAGTTCATGTTGGCTATTGTCCAAACTTTGTGGTCAAAACCAGCACAGGGTCTATGGAAAACTACTATTTCCTGTTCTGTTACCAATTTAATACAAAGAGTACCGGAATGTGTGTATATTTTCTGATATATTTGGTAAGGCATGCTATTTTTTATCTCATAGGTCAAGTTACAGGAAATAGCACACTTGAAACCCTGAGATGATAATAGCATTGGTTTTATAGTCCTGTAAAAACCAGTGGTGATTGCTGAATATGGCATTCATTGTGAGATCAAAGCTAAATCAGAAGCAAAGAAAAGCCAATTAGGAGACTTGAAACCCAAGGAAAATTGTAGGGATAGACTGATGATTATGTAACTATGATACTTTGTCCTTATAAGGGAATAAGACAATTAGAGGTGAGAAAGAAATTTTTAATAAACAAAATTAAAAATAAAAGGGGAGAAAGTGTTTCTAAATATTATGGGTGGGTAGTTTTAAATGTCAATACGTTTTCCTATAAACTCATCATGTGGTAAGTAACGGAAAATAGTTTTACGTGGGAGGAGTTTTAAAAAAATTGACATTTTAAAGACCTAAATGTCTTAAATGGATGACTATTAAAATACAAAATTAGACGGAACAGAGACATTTTGAAGATTGTATTTGAGTAGTATCCTAAGAGGCAGATAATGAATGACTCAGATAATCTGAGTGGTTTGGGCTGACTCACATGTTTTGGAAAAACGTTATCATCAACTCACTGATTCTGTCATTGTTTTTCCCTTTGTTCCACCTGGCAATACCAAACAAATCTGAAATATCAGTGACTTTCTCAGCTCCAATTTCTCAAGAAGGCTTTCCAAACCACCAATAACAAGTCTAAGGTTTGAATACATAAACATTTAATTTATTTGAATAATACTCACTAACAGACGCACAAGGCATGTCTGTAACTATGGATCATGTGGGGGATGGGAAACCCAAACAGCTTTGACAGAATGAGTAGAGAAGAACCAAGACTGGACTTAGCTTGTCAGGATGGAAGAAAAGGTCTTTCTTAGCCAGTGCTGCTTGAATGGTGCTTCCTGGAAGATATTTTAAATCACAAATATTATCTGGACTTAAAAATGAGGGAGCCTTGGCCTTTGTTCAAGAAAGGATCACAGTCTACTAGGGAAACTGACACAGAAACTAATAGGTGATACCATTTGATATATCCTACATATAAGAGCAACATTTTTGGGGGGAATACAGAATAATCAGTGTCTTACGCCTCCAGGATTAAGAGGCCCTACAGAAGGAGTGACATTTGTCCTGGGCCTTAAAGGATAAATTGAAATTCTAAATGTCCACAAAATAGGGGAAAGCATTTCAATCACAAGTAAGGACCACACAAGAAAGAAAGAAATACAGGAGTGCAAATTTTGGGGTGTGTTCAGAGAATGATTAATAATTCAGTGCAACCACAGACTGGAGGAAGTAGTAAAAGATAAGATGGGAATACGGGACACAGAGATGTGTCAGATCTGTGCAGTTCTCTTGGCATGGGTCACATGATCTCTGTCTTGGCATTATCCCAGTCTAAAGAATATGTCTAACCTGAAAATGGCTTTCTTCTAAATCTGTGATTTGACTTCTTGGCAGAACCCCAATATGGGTGATGAATAACAGAAGTCTAAGAAAATCTTGCAATCTTTTCTATACCCATGCATCCTTGTGTTGCTTATAGTGCTAAGAACTTATGGTGTGAAGTCCTTGATAAACAACTATTGAAAAATGTAGTAATGAGTCATATGAATATGCAGACACACATACCTATACATACAACTTCAGAAATTTCATTGCTTTCTAAACATTCAAGTCTAACTGGTGTGTTACAACTTTCAAAATATGTTCACTTGAATGTTGCTGAGAGAGTTTTTGACCCTTTGCTGTTTTCCCACAGGACTGAAAAAACGTACAAGGAAGGCCTTTGGAATACGGAAGAAAGAAAAGGACACTGATTCTACGTATGTACTTTAGGAGTTTGCCTCCTCGAAGAAGCTATTTGCATAAGAGATGCTCTTGTCACAGTCAATATAAGACTGCCACACAGTTTTCTCTGATATTGTGTACTATTTGCTTTCCCCATTTCTGAGTAAATTGTAATTATTCAATATAAACAGTTCTTAGATTTATGCTAAAAAGGTAAAAATTTTTCATCATGTGTTCAGTTTTTTATCATGTGTTTCTTTCTTTTCTTTTTAAATCATTACACTTCCCAGCAGTCTCAGGAGGCAGAAAATGTGACTGTTAATTTTATGAAGGATAAAAAGAATTCATTTCCACATATAGGGTTGAGTCTATGATCTGAACTAAGGAAACAACAAAACACCTGTTTGGATAGATTAGACCTAGCCAGAAACAGAAATGTAGACTACATAACATCTCAAAGCTCTTACTTGAGATGCCAAGATTTTGTACAAGCCGAATTGTAAATCAACCAACAGAATTCAGGAATGATTGGATATTTAGCGGTGAATAAGAAACAAAAGCCAGAAACAACTGTGGGGATGCTTTTACATATTTAAGTGATCATATCCAAGAGAATTAGTTGCCCACAGACACTGATAGACCCTGAAAATGTCCAATGACATAACAGTTTCATTCCACTAACTTCTTTCCACTTATTTGACCATCTTGAATTCTCCTGCAGAAGTATTTGGCTCTAACACAAAATCTCAGTTGCCTTTTGGAGCCAAGCAGTTAACTTATATACGTGAAGTCCACTGGCCAGGAACTTGAGACTTCAGCCCAAGACCGGTGTAGGGAGAGCACAACTATTCAGCTGCAGGTGGTTGTGACCAGGTAGAAATGCAGATCTGATGTAGTTTGCTGTATATCAGAATTGAACCCATTACACCCCTCATTTGGCTAGAATCTCTGAAAGAAAGTTAGAAAAAGGGAACAGCAATAGTTGTATGGGCATAGGTGAAAATAAAGAGGCCAGGCACTGTGGCTCAAGCCTGTAATCCCAGCACTTTGGGAGGCCGAGGCGGGTGGATCACGAGGTCAGGAGATCGAGACCATCCTGGCTAACACGGTGAAACCCCGTCTCTACTAAAAACACACAAAAAATTAGCCGGGCGTGGTGGCAGGTGCCTGTAGTCCCAGCTACTCGGGAGGCTGAGACAGAAGAATGGCGAGAACCCAGGAGGCGGAGCTTGCAGTGAGCCGAGATCTGCCACTGCACTCCAGTCTGGCTGACAGAGTGACACTCTGCCTCGGAAAAAAAAAAAAAAAAGAAAAGAAAATGAAGAAAGCCACATTTATTCTCGCCTTTAGCTTTTCACTCTGTATATTTTTATCATGCATAAATTTTATCGCAAGATCCTGAGTATTTCCCTGGGCCTTTGTCCTTTAAGAATTTATGATTCATTAGACAAAATATCTACTACACAAATTAAAGTATTGTTTATACAACTAATGAGGTAACATATTTGAAATGACTAATATGGTACCTAATACTTAGTAAATGCTCAGCAAATGGCAGCTGCTGGTACTCTTATTATTACTGACACAAATTAATATGTGTTAGTTCCTTACAAGAAACTAAGACGGGATTTCATGGGAATTTGAGGGTGAAAAGTCTCATATTTGGATTGATGATCAGTGATGCTTCAGGGTCGGGGAGGAGACTTGAGTTTGGCCTTCAAGAAGATGAGGATGTGTATTTCATGCAAAGGGAACAACAAAAGCAAAAGCAGAAAGGTAGAAAAGTCCACTAGGCATTTATTGACAAGACAAATGGGGCAGTTTGTCTACTTGGGAGTTACAGGTAAAGGTGATAATAATGGAAGGCAAGGCTGGAAAGGAGACCAGGACCAGATAGGAAGGGCCTTAAGTACCAGGCTGAGGTGTGTGGGCTACTTCGATAGGCAGTGGGCCACCTTGAAACCTTGAAAGTTTTTTAAGCCAAAGAGTGTAAAGGATTGGGGAAATGAAGTTATTTTTTGTCTAGATGCCAAATATTAAGTTCTTATATTTTCTTTTTTCATTTTCTTTTGTAACTATTTATTTCATGGATATTACATTTACTGTTGTCCTGCAAATTTTTCTAGATAACTAAGTTAGGAATATTTTTCTGAGGATTATATAAATTACATTGTTTCTTAAAAAGTTTGCCATTTTCTAATCATTAACCACCCAGAATATGTGATGATGCCTTCACTAGATCAGAAGACCTGGGCTGTAGTCCCAGCACGGCCCAGACTCCATGGCTTTGGGAATTACCCTTTGCTTTGCTGGGCCTCAGTTTCTATACCTGTAAACAACAACAACAAAGAAATTTACACTAAATGGAATCGAATTTCTCTAAAGGGCCAGACACTATGTGAGTCATATAAGGGAAGGCATTGTAGGATTCGTAGTGCCAGGTGTTGTGTGGGACACTATTCGATGGATCTCAGGAGAACATCGTTAACAGAAACTAAATCCATTTCTGAAGGAAGACAATGTAACTGACTGCACCGGAGATTTCTGGCATGCGAGGAAAGTTAAAAAGGAAAAAGCTTTCTTGAGAGAGAAGAGGTTGAACAATCTCTCCAGGGCAGGCTGCACTAATTTACATGTAGCCAAAGCACTACTTTTCCGTCACCATTTCTGAAGTTATTAAAATAACTGAGTTATTCCTCGCAGCTCTGGGTAGAGGCCCAATGTCTCTCTGAGGTACTCTAATAAGACATTTGTTTAAAGAATCCCAAGTATTCTTTGTTAATTTCTTATCATTTGAGAGCCCCAAATTACTTACCTGATAGCAAAATAGCTGAAGCTGGTTCCAACATCAGTAATGGTCAAAGAACAAGCTGTTTAGTCTGTTTAGTATAAGCCCTTGCTTTTCATGAACTCCCTAATGCTTTCATGAACTCTGTAATTTGATCACATATCATTCTCGGAAAAGAAATCATAAATGCAAAGGGGTTGGGAAAGCGCTCTAGCAATTTGCTGTCCCTTCAGCTTTAGTAAATGCTTATGTTTGTCTGTGATAATTGAAACCTTGTTGATGCAAACTGTTTTTCAGGGCTGCTACAACTCACTATGGGTTGCTCAGCAACCTGCTAGGGTAGACATCAGAACCAACTTCAGCTGATTGAACCTCCTTAGATGTACAGTGGGGTTATGACCAGAGTTTCCTGATTTGATCATCATTGCAGCAGCTGGTAGGGGAAGGGAGGGAGCTTGTGCTAAGTGGCAGGCCCTGTGCAGGGCATATGTTGCGCTGATATCCTTTTTAGTCTTCCTAATCATTAAATAAGGTTAGCAGCAATATGTCAATTTTAAAGAGAAATATCAGTGCCAAAGGAGGTTAAGTAATTTTCTGAAGGCTACTCAGAAACTAAGACTTGGAGCCCATATTCTAGTTTAAAATCCATTGTCTGTGCTTTCATCACCCAAAAGAAAAAATATCAACAGGTAGAATTAAAACCCAGACAAATAGGAGGGTAAAAA
>NW_012114688.1:1148020-1149402 GCF_000951035.1 Colobus angolensis palliatus
AAAAAAAAAAAAAAAAAAAAAAAAAAAAAAAAAAGATAGTAGTTACAAAAGGTAACTGAAACTTTAAAAAATAGATCCCAAAAGTCCATGGTAGATGATTCTTTTTAAAATAGAAGTCAGCAAATACAATAAGTCTGCCATGAAAAAGAAAAATTTATTTTAAAATACAATATAAAACCTCATTACAGGGGGTTAGAAAGTGAAATTAGAACACATGCCCAACTGTCTAAGGCTGCTAAAATCTCTTCACTCCCTATACTGGGTTATATTGTATAAAAATTATTATTCTAGAAAACATTTAATGAGCATTTACTATGTTTTAGGGACTGTTTCAGGTTCTTATGTTAGTCCACTGAATCCTCTAATAGCCCTAGGGGTATATGCTGTTATGCTGGCTATTTCATAGCTGAAGAAACCGAGAAAAAACGGAGTGAAGTAATTTGCCCAAGCTTCTGCAGCTAGGAAATTGGCACTGGTTGATCCCAGGCAGTCTGGCACTGGAGCCGGTGCCCTTAGCCACCATGCTCACTGACTCCATAGGACACATGAGCCACATTTCCGTTAGCAGAGAAGACACAGGATCAGAATAGGACTCCAGTGCCACTATGTACAATCACAGTTTCTCTGATTAAAAATTTTGAAAGACCATCCCAACAGCTGCAATAAGCATGAGGTCAAGTGCCTCCCGTTTAAGATCCCCTACTGATAGGACCTTGTACCTGGATCCACAGTGGGCAACACCACAGCCAGGCCAATCTCTGAGCTTTTGCCACATCTATTGCTTGCAGTTCCCAAAGGCATCCACATCCCACCCAAAAGTTGATGCAATCACCTCTCTCCCAGCTCCGTTAGTAAGGTTGGAATCCTAGTAAGAAATACTCATATATAGAGACCTTAAGTCCTAGTAAGTTGAAGTCCTAATAAGAAATACTCAGTATATTCATCAGGCACCATAGCTCACACCTGTAATTCCAGCACTTTGGGAAGCTGAGGTAGGTGGATTATCTGAGGTCAGGAGTTCGAGACCAACCTGGTCAACATGGTGAAACTGCTTCTCTACTAAAAATACAAAATTAGCTGGGCGTGGTGACGCATGCCTATAATCTCAGCTACTTGGAAGACTGAGCCAGGAGAATCACTTGAACCTGGGAGGCAGAGATCACAGTGAGCTGAGATTGTGCCATTACACACCAGCCTGGGTGACAAGAGCAAAACTCTGTCTCGAAAGAGAAAGAGAGAGAGAGAGAGAAAGGAAGGAAGGAAGGAAGGAAGGAAAGAAAGAAAGAAAGAAGGAAGGGAGGGAGGGAAAAAAAGAAAGAAAGAAAAGAGAAAGAGAAAGAAAGAGAAAAAGAAAGAGAAAGAAAGAAAGAAAGAAAGAAAGA
>NW_012114688.1:1149452-1159477 GCF_000951035.1 Colobus angolensis palliatus
GAAAGAAAGAAAGAAAGAAAGAAAGAAAGAAAGAAAGAAAGAAAGAAAGAAAGAAAGAAAGAAAGAAAGAAAGAAAGAAAGGACTGAGTATATAGATATGAAAAAGAGAATTGGCTTTGATGAGTATGGATTGGTACCCATTCTCAGTGCTCTCCTACTAGCCTGGGCTTAGTATGACCATGATAACCTACTGGATTTACTCACCTGTTTCATTCTCTCTGTGATGAACATATTTTCATTATTTTTATCCTTTGGTTCTAACCAATCACCTGGCTCATTACAAGTACTTTTGCCAGCTAAGATTCTTCCTATTGTTCTATTTTAAATAAAATTTTTTCAAACTGGTTAATTTCCACATCCAGGTAATGTCCAAAAGTCTCAAGATTTCTGTCAATTCCCATGGTCTTTCAATATCAGGATGTTCTCTGTTTCTTGCCCCTCTATCACTGAGTCACCTCTGCATCTCTGTGGACGCAGAACTCACTAGTTATGAAAAATATGCACTCTGTCAAGTGTATTATAATCCAAGTAAAATATTCCGCTAATTTTGAAGGGATGTTGGTGGGGAAAGGGAATCACACTTTGGAGTCCAGATGGCATCCCACCAACTCTCTGCACTTCTCTCTCTCTCTGTCTCTCTCTCTCTCTCTCTCCTCACTGGCTCCCTGTCATTAAGCAATAATTCTCTTACCTGATTGCACCTTCTGAAGAATGATTCCAACCCCACGCCAAACTCCTCAAGATATCACAGTTCACCTTAGGCAATTATTAAGGTTTTCTTCAAAATAATGCAGGTCCCTTTCCAAACATAATAAGTATCCCTGTAATTTTTTAGCCTCTTAAAAACTGAATTAAAATGGGAAGTTATAAAATTACAGTGGCTGCCTTCTAGTTTCTCCATCTGCTCCTCTAATCCAGTTTTCCAAAATACCTCTAATACTCTAAAATCCAGTGTGGCTGCAAGTGGGCACTTTCGTGTTCCTAGTGAAGAGACATCTTGGAAGAGAAAAGGAATTATAAGCAACTCACAGTTTTGAATACCATGTGTCAGGAACTATTGTAAGTTCTCTCTATATTACCTTATTTAAACTGGCTTAGAGAGGTTAAGTGTTCAAGATCACAGAACTGTTTGGATACCCAGCTTCATCTTACTCAAAAGCCCTTGCTCTTGACCACTGCAGCATAGTGCCACCATAGAATAGCTGCCCTGGGCTTTAGTCATCAGAAGGAGCCATTTAGCAAAATGTTGTTCTCCATTTCCTGCTCTTCTATAATGGAAGGAGAGGTAAACATAGAAATACAGAGGAAAGTACCAATTCTCAAAATAAAGTTGCAAAATACCACAGAAGCTTTCTCATGTAGGGGGCAATTCAGGACCATTCACAGAAGAAAAGATAAAAGGGCTGGGCTCAGTGATTCTCACCTGCAGTCCCAGCTTCTCAAGAGGCTGGGGCAGAGGTTCACAGGAGCCCAGCAGTTCAAGGCTGTAGTATGCTTTTGATTGTGCCTGTGAATAGCCACTGCACTCCAGCCTGCGCAACATAGCAAGACCCCATCTCTTAAAAATACACAGGTGAGACAGCACATTGGTTTACTTGCCTCATGATAGTTTTAAATGGAGCCAGCTAGAGTGGGATAGTTTTAAATGGAACCAGCTAGAGTGGAGTCTCTTTAATAAACTCTCCTCTCAAAAATGAACCAAGGCACTACCCTACCCACTTGTGGCTTTGGGCTGCAATTTTTTAATGAAAATTCCCTTCCCACATACACATACCCCACACTTAAATATCACTCAACCAATTTGTTTTGATTTAGTTTTCATTAGCCAGGTTTACCAGGGCGGGAATGCTGGGGAAGGGGAGGGTAGTGGTTAATAGTTCTTACTGTTGTACTTTAGTCTATGTGACAAGAATGATTCCTTAGCATAATAGCTATCAATTTCTTTTTGTTACAGAGGTTCACCAGATAGAGATGGAATTGTAAGTATTTAAATAACCATTTTTACTGAGTTTGTGCTTCAATATATGCTGTGTTTAAATTTCTCAAAGCCCCATTTTTTTTTTTTTTTCCTGTAGGGAAAAAAATACCTTGAATGACTTTTTAGACCTCTTACTATTGTAATTTTCTACATTAATTGCATGGGACATAAATGTAGTCTTGGTCAAGCTAGACTTATTTATGGCATTTACCTAAAACCCTGCCCCAGAGCAGGCAGGCAAACAGATGGTGGGTCGCAAGCCAGACAGTTCATGCAGGGGCTGCTCCCATCAACTGTTATTTCATTTCCAATTTAATGATGTAAAAGTTCATTATGGGAGAATGTTTTTCTCCAACAGAGGCCACAAAGTTGTAATGAAGCTGAGATCCAAGAAAATTGAAAGAAGCTTTTCCCCTTTAGTAGTTGTGCTGCAGATACATTTTCTATATTAAATTCAAAAGTAGGAGATGGTCTTGAAAACCACTTAAGCCTGAATTTACAGTCTGAAAGAGGAAAATGTGTCCACTGGGTTTAGATCTAACAGTTAGCTGTGACTCCTTGCTGGCCGCCAGAATTCTTGCTTTTTAAAGAAGTCCATGGTGCATGGGCTTAGATTTATCCGAGTTGTGCTTATGGGAGTCTGCACCGACTCCTAAAATGACTTCCTTCAAATCTAAATCAGATGCCTATTCAGAAGGTTCAAAAGAACAGCTGTTACTGAAAAAAAAAAAAATGGACTTACATTAGGCTCATTGGGCTGGAGTGGGAACTAAAATAAACCTGATGGTTAAAAAATTTCTTAAATCGCCCTTCACAATATTATACCTAAACTGGGGTGTTAATTGCAGCTACAGCAGGAATTTTTCTTCCACACTTGACTCAAGGTTCTTAGCTTTGGGGTGCCTTTTGCTTTCGTGTGGTTCTCACCATGAAATGTTAAGAAAATAGACTGAAATTTATCAGACATTGGGTAACACTATAATCAAGGCTCTATTCAGCAGGGGAAAAAAAAGACCCAGAAGACTCAGCTTCTCCTCACCTCTTGCTTCTGGCTCAGAGCCCTCTCGTTAACTCTGTCTCAGGTACTCTCTGCTTCTGTGTCTCTTCTTTGCTTCTGGCTTGGTCCCCTCCCTGGGTTCTCTGGTCCCCTCTGACCTTGCAAAGCTCTGTTAGCTACTCTGCTTTCTATCCTCGCTGCTCCCAGACTGGATTGCTGTTTCTACCTGTGCCACTCTCAGTCTTGTCCTTATTTTCTTTCTCCGAACCCCTGCTCATTGTCTCTAAGGCCCCTTGCTGCCTCACTATTCTCTGTGTTCTGAACAGCACCAGTTTAAATCTCTGGTAGAATGTGCACCCTGGTACCTGGTACAGCAGCTGACACGTGGCAGGCAATGATGAGTATGTGCTGCATTAATGAACCCAGCAGTCATTCTGGGGATGCATCCCCCCAGGGCAGGGCTTCATGCCTGAGTTCCCCAAGCCCTTCACCATTCCAAATCATATGAAATTCTTTATTAGCAGTCGTGCCCACTTGGTTACTTAATTAGAAATGCCATAAATATCACTGATCGTGATTATTAGGAAAGATAAATTAGTTAATTTTGATTTCTTAGAAAATAACACAGACCTGTTCCGGAAAAGGCTACATTCAAAATAAATGCACTTCCTCAGAAACAGGCTTTATAGGTAATTGGACATTATTAGCCAGCTGCTGCTTTTACCATTTAGAAATGTTCTCCAAGTTTTCCACGTTTACTATGGTCACTGAATCTTGGAAACCAGTGCTATCTGAGTTTCTATCTGCATTCATTCTCAGAGATACCAACCTGATTGTCCTTCAAACTCAGACTGATTTCTTCAGCCCCTGTTTCTATAGACCCAGTCCACTTTTGCTTAACTGATATGGCTTTCACATTATTGCCTTTTGAATGTCAAGTGTTGAAATGTGTGGTTTCATTAATGTAGTTCCACAAACTACAGGTGGTGGTACACCTACCTAATGTTTATAAACCACTTGGTGAACATAAACTTTAAGGTACTGTTGTTTATTTAATGCCAGTTTCTCAAAATCCAACGAAGCTCATCTCTGGTGACAGTGCTTCTGAGGTTTAACCTATAGAGGCTTCGCGGCAGGGCTGCATGCATGAAGGTGGGCCTTGCTCCCCACTGGCTGAATGTACCTGTCACTGGCAGAGCTGTCTGTCATGGTGTCCAAGTGTGACAATGCATCCTAACCTAGACACAAACTCTAATTTGTGCAGGACAAGCTAACTTTTTTCTAAGCAGTTCCAGTTTCCCTCCACACATAAACTTGGAGCATCAGGATCATAGCCCTTGCTGTGAGAAGGTCATTTTTTATCACCCTGAACAGGTGTGCAGGAAAGGGCATAGATTTGGAGCTGTCAGCTGTGTGTGCTGTGTGTGTATTGGTGACCCGCAGGAAGGCTTTGATCCAGGCTAAACTGAACTTTTCCCACTTAGGTTAGAAATAAAAACATTTTTATTCCGTCTCTTCTTGTGTGTCCTTGTGCCTGTTCTCTACGTGTAAATTAAATGCTGGCAGTATGAGAAATAGATCCACATGGTCCCTAGTGCCTGGGACACATCTTCTTCCTCCTCCCTTCTTCTCTTGGCCTAACCAAGCTGGCCTGCTGAATAGAGCCTCATTATGGGCCCCAAAGTCCACTCTTTGCTTAAGGAACCCTGCCAAGATTGGTACGCCGTATGATTTGGCCTAGAGATGGTTTCTTCTATGGTATGTTTGCTGACTCCATGTAATTCTTTATATGTGTCTTGAAGAACAAGCAGATCTTTTAACCACTTTTTTCTACATGAAAACAATCAATTCCAGCAGCCCAGCCCACACGAACCACCCTACAATAGCAAAGCAGAGTGTGCGCGTGAAGGAGGAAAAAAAGTTTCGGTAAGGAAACAGATTTTAGTTTAAAACTTCCAAAGGGTTATTAAAAACAGTGAGTAAAATCCCAATTTAAAATTTGGAAAACACAGTAGTTTTAGTTTACTCCATCTAAGAAACCTCTTAGGTATTTCCAAATTACTTCTTGAATATCTGGGGCCAATTTTTAAATTAACCATATAGACTTTATGGACTGACATCTGAAAGTACTTTTAAAGAGTAATCACACATAAAAGATGTGTGTTTCCTGTTTCATCGACAAAGGACAGGAATTCAAATTTTAAAAAGAATCGACTATGTATAAAGAAGCCTTTGGCTATAATAGAAACATCACCACATAAACTGAGTAGTCATTTCTTAGGATAAGCACTATCTCAATAGCATCAGGAATTTGGCAGAAGCTTGATCTGTAGGAACCAGTGCATTTGACCAAAGAACATTGAGTCAGGGATGCTGACCCTAGCCCAAACTCTGTGGTACCTATGGCTGTATTGTACATTATGGTAGCCACATGTGACTATTTAATTAAAATTCAGTTCCTTGGTTGCACTTGACACATTTCAAGTACTTCATAGCCACTTGTGGCTAGTGGCCGCCATCGTGGATAGCACACAGGTAGAACATTGCCATCTTCACAGGTATTTCTATTGGGCAGTGTTGTTCTATAGAATTATTTACAAAGTGAGTCAAGTCTACCTCAGTGGAGAAAAGATAATATTTAGGCAGTACATCATGTACCTTTAACATGCCCCACCCAAGGATCATTACCTGGCCATGAGCTGACCTTGAAAACCAGAGGCATTCCCAGTGGAAATTGAGAACTTTGATGAGTGTGTGACTGAACATAACTGTCACTATATTTATCTATTTAGCCCATCATATTATCTAAGAACAGATAATATATGCTAACCAAAGTAAAATACCTATGAAGACATGGTTAGCATCACTGTGAGCCTCAATTATCTTTAAATAATAGTCATATTCAAGTTATAAAAGTTACTTATGCTAAAGGTAGGATTTTTGAATTTTAAAACATACAAAAAGAAGGAAGAGGTAAAAATGTATATAATTACAATTCCAAGAGAAAAATCATTGTATATATGTTGGTAAATAACTGATACTTCTTTCACTATTAAGCCTGGTTTTTAAGTGGTGTTTCCCCATATAACTGATATTCTTCCTTGCTTCTTCTTCGTGAAAGTTTTCCATTTGAAAATCAGTAGACTCATCATCTTCACTATTACTAGTACTACATTTGCACATTTCTCAATGGTTAAACCAACAAAGAATTGTTTCTTTCTTGGGTTTGGGCCAGAAGAATTCCATCCAGGCTCTGACTTAGCTTTAACTTGATAATTTCCACTTGGAAAACCAAAGATATTTGTAATAATCCAGTGGCATAACTGAGACCAAATTCCTCTAATAAAGCCGTATGTGTGTGTGTGCGTGTGTGTGTGTGTGTGTGTTGAATGTCTACGAAAAATAATGTATTGTTATGATTTGTTGTTTGTTTTTAGTATTTGTTGTTAAAGTGTCCCTATTTTTGAAGAAAAAATTTCTACAAGTTTTGCTTCCCCTTTATCTGAACCTTCCTTTGGTTTTCATGCAAACTGGGAAATTTTCACTCTGCCTAGATCGTCAGATTTAGAACTCACCTTTCTTTCTACAATATTAGATATATGTTGTCAGGAAGGAAAGAAAAACAAATATACATATATATATATTTATCTGTGTGTGTGTGTGTGTAGGTATCTGTGTGTGTTTATATACGCATGTGTATGTATGTGTATGTATGTATATATGTGTGTATGTATATGTACACAACAAATATGTGTGTGTGTGTGTATATATATATAAACTGTTTAGCTGTACATATAAGCCATCTTGGTTTTTAAGGGCCTTAGTTACAAAGATGAGATTATCATGGACGCAAACTGTAGAACTTTGAAAATTTTGAACTCAGTAATTTATCTAATCTGTGGTTTTGGATAACAATCCTAGATCACAAAATTCATGAGTTTACTTCTCTGGAATCTGCTTAGTCCTTTTGATCTCCTATCAGTATAAATTAAATGTCTATATTGAACTTGTTTGTTTTATATGCTTTCTAAGAAGGAGTGGAGCACTTTGCAAAGAAGTCATATACAAACAGATTGGTAAAGCAGGAATTAAAAGAGAAAGTAAATATGCTAAAGAGAAAATAGGAGCCCTGTCTATACCCAAATGAGAGAATCATTTGTATTAAGTGGCACATTATGTAATGGACCAGTTCTCAACAGTAGCTTTGTAAGGTATACATAGGTAGAGTTGATATGACAGGTTTTACAAAGACCTTTGTTCAAAGTAGAAGAAATACCACCGAAGCACTGATTCAATGAAGGCAATTATATGGGAAGATTAAAATGATGTAGTCTGCATACAAATAATCTGTGTCAGGAGTGGGACAGAGAGGGAAATGGTCACAGACCTTATGTCCATGGATGCTGGTCTGTGGAGGCAAGGCATGGCCCAGTTCTTACAATTGTAAATTTTAGTGCAGTGGTAGTATATTGGAAGACAGAGGGCATGGACACATTATCTATTTCTTGTGCATTATTTACCCTTGCCAAAGCCTTGCTAGTCCATAGAATGCCTAGTCAACATTCACTGTTATTCAATGATGATGATTGTTCTGGGTTATCTAGTGATCCTATGTGCACACATAAAAAGCTTATTTCTCCACCTATTTGTCAAATTGGGTATTAGTTGTTTACATTGCAGTTCAAGTGGCCTTTATTTCTTATTGCAAAATTAGAGGTCCTGTGTCCAAGCCTCATGCATCACCATTTGATGTGTGTTGTTCTGAGATCTGCTATGTGCAGTGACATACCCTTGTCCCATGTGCTAAATATAAGAATGTTGAATGAACCCTCCATTACCAACATGATTTGTGTTTGTCCTTTGCTCACAAGACATAGAAAATCTTGGCAATATCTATTTGGGTGATGCCACATCTTTGCTCAAGTGCTTGTGGTCATGTGTCATGGCTGTACTAGGGGACAAAGAAAACTTTAAGATAATCAGAAGAGAGTAGCACTGACATCCAGTTAACTTGCAATGATGCGTGCTCATGGAGGCACAGATCACATGAATGACAAAAATCCACCATTAATCCTCAAATTCTATTTTTAAAATTTGATAAGAAAAGTCATTTAAAAAAACATTATTTTTAATAACTAGGCGCTGAATGAACTGATGTGGAGCTGACTTCCTCTATGTTTTATCAAGGGAGTAGTTACAAAAACATTGAGTCAGGGCTAAAATGCTAAAAGATTAAATAATGACTTGGATGAGTACTCTTTGGATATATTGTAACTAATTGTATATAATAGCAGCATGGAGGTAAAAATGTTTCCATTTAAAATACATATATACACAGCTATATCTCCTGTAGGTTTAGAGGATTCAATTATAATAAAGGTGCTGCTAATTCTTCAGTAATTGAATAAAATTTGAACAGTTCATCGTTAATATTTCTGTGCCTCAGTATCCTACAATCTTTTGTGAAATAAGTATGTACGCCTTTTTATGCAGTGTCACGGCAGCTAGATTTACCATTCCATTACACAAATGTGGCTCCTTAATAAGCTGTTCTAATATGTCTTTCCAGTGCTGGAGTTTGATAGCTCTTGCTAAATGCAGATAAGAGTTAAATGTTCTTTGTTCCTTTGTTTTTATTCAAATATTTTCCTTCTAAATTCATTTTCAACTTTATTACAGAAGAAAAGCAATGGGGCGCCAAATGGATTTTATGCGGAAATTGATTGGGAAAGATATGTGAGTATCAGAAGATTGTTTCTCTTTATTAAGTATTTTACAGCTTAAAAATGAGTTGAGGTATTCTTATAATAGGACTTAGAAATAAGTGAAATGCTCATCATGTCATTAGGAAGTCCCTAGCTTAGTTAGGATGGGGCTAAGAGCAATAAAGTCTGTCAGAACTGAGTTTAAGATCTTGTGCAAGCTTGTCTAACTTTATGAAATATTTTGTGATTTATTTATTTATTTTAGCTGAGCAGCTATTGTTAACATTAGTGTATTTTATGTGTGACCCAAGATAATTTTTCTTCTTCCAGTGTGGCCTAGGGAAGCCAAAAGATTGGACACCCCTGATGTAGCCCCTACACATATCAGCTGTGTGTGGCCTTGGAGAAGTTATTTACCGGGTAGCAAAAAAGAAGTCTATGAACGCTGTCATTGTTGCAAGGATTCAATGAGCTAATTATTTGCAAAACATTTCAGTAACCTGCCTAGCCTATAGTATTTTTTCCAAAAATGCTATTCTAATATTAAATCTGGGTGTTTCAACCCTGATTCTACTTCTTAGAAGCTTTGAGAATAGGGGTAAGTCAACCTGATTTTGGCAGGAAAGGCTTCAGGGAGGATGTGACCTCTGAGCAAAGGCCTAACATATATAGAGAGGCTAACTGGCTGAACATTTAGGGGAAGAGAATTGCAGGCAGAGGGAATAGCATTAATGAGGTCTCTGAAATGAGATAGGGCTTGCAGCACCCAAATCACAAACATTGGGAAGGAGAGAACATGTGGCTGAGAGGGGATCAATGGAAGATAATTACAAATGCGAGGCTAGAGAGAGGGGCAGGAGCCAGCACTGTTGGGTCTTATTGGCTACACAGAGGCATTGGCTTTTATTCTAAATGCAGTGAGAAGCCAGGGGCAGGTTTTTAGCAGGTAAGTGACCTCAATACACTTGTATTAAAAAAAAAAAAAAAAAAAAAAAAAAAAAGCACCTCTGAGAACTGAAAAAGGAGGAAAAGAGGAAGACCACAATAAATGCTCAAAAAAATGGTGAGTTGCAGACACAGAAAGAAAAAAACTGTATGATCTTGCTTATATGCAGAATCTAAAAAGAAGTCAAATATGGGAGGTTGACACAGGAGAATCGCTTGAACCCGGGAGGCGGAGGTTGCAGTGAGCTGAGATTGCACCAGTGCACTCCAGCCTGAGCGAAACAGAGAGACTTTGTCAAAAGAAAGAAAGAGAGAAAGAAAGAAAGAAAGAAAGAAAGAAAGAAAGAAAGAAAGAAAGAAAGAAAGAAAGAAAGAAAGAAAGAAAGAAAGAAAGAAAGAA
>NW_012114688.1:1159667-1177369 GCF_000951035.1 Colobus angolensis palliatus
AAATACATAGAAACAGTAGAAAAGTAGTCAGCAGGGACAGAAAGAGAGAGGAAATGGAAGAAGTAGCTCAAAAAGTACAAATTTGCAGTAAGGTGAGATGAAGTCTAGATATCTAAAGTGCTAAACATTTGCTAACAGTTTAGGTGCTCTTATCACACACACACACATAAAAAGGGCAACTATAGAAGGTAACAGAAATGTAAATTTAACTGTAGTAGTCATTTTACTATGTATATGCATATCAAAACATGTTATACATCTTAAATATAGACAATAAAAATGAATTTGTTTAATGGGATTTTTCCCATGGTATGTAGACCCTCTTCTCTCTCCATGGTTATGGCACTTTTACTGCTTTATTCACTCCCAAACTAACTCTTCAACTCTGCCTTCTCTCACTGACAGACCTACAACCTCAACTTCAACAGGGCCACCTACAAATGCTTCATCTTCCTCCCCTCTAGGACATAGGGTATATATAGTCTGAAACACCTGGGGTCAAAACCTAGATCTGACATTTGCTGGGTGTGTTTCCTTGAGAAATGGTGTCTGATTTCTCTTATTTCCCCCCTTGATAAATGGGATAATTCTTTTCACATATGTTTGTTATGTGGTTCAGTGAGGTAAAGTATGGGTCACAATGCTTACCATGTAGTAAGAATCCAAATACTATCATTCTAATCCCAACAGTACAAACTGCCTTTTTATGTTTTCTGCTTCTTTCCAAAAAATGGTCGTTGTCTGCTGTTAGAATTAGTTCAACTTGGAGTACCAGCACTCTCCCACAATTTGAGGGTAGAAATCTTGGATTCCTTTTTAACCTTCCCTCTGCTTTTTCTCCTATGACTGATCTGTTACCAAGAACCAACAATCCATCCTTTCAAATATCCTTGAGTTATCCCATCCCACCGGTAACTCGATCCATATCCTTAGCACATGTTGCCTGAGTCGATGCACATGTTTTGAATTAGTTTTTCTTTCTCCAGTTCTTCTGCCCCAAGGCTATCCTGGAACATTCTTCCAGAACTCCTTAAGATCCTGTTTTCAGTATGCCCCACCTTAGCTGAGAAGCTGCAGTAGCTACCTCAAGTCCAAACTCTTCCCCTGGCCTCTTGGCCTCCATAGTCTCGTCTCCCCATCTCCCGCTGTGCAGCTTCTTCTCTAGCCATGTCACCGTTGCTGTTTCCCCTCTGTTTCCCCATCTGAGTCACCCAGTGTCCGCTCCCATCTTGGTGTTTCTGAACAGGCTCTTTCTTACGATCTAGAAGGAGCTCCCACTCTGCCCTCTCCTGTCTGTCCTGAAAGACCCATAAAGACCTCTCTGATTCTTTTAAACCTCACTAATTTCCTCTTCTTTAAACCTTGTCTAACACAGGTGTTTTGTGTTTTATATTTTCTTTTTAATTTTTACCTACCAAAACACATTTCAATTTCCCTGAGGACAAGTAATCTGCAATTCTTATCACCCATGTTGCTTAGCACAGTCCTTGGCTTACAGGAAATGAATGTTAAATTCTGTTTGAATGCTTTCTTTCATTGACAGTTGATTCCTCCTCGTTTATTTTCCCAGTAGGAGGACTCTCCAAGTATCCTTGAGTAAATATCTAAACATATTGCTCAGAATTCACTTCCAAAAGTTAGAAGCTTCATCTCCTAAAAGAAAAGACTTTTCTATATCCTTAAATAGAAGACTCTAGAAAAAAAATAATTTCTTGATCACTGTTAGGATAATAATCACTTCATACGCACTTGTGTTTTATAGAACTCACCTGAGCTGGATGAAGAAGGCTACAGCATCAGACCCGAGGAACCCGGCTATATCCTTTCTTTATTTTTTTATTCTAATTTTCATTCACTCTCAAGAAACAGTAAGATAAATTCAGATTTTACAAAAGTAAT
Organism: Colobus angolensis palliatus; assembly: GCF_000951035.1. Lineage (NCBI taxonomy): Eukaryota > Metazoa > Chordata > Mammalia > Primates > Cercopithecidae > Colobus > Colobus angolensis. The sequence goes on from NW_012114688.1 coordinate 1,161,567, forward strand.
GAAATAACCTAATCTTCACAAGTCCTGTTATCCCTAATATTAGAGATGAATAAACAGCACTAAGAACAGCCTGAGCTCTAGCAAGCAGGCATTTTGCTTTAATCTATTCATAGAAAAGAGAGAGGAGAAAGAGAAAAATGTGCTGAAAAAACAACTGTGGAAATGGTGGGTACTGGGCTGTCTGCTAATCCTTGATATGACTGTCATTTATAGTGACTAGAAAATAGCTCTTACTGTCCTCTCCCTACAATTCATCCCTGGGCAAAGCATGTCACACTGATGCATTTAAAACTCCTCGTGGATCATCTGTAAAGCAGCCTTCCTCTCTCTGTAGATGAGTCAGCTCACATGTGCGTGACTGTGTGTGCAGCGTATGACACAACAAATGGCCGACCGCTGCAAAAATGTAGAATATTAGAACCATTGCTTCGTGAAATTCACCATCCTTGATCATGTTCTGAGGAAAGGTGAATAAGTTCTAACCCTTTCCTCCTTTGCTTTTGTATGTTTTGCTTTGATTTTCTGCCATCTAAGGATACTTTTACTGTCTCTATATGCAAACACTCTTGTCTTAGAGTGGTTGCCTCCCAGTACAAGAAAGAGTTATGTATCTTTAACTGTGTTCTACCTACCAAAGGAAAGCACTTTTATTCTTCGAGTGAATCGGAAGAAGAAGAAGAATCACATAAGAAATTTAATATCAAGATTAAACCATTGCAGTCTAAAGACATTCTTAAGAATGCTGCAACTGTAGATGAATTGAAGGCATCAATAGGCAACATCGCACTTTCCCCATCACCAGTGGTGAGTGTTGTGTGTGTGTGTGTGTTGAGCTGTAGTGAGATTGAACAGAGCTATGTTCTGCCTGTATGCATTAAGTCAATCAGAAACTCCTTAAATTGAAGCCTGCGTATGGTCACCATATAATGAATTCTATAGACTTTAACAAGCTCATTCTAGCTTGAGAAAGTTGTACTTATTTTATATTGCAGTCCTTGTGCTTTTCAAAATGGTGAAAAATGCATGGAATCACATTTTCTTTTGACTTATTTTCCTGCAAGCATTTTAAAAAGAAAAAATAATAAAAAGATTATCCAGACTTATCTCTCATGCAGACTTAGCAACTAGAAACAACATGAAGTTCACAGATTTGCTAACAGTGATTTTTAAAAACCCATCTTAGTTTCCTTTTCTGTGATACATCACATGAAAATACATGGAAGGAAACTGGTTATTTTTTGTATTGCTATGCTCTAAAACCAAAAATTAATCAAAATCATAGTCTAAATCAAATTTAAGACTCATATCCTTCATTCTATTATATTATCAAGTTGACTTAAATAATCTCATCTTTAAGGTACCTCAGATATGAGTAATTGTTCTATTTATATTATTCAAATAGGTATTTTCCTGTAGACAAACTAAGACTTGGGGTTAAAAAAAGAGGTGTTTTTGCACAATTTGCGCTTCCATTCCCCAATTCCCAGCTACTAAATTTCTTTAATTGCTGAATTCTGGGTTCCAACATTTACAGTCTTTTCTCTGTTTGATAAATGCCACCATTGTTTTCTAAAAATGGTTGTGAGGAACAGATGAAGGCTCTCAAACTGGCAGCTAATATGTTCTTGGCATCATCTTCTTTAGAGAGATGAGATCTCTGTACAGCATTTCCCTTGAACAGGGCAGTTAATAAACCCTGAACCATTTTCAAGATGCTTCAGGAAACATCTCAACTAACCTTTCTAAATGAATTGTAATCATCCATCTTTTGAGAATAAACTTTTGCCTCATCGGGATGAAAAATGTCTATCATGATGCTTTCTTTAGTGTTTAATGCTTATAACGGACTTGATCGCTGCTGTTGGTGACAACCAAAATGATTGCTAAGAGTAACTAACCACAGTAAACAATATTTAAAGTAATTTTTAATCATATACTCCCCTGCTACTTTAAGATGTCTTCTTGAAAAGGGAAGCATGAAATGTATTAGTTTTCTTTTCCTTCTACAATGGAAGGTGCAGATTTTACAGTTACATATTGGCCTGTGAGTTCTAGTAATGGTGGTATTTTAAATGCACACTCTTTCACTTTTCAGTGGCACCTTTCAAATTATTTTTCACTTACTGAATAATGTTTTTTACTAAAAATCTCCTTAAGTGTCTAAAACCAGTTTATAGCCACGTCTGTGCAGTTTATTTTATCACTTCTCTGAGTTTATTCTCTGTGTAATAAACTGGCCCTTTGGAAGCTACCTGGGGTAAATAAAAGAAGGCAAGTTCAGAGGATTATGTGAAGAAATTTATGTGAAAGCAAATGTACTGGCACAGTCCCAGAAACATAGTGGATGTTTGCCGGAATGTAGCTGAATCCAAGAAAGAAGAGATTCCCTCTGTTGAATAGACTATGCATGGCTAAGTTATCTGGTAGCTATTCCTCCAACCAGATACATTGCTGAGGATGCAGCAAAAAGTGGTGGTTTACCCTGAGCTCTTCACAACATCTGTTTTTAAGGAAATATATTGACATGGTGTGGTTAAGATTCTGGTGAAAAAGTGTTAAGGGAAGCAGAGTGAAAACTAGATGGAGACACCCAGAGGGAGTGACCTCGGAGTTACTCTGTTTCTGCAAAGCAACACCACCACACACCAAGGGACCCTCAGCTCCCGTTCCCAGCACCCACACCTTCAGTTTGTTCTCTATAATGTGAGAACCGGGATCTGCTATTTCTGTGATTCCTAAATATTTATAATTTTTCATACTTGGTGTGAAAGAGTGAGCTGTTATCATTACTTTAGGAAAGAGTGAGTATGTTTCTAGATGTATATAAGTTTAAAGAGAAGTTGTAACTGAAAACATATTCTTGGCTTTAGAATCCTTGCCCTCTCCTTGATAACCCATGTGTAGATACGGATGCATATAGATATAGATAGTGGTGTTGTTGTTGTTGCAGTTGTTTAGACAGAGTCTTGTTCTGTTGCTCAGGCTGGAGAGCAATGGTACAATCTCGGCTCACTGCAACCTCCACCTCCCGGGTTCAAGCGGTTCTCCAGCCTCAGCCTCCTGAGTAGATGGGATTACAGGCATGCACCACCATGCCTGGCTACTTTTTGTATTTTCAGTAGAGACAATGTTTCACCACATTGGCCAGGCTGGTCTCGAACTCCTGACCTCAGGTGATCCATCCATCTTGGCCTCCCAAAGTGCCAGGATTACAGGCATGAGCCACCGTGCCCAATCATGTACATATATTTTATAAATGACATATGCAGCACTTCCTCTCCAGAGCCAGATAAGTAGAAATAACCTGAAATCCAGCTGGTGCTATGATAAAAATGACAATGATTTTGGACTTTACATGTTTCCAGCCTAAAGAGCAGACAATTATACATCTATATTTTCTTCAGGTACTAAAAAAGAAATAGGGTCTACACCAGTTAATGATATATCAGAACGTTTTATTTAAGCTATGGTTTTTATACTACAAAGGCATCAATCATTACATTAATAGAAATGAGGAAATGTCAAATAATAAATTATTCATAACAATGGTTTACGTTGGACTTCTGATTTATGTTTCTTTTGAAGTTTTTAAGATAAAGTTGTGCCTCACTTATTCTTTTCATTTATTTGTTAATATGTATCCATGAACTATAACTAATTTGATCTCTTTTATCATGAATTGGTTTTTTTTTACTTGAATAGTTTTGCTATATATATTGGACAGTCAAATTGATGAATGAAATGGGAGGAATGAATGAATCATATAATTATGTGTATATATAATATAAACTTATCTGAAAATTACTTCTCAAGACAAAGTCTCAGCAGCAAGACAAATCAAGATTTTAATTGCTGGCAACAATCCTACTGTATAGTTAGACAAATAAACATAATTGTAGTCCAGATTTTGCCTTAGCCCTTGATTTTTATGTAGAAATAAAATATAATGTGGGGCAGAACACCAAAAAGGCAGAAGGATAATACAGGAGTTAACTCACAGGTAAAGGCAATAGTTCTCCAGTCTGCTGACAAGATACCATGCTTACAGGGCAAAGAATGAAAAATCACCCAGGTTTGAGATGTTGATTTGGCATCTGTGTAAGTTAGAATACTTGCTAAGCTGTTTTAACAGAGACCAAAATAATAATGGCTTAAACTAAATCGGTGATTTCTCTCTCTGCCACATAAAAACCAAAGCTGATAGGCAGTCCAGAGGTAAAAGAGTCTTACTCCAGTGGTCACTCAAAAACCCAGGAATTTTCTGCATTATTGCTTCCCCTTTCCTAGAGTGGCACTGCTGCCTTACCACCACAAGTACTTCCATGTACCAGCCTTGGGATGGAGGAAAGAAGAAATAAAAAGAAAGAGGTTTTCTTTAAGAGTTTGACTCAGAAGTTGCACGCATCACTACCACCCAGATCCCACTACCACAGTTTAATCACATGGACGCATTTGCTGCAAGGGAGTCTGGAAAATGTAGTGTTTTGCTAGATAAACATGTAGCCAGCTGACATTCAGGGTTTTATTACTAAAAGACAAAAGAACAAATGGCTACTGGTGGACTTTCACAGTTAGTTTCTGCCACTATGTCCTGAATTATATTGTATCTGCATCTTAAGGTTAAAATTAAGTAATCTCAAATTATTTCAGGGAGTTCATTAGGAAATGGGATTTCTTCTCATATATGTTTAAAATTATTTCCAGTGCCTATTGAATCCAGAATGTTCTAAAATAATTTTCTAATCACTAATTTATAAATACTAGCAATACTGTGCTGCTTGTTAGCTAACAGCAGGGTGAACAGAGACACTCCAACAACAGTACAGTGTCCCTCTGCTTATGTAGGTTCACTGTTTTTTGAGGCAGACTGTTCCACTGTTGAAAGAAAAATCTTCCTTTTATTAAACCAAATATGTAATTTTGTCCTTGATTGTAGTTGTACTCTTTAAAGGATGAACAAAGGGTAAAGCCCCTTCTTTTACCAGTGAGTTTTCCTTGAAGCAGAATGACTCCAACTCCAAGTTTAGTGTGCAGGATGTTTATTAAGGAGTGACCTTGGACTTAATACCTGTGGTGTGGCCAGGCAGAGGGAGAAGTTGAGCTTTTTTACACAACCAACAACAGCCTGAGCTGATCCCAGGCAAACTCGGGAACTAGGAGGAGCCTTCAGAGTTAGTGTGAGTTTGGCTAAGATGAATAACCTTGATACTGCTCAATCAATCAGTGCTCTGATGTGGGCCACACTAGGAAGGGGCATGCCCTTGGTTTAGGTTCTCTGCAGTTGAGGTAGATCCTGAGGTGCTGAGAATTGAAGGCTTCCAGCAGCTGGTGCAAGGAACCCTTCTGAAGAAGATTCTGCATGGCACATTTTGGTGTCCACCCCAAATTCCCTGTTCTTGACGTAAGCCCTAGTATATCATTGCCATTCAGTTAATGCTTGTTAGTGAGTGAGTGAGTGAGTGAGTGAGTGAGTGAGTGAGTGAGTGAGTGAACAAATATGTGAATGGGATCAGGCCAAGGACAGAGAACTGTGGCATGTCATCACCTTCCAGTTTTACAGCCATCCACTAATAACACCCTTCAGCCTCCTTTGTTCACCACACAATGATTCTCCTAACTGTGCCCTAATCCTGGGCACATATTTTCATTCATTTTTTTCAAAATAATACTGAATTTGAGAGACCTGGGGTGTCTATGGCCTTGCCTGGATCTACCAGGCCAGAAACCCTATCAGGGAGAGTGATAGGTTCAGTTTGCCCTGTTTTTTTGCACTGGCACTTAGGGTTATCACCTTCTTTTCCAAGTGCTTTCTGGCCATCTGTTTAAATATTTTATTCTAGAATTTTGGATTAATCACAAGGAGGTGTGTAGTAACAGAAAGCACATGTCACATGGATTCAGATTGTCCTGGGCCCCAGCCCAGGTTGACCACTTTCTGCCTGTGTAACCTTAGAGAAGCCCCATAACTGTTCTGATCCCCCATTTCTGCCACTGTAAAGGAAGGATGATAAGAATCCTCAAGGACTTTTTGTGCAGAAGATCCTAATAACAGTACATGATGTGTAATTGGTACTCTGCAATTGTTTGTTTCTTCGTTGCTTAACCTAGATTCTTTTTTAAAAAACACTTCTCCTTTCACAAGGGCCATGCTCTGCTTCCCCATGTTCAGCCTCCTAACCTAAGAGCATACTGTTTTCATGTCCTGGATTAGAATGTATCTACATCTCGAGGTTAGAAGTCAGTTAAAGCAGCTTGGAGTTCTCTTGCCTGTATCAGACTTTAATTCTGAGCCAAATCTGATCCACCTTTTAGAGGAACTACTTTTAAGTTAGTTTTCTCCATTTTGGACAATTGTGGTTGATTTTTCTTTAAACACAAATAGAAACTTTGTATATACCCCCTGAAGGAACTGAGGTACAGTGGGAAAAGTGACAGCAAGTGCTGCTTAGGTAAGGTACTTCAACCTCAGTGAAAGTCTCGGTTTCTTTCTGTCTGAAATGGAACAAATAGCTACCTTACAGAGTGGTTGTTGCCACGGTCATCTCTTTCTGCTAGTGCAGTGTAGAGACCACTCTCCCTAAAGGAGGAGACAGGTACAGGTGCAACACGAACAGTTCTGTAGTTTGCTTGCTTTACACCACACTCCCTACATTTAGGGTAGAAGCAAACCTCCATTATATCATACAAGAAATGGCTTTGTTCTTAAAGAGTAAAATAATTTTTTGAAGGAGGCTAAATAAAATAATCAGTGCAGGAATGAAATATGCCTTCACACACACATATACAGACAAACACGCACACACACACACACACACAAGTCAGAATTCAACATACAATTGAATTGAATTGAATACAATTCCCTTTAAGATAATTTGAGGGAAATAGAAATGAGGCTTATTCCAATGATGTCCCAATTACTCAAACAAGTGGGTTCTACCTCCTTTTAGTTGATGACGTTTGGTATGTTGCAAACCCAGTGCCTTGGTTTCTTTGTCTATTAATGGAGTGACTCCCATACCTACTTCATTGGGCTATTTTGAGGGTTGAATGATTTAATGTATGTCAAGTACTCATAATAGAAGCTACATGTAAAGATTGTCTCATTGCTATAGATGCTAGAGCACATTTTAAAGAATACCATTAATAGTGAAAAAAAAAATACAAAAAACTAGCCGGGCGAGGTGGCGGGCGCCTGTAGTCCCAGCTACTCGGGAGGCTGAGGCAGGAGAATGGCATAAACCTGGGAGGCGGAGCTTGCAGTGAGCTGAGATCTGGCCACTGCACTCCGCCTGGGCGACAGAGCGAGACTCCGTCTCAAAAAAATTCTGCGTGTCAGATGCTTCACATACATGAATTCGTTCATCCTCCCAACAACCCTGTGAGATCAGTACTATTATTATCCCCACTTTACAGATGAGAAGATTGAGACATTCAGGGATTTATTAACTCACTCGAGGCATCACAGCTAGTAAGTGAAGTTGCTGGGATTTAAACCCAGAAAGTTCAGTTTCTAATTGAGAACTCTTAACCACTATATTACACTAGTTTTGATGAAAGCTATTGGCTCTCTTTCTAGAAAAAAAGTTCACTAGCTCATTCAAACTATTTTACATACAATTTCTGAATGCTCACATGAAACAAATCTTTGGAAGGATATAGATCCTAGCACAAAGGGCCCACCTCATAGACTTTCTCCCCAGTGAGTCCATCCACACAGACTCTCTTCTACGGTACAGCACTTCATATATTGTACGATGTGACAGGAGAGCGAGGTTGAGTTGATACCTTGGCAGGTCAGGTTTAAACGCTACTGTGTGACATGTGATTCTCATTTATTGAAATTATCTGATTATATGTCCAGATTGTATGCACTTTTGTTTTCAATGTTAAGGAATGATGTTGTTTTTATATGACTCATTTATTTCAGTTTCCCTAATCAATTAATCAATCAGCAAGCACTTTTTATGTCAATGGCACATTATAATAATGCTATGTGTTTTATAAATGCCCAGTCATGATCAAAAGGATGAAATGAGCAGCAGCACTATTAAGCCATCTAGGAGGTGGTTGATAGCCCCATTTTACAGAAAAACCAGCATAGAAAGGTCAAGAGACAAGGATAAATAGAATGAACACAGGCTTTTGAGTATGTATCTTATTATCTGTGTGACCATAGGCACGTTCCTTAACTCTGAGCTCCAGATGTCATGTCTGTAAAATGGGAAAAAATGTGTCTACCTTCTCATGACAGGAGAAAATATTGTAAAATATCAAGTTCAGTGCTGTCTCCCAGAAGAGGCACCATTAAATATCAAATCACCTTCTCAGCTTTGCTTTCCTTTTCCTTAAGTTCAGAGACTTGTAGGAAGCAGAAGGAAAATAAAAATAGTGAGGGAGGACTTGAGCAAAGTCACAAGGGTTGAGAGAAATGATGTGAGAGCAGGAGCCCACCTGCCCTGGCATGTAGGCTAGTGCCTTCTCCCTTCCTCTGGAAAGTAAGTGATACAGTGAAATAAAGAATCTGACATTGAGCCATGAAGGAACAATTAGTTTAATCTTCATCCTGGAGATTTGCAATGCATAACTATTTAACCAAAAAAATATGAGGAGGGGGAAATAGCTTTGAACTGGAGACAGTCTGGTGTTGTTTGCCTGTTCCATGTGGCCCACCCACCCTTCCACCCCCAAATTAGCCTGCCAGAGAGCAAAATCCATGAATTTGCTGCTGCTTGGTAACACCACCCCCTTTCCTGTCCTCACTTTGGCAGAAGGTTCAGAACCCCTTTGAGTTCAGTGAAAACAAAGAGTCATCAGTGGAGGAGGTGAGCTCCAGTCTCCTACACACCAGCATTCTCTCCTGGTAGAAACAGTGCACGGTGCAAGGAGAGGCTAAAGATTGCATGCATTCTGGTGCTAGGCACTCAGCACAGAACTCTTATGCAGGGAATTAGAAGGCAGAAGTTCAGCTTGCGTTCTGCTCGTCAAGGAAAGCTTCGTAGGGTAAACGTGACTTTGATTGGTCTAGACCAGGAGTATCAAACATGGGGCATATAAACTGCCACTCCATCCCCAAATCTTCAACAGATAATGCCACTAAATCCCAGATACAGGCTGAGAAGCCAGCCCCTCTAGACAGACCTGCAGGCAGCTGGACTAAAATCAGCTAGATTTAGCATATGAGATACAACTTTTGTTTTTTCCAGGACTTACAGAGGATAGATGGGAAAATACGTGGAAACTTTCTTTTTTCTTCTCAACATTGTAATAAATCATGTACTGTATGCAGAAGAATTAGTTTTGTATCTGATACTGTTTTTTCATTCCTTCATTACTAATTTTTTTTCCTAGGAATTTTTCTGTTGCTTCCATTTCCTGACATTTAAAATCCACACCTTTCATGCCCACTTACTCTGATAAAAAGAAATCCTGAGCTGTATGAATATTCACTATTCAACCTGGAGTGCCTTTGTCATGATTTCTCCAATTAATGTTGATTGTACCTTCTGAGTCAATGTAAGTGTTAGATTTTTCTTACATAAACACAATTCCTGCATCGTGTTATACTGTCTCAGGCAAGCTGACCTGATTTGAGGGTTCTGGAAACATGATCACTATGGTTGGAGATCACAAACACTCAATTTCTGTAACCAACTCAAAATTTAATTGAATAAGGCTATGTACTCACAATATTGACACATCGTATAAAATATTAGGATGGCCTCAGTAGAAGTAGCAAATTATTTAATTATATGCTTTTTATTATAATGTTAAGTGTAATCAAAAACGCTAACTTTTATATCTTTAAGGTCTGCCTTGATTTTAAATGTTAGTAGCATTTAGAATTTAAAACTATTTTGATTCGCTAAGGGCCATAATCAGGGTGGAATGTGCTCTGCAAAGAAGCAATCAATTTTGAAAGTAAGTTTTTAACAGAAGCCTACTTTGTGAACCGTTTACTCAGTGTTGGGTTTCTAACAACTGATCCTGCACCCAGAGTTTGTAGGTTGTCTACTTTTTCTCTAAGGAGGCATTTTCTCTAGGGCCCACAGCAGTGAATGACACATAGCAGGTACTTAGAAAATACTTGTTGATTGTCTGGGTGGACAGATGCACCACGGGGCGTTATATAAAATGTATGCTGTATCTAGCTCTGCTATAATGCAATTTACGTTACTCGCATTATTTTACAAACAGAGCAAATTTATGGTTCTCAGTTCCTTTGATCTTTTCCTCTTCAACTTAACCAAGTTTCTTTTTCCACTACTTGATGGGTGAACAACAAGAGTAATAGTTTCCTGTTTATTCATCTACAATGTGTAGGTTCTTTTAAAAAGTTTATTAATGTGTTCTTTTCTGTGAGTCCTAGTGCACATCCAGTGAGATCGTTTTCTCATCTAAAGCCTGAGGTTTTCAGTCATTTAGTTGTCTTCAACCTTGAAGGTCATGTATCAATGATTATCTTTCTTATATAATTATACTTATTTTTTTACTAAGGAGTTTCTAAAAATATGTGACTAATAGTATAAATAAGCATAACAGTACAAGAAAAAAAAATCTATCCCTTTGCCCGCTGAAGGAGATTTCATTTTAGTGGCAGCAGTCTACAGCAGTAAATGTACTTTTTATTGTTTTAGAAAAAAATCTTAGAGTGTGAATCACTCACATTAATTGTGTCAAAAGAAATTTCCCTCAAAGACTGGGGAGAATTTCCTTTCTAAACAGAATGAAGGTGATATTTCCTTCCACCTTAACGTCTGCCTAAAGGACAGCCTCTAACTGCCCATGGACTTTGGAGCTGCAGCTTGAAACAGCGGCCAGCACAGAAGAGATGCAGAGCCATGGCTGCCAGCCTAGCTGCCTGTCCCGATGCGGGCAACAGAGACAGAGGGCAAATGGACTGACCTCAGTGTGTTTTGCCCAACCAAAACGCCTTTCCACTTTGTAACCTATTTGAAGCCCATCTTAATTTCATTATTTTTTAAACACGGCACATGGGGAATCAAAATGAGTTTCCAAAAAGGAATGACAAATGGCAGCACATATCATAACCAGGTATTTTCTGATATTTTTTCATCCATGCCTCTTCTCAACACCAACAGTTGCTAAATGTCCACACCTCAGAACTCCTGATAAGTACCAGCAATAAGCTGCACTGGCGCAGAGTAAAGCCTGAATCTCCATGGTGGTCTTCAAGAGCCTCAAGATTCCCCCATCCCTAGACTAACATCTGCCATTCTTCCCTCTCCTTCTACTCCTCCCTGGCTCCCTGGGAGCTCTCTTCCCCTAGATAGCTGTGTTGTGACCTCCCTCACCAACTCTGTTTGCTCAGTCACTTTCTCAAGGAAGCCTCCCCCGACCACCTTACATAAAATCACAAAACCTTTTGCCCTGGAATTCCTGAACCCCTTCATTTGCTCTACTTTTTAAAATTGCATTTGTCATCTTCTCAAATACTAAATACTTTCCTTATTTAATGAGTACACAGTCATGTGTTGCTTAATTGGTGTTACACAATTTTATCATTGTGTGCACAACACAGAATGCACTTAGACAAACCTAGATGGCACAGCCTACCACACACCTAGGTTGTGTGGTGCAACCTAGTGCTCCCAGGCTGCAAATATGTATGGCATATTACCGTATTGAATACCACAGGCAAATGTAACATAATCATATCTGCGAATCTAAACATATCTAAACATAAAAAAGTACAGTAAAAATATGGTATGAAAGATTTTTTTTAATGGTACGCCTGTATAAGGCATTTACCATGAATGGAGTTCGCAGGGTTCAAAGTTGCTCTGGGTGAGTCAGTGAGTGGATGTGAAGGCCTAGGACATGACTGGACACTGCTGTAGACTTTGTAAACACTGTACAGTTAGGCGACCCTAAATTTATAAAATTAGCCTTGTAACTCTTTTACTTTGTAAACTTCTAAATTTTTTAAAACGTATTGACTCTTTTGTTATAACATTTAACCGAAAAACATTGTACAGCTGTACAAAAATACTTTATACTCTTTCTTTATAGTATTTAAATACTTTCTTTATACTCTATTCTACAAGCTTTTATTCTATTAAAATTTTTTCTTTTCACTTCTTAAACTTTTTAGTTAAAAACTGAGACACAAACACAAACACTGGCCTAGACCTACACAGGGTCGGGACCAGCAACATCACTGTCTTTCGCCTCCACCTTTTATCCCACTGGAAGGCCTTCAGGGACAATAACGCACATGGAGTTATCACCTCCTCAGGTGACGGTGCCTTCTTCTGAAATATTTCCTGAAGGACCTGCACCAGGCTCTTTTACCGTTAGTTAACTTGTTTTTTATAAGCGGAAGGAGTATACTCAAAAAATAACAATAAATAGTATAGTAAATACATACACCAGTAACAGCCATTTATTATCAAGTATTATGTACTTAATAATCCTGGCAGCACAGGAGGTTTGTTTCCACCAGCATCACCACAAGCGCATGGGTAATGCGTCGCACTGTGATATCACGAGGCAGTAGAAATTTTTCAACTCTATTGTAATCTTATGGGACCACCATCGTATATGCAGTCCATCGTTGACCAAAACGTCTGCATAAAATGCATGACAGTATTTATTACTGATTATCTTTCTCCTTCCTCTACTACCAGATGTAAACCCATTGGAGCTTTTATCACCTTTTCTGTTGTTCACTAATATCCCTAAAATAGTGTCTGGTATTTACTAGGTGCTCAATAAATATCTGTTAATGGTTTCATAAATGAATAATCCTTTTGCTCCTTGTGAATACCCAAGTAGTCATAAATAGCCAAGACAAAGTGATTATTTTATAATAGAATCCCACTTATTAAAATATAAAGATTCGGACTGGGCATAGTGGCTCATGCCTATAATTCCAGTGCTTTGGGAAGCCACATTGGGAGGATTGCTTGAGACCAGGAGTTTGAGACCAGCCTGAGCAACATAGCGAGACCCTATAAAACTAGACCCTATCTCTTAAAATACATCATATAAACAAAAATAAAAAGAGAAAGACTCAGGATACAGTCATCCTATTTTTCAGGTTCAATTATTGCAGACACTTAAAAGGCTTACAGATTCAACCTGACATTTTATGTCTTGATCCCACTCTATGATGCCTGATGCCAAAAATTCCCATGACTGCTCAATTCCTTGTTAAGCTGGGCAGTAAGCAGGGATGTAATCAGAGCACAAAAGCTTAACATAAGTGATCATCAAAACTGGTTTATATTTTCTTCATTCACCTCTATTAGCTTTGACTCTCAAACAGAATTCAATTTTGAATTGGTTTCTAAACCCTCATGCAAAAATGTAGGTAGCAACAAACCTAACTTGAATGAATACTTGCATTTTACTATGTTATTTGGCGTAATAACAGCCAGAGAGAGAGACTCTCCAGTTGCAGAGGGTAGGGGTCTATGAGTTCCTTGAAAGCTGTTGATTATGGGATAAGCCACCTTTCAACAAGCCTTGTAAGTCAGAAATTGTGTTTTCTTAGGCTCTTGGACAAAAAAAAAAAAAAGTCCCTGTACTTCGTAACCATTCAATGGTTATATTTTAGGTAAATTTATATTTTATCAAAAAATTCACTTACTCTGTTTCTATTTACAAGTAAGCCCAGAGGGATATCTCTCTTTCCCATTTCTCTTATTTATCTTTTCCATAATTAAAAATAAACTCTGATGCTACTAGCTCATTTTAAATCAAATATATATTTGTTTTTTCCTATCTTTGTTTTTATTGTTTTTTTCAACATTCTAAGGAAACCTTTAAGCTAAGAGGTCGAGGTCATAGCCTAGGTGTTGATAGCTGCTGCCATAGCAAAACAGCATATTAAATAAAGATGGTTTAATATATCAGGTAGCCTGAGGTGGAGAGGTGTAGGGAGGAGGGGAGAGATAACACTTATCATTTGTGTGTTCACGTTTAGTCTTCTGATTTTAATTATATAAGATGCACTTTATTTTAGAAAAGGCTGAGAAATTTACCTTATATATAAGAGTTTTAGTTCAAGGGCTGAAAACTACAAGGGTGTAGGCCCTTTCTTGGCCCTTAACTATTCTGAAGCATTAGTTTTCGCTCTAGGAGAAAATTCTGCCCTGGACATCTGAGCACATAATCTTCACTAATGTCGTACAAAGCTGTGCCACTTCTTTAGAACGTTTGTAACGTGGGTAGCACCGGAGGTCACTAATAGACAGAGAAATTAACAGTTAAGTAGGAGCTAACTGAAATATTTATGGAGCTGGTGAAAGAACCATTACAACTGAGAACACATGGCTTGTGCCATATATAATTCAGCCTTATTTCAAAGAGCAATTTATTTTTTTTATTTCAAAAGACACGGTGCTTCAAATATTTGTATAATGTTACAATGGCTCCCCATAAAGGGAATTTATAAACTTGTGTTGAGCGCCTTACTCTATGTTTGGGGCTAGAGAGAATCCGTGCATAGCCATTATTGTGAGCTAATAATCGAGTGGAGACATCTAAACAATACAGAACAAAATAAAAATTGCAGAAATGTACTAGCAATGTGTACCTTTGTTCCCCGAGGCTAATAAATGTCAGGCAAATACAAAGGCCTTCAATATTTATTTATTATTTTGAACAAAAGGACTGAGTCACAATCAAACCAGAGAAGGGAACAATGTATTTTGTCAGGCAAATCTGGGAAAAGTCTTATGGAAGAAATGTTACTGACCTTGAAAAATGAGTACTTTTGATTCGGGGAGGGGGAGAAGTAGCATGGGAAGAAGACAGGGAAGCGTGCAAGTGTATGGCACATCCAAGAGAGCCAGGAGAGTGCAGTGAGGTGCAGGCTTCATAGAAAGTCAACAGAGGAAGATGAGGTTGGGAAGGGAAGCTGCAGCCCTTCACCAAAGCATTAAATTCCATAGAATGGAGTTGGCATTCTATTTTCTGGATAGTAAGGAGGTTTTTTAAGGGCAGAATGATATATTCACTTCACTATTTTTGGAAAATGATTCCGAGGATAGTGTGAAGGATGGATTAGGAGATGAAGCTGGAAATAGGACCGTCAGCTAGGAAGCGAATGTGCTGTCAGTGAGGGATAATGAAGGCCTCATTAAGATAGGAGCTGAGGAACTAAGAGGGCATTCTGAGGGGCCATTGACCACTCACAGGGAGAAGAATTCATAATTGTCTGTGGAGAATAGGGGGAAATCAAGGATGAGATCAAAGAAGAACTGACAGTTCTAGCCATGGTGACTTGGGAGAAGATGATAGGTCCTGGGTTCCCCAGTGAGACTGGAGTTTCTGGAAAGTCTCATGTTTTTGTTTCATGACCATGCCTGGCTATAATGCATGAGTAGTATTTTCCAACTCCTCTCAATATTATGAAGCATAATTTTTTTTATTGTCAAGCCACAAATCTGTTTGATAAAAGTAAACCATTCAAAAGAGAGATTAGCCCAGGCATGGTGGTTCACACCTCTAATCCCAGAACTTTGGGAGGCTGAGGTGGGGGGATCACTTGAGCCCAGAAGTTCAAGACTAGCCTGGGCAATATAGCAAGACCCTATCTTTACAAAAATAAAAATAATTAGCCAGAGACTGTGGTACATGCTTATAGTCCTAGCTACATGGGAGGCTGAGGTGGGAGGATCTCTTGAGACCAGGAATTGAGGGTTTCAGTGAGCTATGATTATGCCACTGCACTCCTCCCTGGGCACAGAGCAAGACAGACTCTGTCAGAAAAAGAAAGAGAGAAAAAGAAAGAAGGAAAGAAAGAAGAGAGAGAGGGAGGGAGGGAGGGAGGGAGG
>NW_012114688.1:1177419-1182371 GCF_000951035.1 Colobus angolensis palliatus
GAAGGAAGGAAGGAAGGAAGGAAGGAAGGAAGGAAGGAAGGAAGGAAGGAAGGAAGGAAGGAAGGAAAGAGCAAGCTTAGAATGTGCTTAGATGCCCAGATGAAGTCCACACTGATGCTCTCTGTAGCTTGAACTAAAGACAGCAGCCTAGGAATGACCATATCAGACCCCCACAGGAAGCAGTTATAAAAGCAGTGCCTTCAAGAGCTGCCTTAAGTAAGGTTATCCTGAATCTTGTCCTGTTTCTTCTTGAAAATACATTTCACCTCTCTCATTTTCTCTTTATTCTTCCTCCCCATGCCTACGCTTTTAGAGGAAAAGTCCGGTAAGAAATAAGTCCTTTCCACTTTTGGGGCAAACATTATTTATTCTGTTTATTTTCATTATCTGCATATCTAATGACTGACTGTGTTTAACACTTAAACAAGGTTTTGAACTTTAAAAACAAACCTTTGTGAACCATGACCAGGTCTCATTATGCCACATGGGAAAAAAAAGGAAGTTGGTTGCTAAGTGATTTTACAAACCCGTTATTAAGGGCCCTGGGGTAATTTTAAAGATTCACCTCTGCCTCAATCACAGCCATATGATCAAATATTTTTGGTACTAAGTTTCATTTATTGCAGTTTCCACTGGAATTAGTCAAGCTACATATACATATCATGAGCTAAGCAAATGTTTTTTAAGTTAATTTTTGATTAGTGTACAACATAGTAGCATCTGGAATGCCTATGAAGCTGGCCTGGGAATGGGGAGTTGTAGGGAAGCTGGGGGGTTTTATTTTGTTTTTGTTTCAGTAAATCCAAATATTCCCTCCTGGAATTGTCAGAGACTGGAAAAGAGGATCTTTATAAAATGTAAATTACCTCTTGGATGTTAATTTTTAGTAGCAGTGGGTGATTTTTAGTGGCAACACAAGTCTGATACGATGTACCTACATCGTTTTATTTTAGAGCAACACAAGGAACAGATCTCAAAAAATAAAATGAGTTTGTTCTCTTCTTGGTTGCCTGGTTTGTTGGGAACATGTTCTCAGGATGCTGATGCATGGCTGACAGAGGTGACCTCTCTGTTGGAAAATAGGAAATATTATGTTCCATGTTCACAGCACCAAGTGGTTGGTTTGTTGTTAACGCACCTAGGTGGGTGGTGCAGTAAGTGCTTTCACCTCTTATCCTTCCCACTGACCAAATCCTGGCAGCCACTCCACCACATACAGGATACTGTGCTTACAGAAAAGCCATAGGATAGGAGGGAGGCGGAACAGAGACACAGGAAGGACAAAAATATGAGACCAAAACATTAAAATGTCTCAAAATATGAGCCCCACTCTTTTGGTTTCCAAAAATAACATAAGGAGCTACAATTATGATTATTACTAAGCTAAATGACCCGCTTCTGAGTAATTCAGAATCAAGTATGCATCGCCTGTTCTGTGGCAGCAGAATATTACTGGTGCTCTTTAATAGCCTTTCCTTACACTTTTCCAATTTCATTTATTCTTGTGGACCCTGAATGTTTTTCTGAATTAACCAAATTTGGCCACTTCAAATATCCACAGGACTGTGTGGCCTGAAGTTTGTCTATGGTGCTTTAAAACTTCTCTCTTTTTCATTAATTTTTCTCCTGTTGTCCTTCACGGCAATTTTAACTGCAAGAATTTCCCCCTGTCACTCCCTCACCTAATTTTTCTTTGGAAATGTCCATCTTGATTCCTCAGCCTGGTCATTTTGATGACTAGCAGGTTCTTTGTTTCTCTTCCCAAATGAAGTTTTAGAAGATCATCTCAAATATGTCTGATTGAATATAATAGACAGTCGCTGTAATCTAACTTGTAATCTGTAGTCGACCGAAGTTTAAATACAGATAAACACCTACAATAGCGTGGCAAACTGATGCTTGCCAGATAGTTTGTCTTCACCCTAAAGCATTTAAAAACAAGTAGGAATCCTCATAAGAATCTTAGTAATAAATGTAGTGATCATATATTCTAATTCTTTCCTAGAAAATTCTCTAACATTAATCACTCAATTTGCTAAAATGAGGCTATAGAAAAATCATATTTGTTTAGTGCTTTGTAGTTAATTGCCCATTCTCAACTTTGTTTCCCTATAGCACTAAATTTACCAAATTAGGATGCCATAAAACTTCAAAATCTGGGTTATTTAATGAATGTGACAAGGGGGATAGATTGTTTTGTTAGTTGGAAATGATAAACATATTAAAACACTTTATTCACATTGACTAAGATGAAGGTATCATGGTTAACTGAATTTAAACTAACTCTGTTATATAAAAGATAATAAAACAGAACTGCCATGTCATATAAGAACAGTGTGAAGACTGAGGATGTAGGCTGCAGTATTTTCTTTTAGGTAGATATATTCATTTTGAAAATTATATAAATTTTAGAAATATACCACATTCTAGATCTTCATTCCAGTGACAAAATCACAGATTAGCAGTGTTTATCCACTTTGAAAATAGCCTCAACATATAAAATAAGAGTTATCTCTAAGTTGAATACCAAAATAAAAGTAGAAGGGAAAATAAAATGTTTTCCACATTGGAAGACCAAGAGAAATCTAGGTAATGAACACAGTATTTAATTAGGAGTGAAGGAAATTTGTTCAGAAAACAAGCAGACCACTTGCAAAGTCTCTGAGTAATCAGACATAGAAATGAAGCAGTAATAACAGCAGATAGAATTTACTGAGCGTGTATTATGTATGATACAAATGGCTGCAATCAGAGGTGAATTAACCTCCTGCAGATTCTGAACAACTGAATAGGTGTTTTGTTTGGTTGTGCAGTTAAAAACAATTTCAGCCCACAATTCAAAACTAGAACATTTCAAATTAAAAAAAAAAAAAATCTGGATGCTCATCATCTCTCTGAAGACCTGGCAGGACTAAGCCCACATTCTCACGTGGCACACATGGGGTGCACTGAATAGTGGCCAGTTTTCCAGAATCTCATAATGTGTCTGTGCCTGGCTCCCAGCACCCCCTCCCCATCCCCCACCCACTTTTTACTCCTGCAAGCATTTGGGTTTGCAACTTTGGATGTAGATCTCTCAGCTTATAGAATATATCAAGACCAGATATTAAATTAGTTTTCTTCTGCCTTTGAAGAAAATTCTGTATATTGGTAAACAAGAAATAGAACACTAAAGGCTTTGACATTCTTGGGAAATGATGGGAGAAAGGGTAAAGCAAAATTTTGAATAGGCAAAGACCCTTCCGTCCTGGCTGATAATAATTTTTCTGTCCTTATCCAGCATAGCCTAAGCCAATTTTTGCTCTTCAGTGGTGATAACTGGCATATATAAAGCCCTTCCATTTGCTTCTGGAATTATTTTCCTTTTGAAGCTTTCAGATAGCTCTTAATTATAGACCTTGAGGCTTTCTGGGTCTGCACTTTGCACAGCTTCTAGCTCTGTCTTTTGGGTTCTGTTTAATCAGCCTGTGACTACATGAATTTGAACAGCTATTCCCTGCTGAAGGCATTTTGCAAATGGAGTTTCCAAACTGCTATATTACAAGGTTGTCTTTTACTAGAAAAAAAATTAAACCTTGAACTTGTGATTAAAATATAGGTTTATAACTCATTGGAAATTAAGATATGACTCAATTGGGTAAATTAATATATTTGAAATTATTTTGAAAAAGTATTCTGTATAACCTTAAATTAAAAGTAATGGCAAAAAACTGCAATTACTCTTGCACCTGCCTTAATAATAAAGTGTCTTGTATGTAAGGTTTTGCCTCTGAATGCTTGCAGTCTAGATTATATTTTGCATATTTCTCACAATTTTATCTTGGGCCACTTTTAGTCCTCTAATTGCTATATTTTAAAAGTGAATTGTTTGTCATGAAATTCCCATACCTCTTTCTACACAAAAGAACTTTTTAATTTGGTCACTAAAGAATAATAAAGTCTAAAGTTTCATATATGAAAGTGTTTGAATTTTTCTCAAAACACAGTATGGATTAGTCAATAAGATAATTTAAGCCCAAAAACAAGTATTTATGTGGCGTTTTTTTTTTTTTTTACAATTTTATTTAAGATGCATCCAGGCAGGTTTATAAGAAAGGTGGACTCCATAGGTAGCAGTACCTGGAAAATAAGGCAAATAATAAAGTCTGTAGTATTACAAGTAAATTGTTAGAATAATATATCTAGAATCCTAGCTACTTATAAACTGGTCTGAAAAATAACCACTCCTGGATGTTAATCACAATGACTCTCTGCTTTTGGAGTCATTCAACAATGCTATGCTTGGCATCATAGAAGGAATGAGAAAATGAGAAATAGGGGATCTGAATTCTGTCTCTGGTTCTACCTGCTTACTAGCTGTGTATCTCAGAGTCTCACCTTCCTCTCTATAGCATATAGCCAGTTGGACTAGATATCCATGGAGGCCTACCCAGATGTAAAAAGCTGCAACTTTTTGCTTCCTATCTATGTTCTAGAAAGAATATCCTCTACATTTGAACAAACTCCTAACTTTCTTTGTGTTTGTGTTCCTAGTTTTGGTTTTGGGAGGTAGCTTCTAGTGACTCCATGCATTAGCCCATACATTGAAAGGGAAACTGATCAACAGCTCTTTCCCCACTCACATCCTAGTCACTCGTGTTACATCAGAAAGCTCTTAAAGAGGCAGAGCTATCAGAGATTGTTGAAATAAATTGATAGCAGCCATAATCAAGATTTGAAAAGCAAAAGGAAGAAGTCATACATCTGCTTGTTGTGTTTGTTGTTGTTGTTGTTGTTGTTTTTTGTCATACTTTAAGCTCTAGGGTACATTTGCACAATGTGCAGGTTTGTTACATATGTATACATGGTGCCATGTTGGTTGCTGCACCCATTAACTCATCATTTACATTAAGTATTTCTCCTAATTCTATCCCTCCCCCATCCCCCTACCCCACGACAGGCCCTGGTGTGTG
>NW_012114688.1:1182911-1201195 GCF_000951035.1 Colobus angolensis palliatus
TTGAACTAATTTACACTCCCACCAACAGTGTAAAAGTGTTCCTATTTCTCCACATCCTCTCCAGCATCTGTTGTTTCCTAACTTTCTAATGATCGCCATTCTAACAGGTGTGAGATGGTATCTCATTGTGGTTTTGATTTGCATTTCTGTGATGACCAGTGATGATGAGCATTTTTTTTCATGTGTCTGTTGGCTGCATAAATGTCTTATTTTGAGAAGTGTCTGTTAATATCCTTTGCCCACTTTTTGATGGGGTTGTTTGATTTTTTCTCGTAAATTTGTTTAAGTTTCTGGATGTTAGCCCTTTGTCAGATGGGTAGATTGCAAAAATTTTCTCCCATTCTGTAGGTTGCTGTTCACTCTGATGGTAGTTTCTCTTCCTGTGCAGAAGCTGTTTAGTTTAATTAGATCCTATTTATCTATTTTGGCTTTTGTTGGTATTGCTTTTGGTGTTTTAGTCATGAAGTCCTTGCCCATGCCTATGTCCTGAATGGCATTGCCTAGGTTTTCTTTTAGGGTTTTTATGGTGTTAGGTCTAACATTTAAGTCTTTAATCCATCTTGAATTAATTTTTGTATAAGGTGTAAGGAAAGGATCCAGTTTCAGCTTTCTACATATGGCTAGCCAGTTTTCCCAGCACCATTTATTAAATAGGGAATCCTTTCCCCATTGCTTGCTTTTGTCAGGTCTGTTAAAGATCAGATGGTTGTAGATGTGTGGTGTTATTTCTGAGGCCTCTGTTCTGTTCCATTGGTCTATATCTCTGTTTCAGTACTAGTACCATGCTGTTTTGGTTACTGTAGCCTTGTAGTATAGTTTGAAGTCAGTCAGTGTGATGCCTCCAGCTTTGTTCTTTTTGCTTATGATTGTCTTGGCAATGAGGGATCTTTTTTGGTTCCATATGAACTTTAAAGTAGTTTTATTCCAATTTTGTGAAGAAAGTCATTGGTAGCTTGATGGGAATGGCATTGAATCTGTAAATTACTTTGGGCAGTATGGCCATTTTCACGATATTGATTCTTCCTATTCATGAGCGTGGAATGTTCTTCCACTTGTTTGTGTCCTCTTTTATTTCGTTGAACAGTGGTTTGTAGTTCTCCTTGAAGAGGTCCTTCACATCCCTCGTAAGTTTGATTCCTAGGTATTTTATTCTCTTTGTAGCAATTGTGAATGGGAGTTCACTCATGATTTGTCTCTCTGTTTGTCTATTATTGGTGTATAAGAATGCTTGTGATTTTTGCACATTGATTTTGTGTTTTCTAAGGTCATGTGGTCCACCAGGGTTCTGTTGCTGCTGGACAGTTTTCGCCATTCCCAACTATGTTTGTCAGGGCCTCCTCATCTTTCCCATCACATTCTCATCATTCACATCACATTGGTAGAGGCCGCCCAAGTCACTAGGCCAAGAACATTCAACACAAAAGTATCCTCATAAGCACACCTTCCATAGAACACCAAAGAAAAATTCCAGACAAGGAAAAGTGCTCTCTAAATCCTGCCTCTGGTTTTTCATAAGCTCCTTTTGTACCCTAACTACGTGAAAAATGCATTATTATCTATATTTGCTAACATCCTGCTCTGTAGGGAAACAGTTTACTTCTCTATTCTCTAAGTACCCCCTCCTCAAACTTTCTAGAGAAAAACTTCTATGGCAAGACATTAAACATTGTTAGTAAAGTTTTCTTGTATGTTTCTGCCTTGTTCTTATGTACACATAACTAAAACTTACATATCCACATTAGCAAAGCTGTATTGTACAACGGATATCCTCTCTTTAAGGTTCTCCAACACCTCCTGTGGTTTAAATAAGCCCTAAACACTAGGACTGCCTGTCTTCCTTTGGCCTGATTCTCTGGAATGTATGTTTGGTTAGCTGCTTATGAAGTTTTCTATTACCCAAGACTTTTGACTGATCCATCATTCTCTGACTAGGTGTCTGTTCTCTCTTCCTTTTTGCTGATCACAGAGGCGCAGCCCGGTAAGAACTCTCAACATTTTTACCTTAAACATGTATAGAGAAAATTGCTGCCAAGGCAAGGTGGCCAGGTTGGTTTCCCATTAAATTTATGATAACCCAGTGTGAATGAGGCAGATGAAACAGGTTTACTGATTGAAAGCCTCTGACCCTCTTAAGTACCAAGGGCATATTTTAGAATTGTCAGAGCACTTTCCCATAACTAACTAAACTAATACATGGGAATCTCAACTCCTAGTACTAAATTTGGAAAATATGTGGAATGTGTGTGTGTATGTGTGTGTGTGTGTGTATGTATGTACATAAAAGGCCTAGTTCACCAGAAAGTACCATAGAAGTTGATAGCAAAGAGATAATAAAGAATAACAAAACTATTAAGAATGTAAGGGGCCGGGCGCGGTGGCTCATGCCTGTAATCCCAGCACTTTGGGAGGCCGAGATGGGAGGATCACGATGTCAGGAGATCGAGACCATCCTGACTAACACGGTGAAACCCCGTCTCTACTAAAAATACAAAAAATTAGCCGGGTGCAGTGGCGGGCACCTGTAGTCCCAGCTACACGGGAGGCTGAGGCAGGAGAATGGCATGAACCCGGGAGGCGGAGTTGCAGTGAGCCAAGATTGTGCCACTGCACTCCAGCCTGGGCAACAGAGCAAGACTCTGTCTCAAAAAAAAAAAAAGTAAGGACACCATTTTTAAGCCATCATTGTTTTTAAGCCTGAATTCAAAATATGTTCCTGCACCGTAACTTACAATGATCAGAATATGCTGATACATCATTATAATTTCCATCTTGGGAGAGGGAGACACACTTTCAAGTCAATATTCCCAGGCTATCACATAATTCTAAAGAAATTTCATCACAGAAGACAACCTTTGGGAGGGTAGATCAATATTAATTTGCATTGTTCAAAATGGAAACTGTCGTTTTCCTCAAGTTGAAAAGTATCATGAAATTTTTTTTTTTTCTATGATGGATCTCACTCTGTCACCCAGGCTGGAGTGCAATGGCACGATCTCTGCTCACTGTAACCTCTGCCTTTCGAGTTCAAGCAATTCTCCTGCCTCAGCCTCCCAAGTGGCTGGAATTACAGGCGCCTGCCACCACCCCCAGCTAATTTTTTGTATTTTTAGTAGAGACAGGGTTTCACCGTGTTAGCCAGGATGATCTTAATCTCCTGACCTCATGATCCGCCCGCCTTGACCTCCCAAAGTGCTGGGATTACAGGCATGAGCCACCACGCCCGGCTGAAGAGTATCATGAATTTAAAGCAACAAAAAGAAGGGTCTTTGTTATGTTTGAAATGATACTCATTTACCTGGTCAGTCCGTTAAGAGAGGAAATGGAACTGAAAACAGCCTCTCTGAAACATCCCTAGGCCTGTGCCAATCCAATTAGTCAATTATTATTTGATGCAAATACCCTGCCCCAGGTGACCAGTTGGTGGTTCTCTACTAAACTACATAGCTAATACCATTGAAAGACGGTATCTGCAGAGACCGCTAATCTATGGATGATTCCAACCCAGCTGTTAAGTGACATCACAGATTATGAAAAGAGTGAATTCAGTCATTCAAAGTGAGGAAATTTATTCACGACATACATATAACAACAAACAAGCATTGAAAGGGGGAAAATACAGTCACTTGACAAGGGGAGGTTTTTGAATCCAATGGGCTTTTTTTCCCGAATGTGGTTTGTGTGGTCGACATCACCTCAGTCTTTTTCTAAATATATCATGCTGCAACATTAAGGTCATCAGAGACCTGTATGCCCACCCAGCAGACAGCAGGACTTTCTTTTCTGTTGCTGCTGACTTGCTGCTGATCTTTCAAAGATTTGTTGCTTTTTAAATTGATAGTAGCTTTGTTCTTCCTAATTTCTAAACAATAGAGTTTTCTTGAATACTTCTGCCATATCTTGGTTGCACTTAACTTGGGATTGTTCATTCGTGAAGACTATTTAATAAAAATGTTACAGGGGCTTCTTCTTTAGTGCCTTTCAACTGTCAACATCTACTGAATGAATTGACACCCCTGGGAATTGATAACTACTAAAGGAGCTCTGTACCTTTCTTGGTTTCATGGATATTAACATTTGAAGGAGTAGGACAGAGGGACAAAGAGGTCTTCAATACAGTCTCTGGGACCTCCTGGGTTTTAGGCCTCACAGTACTAGGTGGGCTGTGTTCCCTCAATGCCATTTATTAATCTTGTGATTGACTGCTTGGAACTAAAGGCCTTCTATCTCTTCCTTCAGATCTTATTAATGAAATTCTATCTGACAGTTCATAACCCAGAAAAACATCTGTTATCTAATTATTTCTGTTATCTAATCATTTCTGTCTACAGAGCCTTCTTTTCCAAAAGTAAACCTGTATCCAAACTTCCATAATGTCCTTGGCAGATTTGCGTGGCCATATTTATTAGAAAGTATTTATAAATAATGTAGTAATTCTCTATGTGGCACACTTAGTAGAGAAAAACAGATCACATTATTAGACAAAACAAGCCAGAAAATGTAGTTTGAGAGACAGAGAAAGCATCGAATGGATCCTTGTTCAGATTGAAACTGCTCCTTTAGCATAAATGGGTTCAAAATTGGACAGAAAATGCTTATGCAGCCTTAGAAACAAGGGAAAGAAGCTTCTTATAAGTCGATTACAGAGGCGCTAAATCTTGTCCTAAGCTGTTAATGTTATACTTTGAGAGAAGAAAATGTATCCGTGACCACCAAATTGAGCCTTCACTAAAATTAAAAAGCAGGAAAAAAAAATGTGTTTGGTGGCCATCCAACAAATGTGTTCATGGTCTCACCTTTTGGAATGCTTTCTTATATGTACTTCGGCTTTCCCTATCCTCAACTCTGCCCCTGTCATTCTCCTATGGCAGGCATCCCAACCCATGCTCTACCCCATGATACAGCCATCCTCGCGGTCTACTTTTCTGGTGGCATCCATGCTGAGAACTTTTCACAACTTCTGGTTTTTAATCAAAACTTATTATCTAATCAATCCTTCTACTATCTAAATAAGTTTATGCTAAGGCATTATAAAAACTGGAGATGACCTGCTCAGATTATTCCTGCCAGGGCTATTTGTATTCCAATAATATCACGATGTCTTGAGCACAAGACATTACTTCCAGTTCACTAATCGATGGGCCTAGTGGCAGGCAAGTGAAATAAATTGGGAGGATGAGTGCATAGGGTGGAATTCCCTGACTTTCTGAATAAAACAGTTCATTCAATGGCAGATGGTTCAAGTTTCCCTTGCCTTTTACACTTGCCACCTATACCTGTTAAAATCACATTTGTAAACTGATGACTGTTTCCATTAGCAACCTAGGGACCCCACCTGACAAGGAGCATGCACTACTCCTAAATACACTCTGTAATTTTTAAGCATCAAACATATGCTAAACTTTGATTTACTTTCTTATCTACTAGAGTTTAAGAGGTTTTTTTTTAATGGACTATTCAATATTTGAATTAGTTTACCAAATCTACCCAGGTAAGGGGTTTTCCTTGTTCAGAAGACTTATGATTTATCCTTCCTTCCTCTCTATAATCTTTGAATGAAATAAAAAAAAACCGATTTCTGTGTGTACCTACAATTTCCTACTTAAATGCGGTTCTGAGAAAAATTTCATTTCCCTATCTGCATTTATTTGAGTTCAGTTTAATTGCAATGACAGAAATAATACATATTGTACATAACATATATGTGGTCTTAAACCTTATAGTGTCTATTTCTAATTCTAGGGTGCAATTAAAAGGAACTTATCCAGTAAGTATATCTTAGCTACCAGAAATAGCGTATGATTTAAAAGAAAGAACAGTTCCTTGGATCTTGGAGTATATATGCATATGAATTATGCATTCCAGGGCTTAATTTTTAAGACTTACAAATTTTTTACTTTTACAGCAAAGAATTCTTGTAATGATAGAGGGCCCCTGTGGGTTCTGAGTGATTAACGTTTAAGTTCTGAAAATAAATATGTTTTTGGAAAAGCATTGCTATTTTCTTTCTATATTTGTCAACTCTTGCTGTATTATTTAACTTTAGAAATGAATTTAATCAAGTGTGTATTTGTTGCTGGGGGTGGGAAGAACAGGCGGGCGGAAGGAACTGAAAGTAGAAGCAACTTACCCATTCTTGTGTTATTTGATATGAAAATTTTGGTCAACCAAAGCGATATGATATAGGTTATAATACACATAGGGCACAATTTTCCTCTGCTGCATACAACACATCCTAGGAAATTCTAAATTCATGTTTCATAGTTAAAGATACAACATTTTCTTGGCATTTCAAGAAAAGAACAGGCAGAGAATGCTGGATTCATGTCTTACACATATGGCCTGGCTTAGTATTCTCTTCATTGGAAAGCAGAACCAGTCAAGGCAGCAGACATTCCAAGAATGGTGTGCTCTTTCACTAAGTGCTGCACTATCCAGATCTTCTATTTGATGGCTTGTCACGGAAATTCCTTAGTTAATGAGGTTTTACAAATGCCAGAGAAAACACCACTACATATGCCTAATATATGGCTGTTGCATTGCCAGGAGAGAAGGTTTGTTTTGCAAAGTTTTCATACTGAGTTGCTTATTGATGGAACTTAAATCTCTAAGTGTTTCCAAATGTAGGTTATAAGACATATCAGGGAATGGTAAAAATATGTCTAAAAAGTTCCTTTGTCCTGTGCATCAGGTGAAGAAGTGGCAAGACCCAGGCGTTCCACACCAACTCCAGAACTTATAAGGTGAGTGTGAAAGACATTAGTTGTGTTTTATGCAAGGCATCATGAACTTTTAACAATTAAGCAAATCTCCCGTGAGCTAAACTCTCAGCTCCCATTAACAAAGGCTCTACCAAAATATATCAGTCCGTATATCCACATCATGGTCAAATATGTCATTATTTTTGAAAAGTTCAGCCCAAGGGAGACCTTTAGGGAAATATTCTGCACTTATCTGAAGTAACTGTCTATCAGAATGTGCAGGCCCCTTCCTGATGGGACAGCTAAAGTTCTCTCTAAAGAGGTCTTTTGGTGTCTGGAATGCTGATCTTCAATATTATTATATTGCCCCACAAAAAGAAGCCTTTTTAGTTGGATACCATCTCATGATGCATTCCACCTGCCACCCACCAAAGGAATCTTCCATTCTGTTTTTAGTTTTTGGCAAAGCATTGTATTTTACAGTATATTCTGTGGGTTAGGTAAGTATTGTACAAATGGGCATTGTTTTATAAAAAGACTGCTATTTCTATTTAAAAGCTGAATTATTTTCGATCTTTATCCTCCTCCAACCTCTCCCCTCTCCTCTTCACCCCTTGCCCCTTACCATACCATATAGACCTCATTGAGATCAATGAGGGGAATCAGATTTGGAGAAGCAATGAAGATAATTATGCATCATTTTCTTAATAATCAGTCTGGAGTAATAATTAAGAGGATGCAAGTTTAACTTCTCCTCCTGTTTTCCCTGATTTCACAATACTTCTCTTTCTGAGGTTTACTGTATTGGGGTATTAGGAGGTTACAGTCTATTAAAGGATGAAACTTCTCGGTGGCTTTTTACCTAATATCCCTATGCTTGACTTTCACTAATTATAAACTGCATTAACTATAACACAGAGATGTGGTGAAATCAAATATAAATGGTACTTGAGGTCTCAGAGAAAGGTGCTTTGCAGTAAACTCAGCTCTAGTATTATCTCTTCTAGGTATAGAGAATCAGGATGCTTTGAAAGAGTTATTCTCCTTCAACTTATTTCTATTGGATGAGCACCTCAGTTCTCCACTGAGAACTAAGGATCTCACCTTCTACGAATTCTTTTGCTCCATAATATATCTGACATCCTTATAAAATACTTTCTAGTCCTAACGGGGCTTGTATACACATGCATGCATGCATGCATGCACTAGTGCACACACACACTTGTTTTACTGAGAAAAATATTTGAAAGTTTGTGTATCTTTTTGAGTATTAACTTTTGAGCCCTTTCTCTGTATTTTGCCTTAATGTGTGTGATTTAGCAAAAAGCCTCCTGATGACACTACGGCCCTTGCTCCTCTCTTTGGCCCACCACTAGAATCAGCTTTTGATGAACAGAAGACAGAAGGTAGGAAAAGAAACTCCATATATTATAGATTTGTTTTTTCTTTTATTGAAGTACAACACTTCTAGATTAAATGTATGTATTTTGAGGTATGTTTTAAATATATTATCTTCATGGGCAAGAAAAGTTTCAATATAGGTGTGCTGTCAAGAACAGAAATTTAGTTTGCAAATCTGTATTATTTTAGGATTTGAAACATTACTAACAAGCTCATTCTTCAAAAGAAGTCGGTAAAAATTACTGCAAATCTACACAAACCCCTGTCACGGAGTAAACACTCTGGGAACCAGACCATCATCATTTGAGGTATCAACAGAATCACAAATGGAGACAGACATTCATACACCCATCATTGTCACTGTCGTTGGGATCTAGCCTCCCTGACCTCTTTCCCACCTCATAATGAAGGCTTCAGTTGGATTGCTCACAACAGTCATTGTTTGCTGGCTGAAGACCCAGGAATGACCTTGAATCATTTAGAAACTTAGAAATAAGGCCAGGCGTGGTGGCTCACTCCTTCAATCCCAACACTTTGGGATGCTGAGATAGGATTGTTTGAGCCCAGGAGTTCGAGACCAGCCTGGACAACATACGGAGACCCTATCTCTACAAAAAAAATTTAAAAATTAGCTGGGCATGGTGGTGCATGCCTGTAGGCCCAGCTCCTTGGGAGGCTGAGGTGGGTGGTTCACTTAAGCCCAGGAAGTCAAGGCTGCAGGGAGCTGTGATCACACCATTGCACTCCAGCCTGAGCAGCAGAGCAAGACCCTACCTCAAAAAAAAAAAGAAAAAGAAAATGCTACTGAAGAAATGTCTTTATTTCTGCCATTATTTTTGAGTTTACCTAGTAAATATTTATTCCTAGAGTTAAATATTTAACTTTTTTAAATTGACCGTGTTTTTGGATGGCTGTAAACACTGTGTACTTTACTGATATAAAATCAGCTCTCTATAAAATGCATCTTATCTATTCCTGAAATGTGTTTACATCTAATGCATGTATCTCCAGTAGCTATGTTTGGTAATATAGAATGTTTTTATAAAAATTATTTGACTTAGGGGCACCATGGTAAATGTATAATAGCATATTATCTTTCTAGGACCTATTGGTGAAGGTCTTAAGTGTTAAAGATGGCAAGAATTAGAAGCATAATGGGTAGAATAAGCTACATTAACAAAGAGACCTCAAGTACAATAAATTAAACAAGACGGAATCTTATTACTCTTTCATGTTAACAGTCTAGAAGTAAACAATATAGGACTGGTAAAGTAGCTCTGCTGTCTTTAAAATGTTACTTTTATCTCTGGCTCCAAGGTGGCTGCTGTAGCTCTCCTCCTCTCCCATTCAGAAGAGAGGAAGTGGGGTGAGGACCACTGGAACTCACTGCTAACTATTCTAAGAGCAAAACTAGAAGAGACACAGGTCACTTCCTGCCAAACCCCGCTGGAGAGAATTGGGTGCCATGTAGCCAGCTAAAATTCCGTTTCTATAGAAGAAATGGAGAATGAATTCTGGGAGATAGCCATCAGTCAGCCACACCTGAATATTTTCAATGATTTCTGTTAGGAAAATGTACAAAGAACATTTCTAAATACTCCTTTAGTGATATAAATGCCCATAACTTAGAATCCCTATGTAAAAGTGGCCTTGCAGTGAGGCTATCAGTTTCCTTATTAACTCATCTGCTATCAATCTCACTTTTAATGACATATTGTATGGTTACTGGAGAGGGGATTTGATTGGTTGCACCTAAATCTGCCCATTTAAGGAATCCCATAACTATATGGAAACTTTATATGAAGAATAGAAATCATTCTTTAAAAATCAAAGCTGTGTTCCACATTGAATTCATGAAGAAGATGCTGCTTCATATCTTTGGAGAATGTTTGCGTTCATGTTAAAACAGAGCGAAGACCACCTCTGAGGCCTATGGTGGAGAGGAGATACCTACCTAGACCTGTCCGTGATTGTGGCCTCAATTGTTCTTTAGATGATTTCAGCCCCTGAACTTCTATAAAGTTCCTGCCTTTGCACCAGTCACACTAGCTTTTTCAATACCCACACTTCCTTTTCGTATCTACTCATTCTTCATTAGATCGATTTATCTTTTTCTTTCTGTCTTCCTTTTTTTTTTTTTTTTTTTGACAGGATCTCACTCTGTCACCCAGGCTGGAATACAGTGGCAAGTTCTTAGCTCAATGCAGCCTCGACCTCCCACAGCGATCCTCCTGCCTCAGCCCCCCGAATAGCTGGGATCACAGGCACATGCCACCCCACCTGACTAATTTTTGTACTTTTTGTAAAGACTGGGTCTCACCATGTTGCCCAGCTGGTCTCGAACTCCTGGACTCAAGTAACCCTCCCACCTCAGCCTCCCAAAGTGCTGGGATTACAGCTGTGAGCCACCATGCCTGGCCTAGAAAGATTTTTCTATCACTAGTTGAAATGGTGTGGGGAAAAAAATACATGTATTTTAGAGTTAGGTCTGCTGCATCAGATCTTAACTCTTCTGTTTTTACCATGGACACTTCATTAAACCACTCCAATCATTAGTTTCCTCTCCCATAAGTGGTACTGGTCTCAACCACGTGGTGGTGGTGTGAGTATTTGAATAGATAGTAATAGCTACTGGCCTTGTGATACGTGTTTTATATACATTTTATATATACTATTTTAATATATCTTTCCTCTGTTAATCCTCTTCATAACTCTCTAAGGTTGCTTTTATTATCTCCACTTTACACTAAAGGAAGGCAGCACAGAGAGGTTAAGTAACTTGCCAAGGTCCTACAGTCAGTGCAGAGGATAGATTCAAACCACATCCAACTGACTTCTCATCCTGTCATAGACGACATAATGAATGACAGCAGTACTTGCATAGTCCCTGCCACAGGATAGGTGCTGAGAAGCAGTAACTATTTGCATTGTCGTAGCTATTTTTAAAAATCAGAACAGAAAGCAGAAAGAAAGAGAAGAAATGTTAAATTCAGTGTCCTTAGGCCCAAAACCTAATTGCCCTATGTTAGGTGTCTAAGCACTCATTTTTCTGGTTCTTTTAACATATTCACCAAGCATTTTTAATTTCTTTTTATGATGCTGTAAAAGGTTTATGTAAAAACCCTGTAGAACCCTTCAGGGATGGGAACCACTGCATAGAATGCAGGCATTTCGGTTTTGAAGCATATTCATAGGAGGCTTTAAATAAACGAACTTACAACAAAACAAGTGTTCATGGGGTTAATGTCTGGATTTTCAAATGGGTACCTGAAACAGGGCCAGTACCTGTACTGATACTCAGAATGTCCTTAAGTGACCACCCAGGAAGAAAATGCAGATTCTGCTCTGAAAGTTTTTATGTAGCTATATGCACACACACAGATACTCCTCCCACCCACACTCTCACCACACTCCTATTTCTATTCTCTGCTTGAGAAGAATAAGGAGCAGCACATTCCTAAATTAATGTTTTAGTACTGAGACAAGAGGAAAATAATTTTGTAAAACTCAAATTGAAATTGAAATTTTAAGTTCTAAAGTATGGGGATTTTTTTTAATTCTCCCTGGGAAATCTTTTTTGTTTCCAGTTCTTTTAGACCAGCCTGAGATATGGGGTTCAGGCCAACCAATTAATCCAAGCATGGAGTCGCCAAAGTTAACAAGACCTTTTCCCACTGGAAGTAAGTTATGTGTCTGCTCTGTCTGGAAAAATAAGTGACTCATTTTACCGTCTGTCTGCATAGTGAAACTAGGCAACTCTTAGAAAGTCTACGTAAGCAACGTTAGAACTCAATAGTATTAAGAAGAGATGTTATTCTAACAGACTTTCAAGTTAAAGAACTCAGGGCAGCTTATGAAGACAGGAAGAAAATAATACAATAAAGCAAATTATTAACCTTGAGTCATAGCCTTTTCTGAAATCCCACATGCTTATTCATTCATTTATTCATTGTATATATGTAAGAATAAGAAGCAAGTGAGCTAAAGAAACTACTGCGTTCCGGGCATTAGGCTATCATATAACACAGAGGTGAACAAGTCTGATATGGTCTCTGCTCATCCTATAGAACAACTGAGGCTGCACTGGACAGAAAGAACACGTTGATAGAAAAGAGTGACAATTGGGGAACAAGAGAACTGAGGCTGTATGGTAGAGAGAAGCTGAGACAGTAGATCAGAGTAAATGTATGTGAAAGTTGCCATCAGTCTGGTTTCTTCCAGCATGACCCAGGTGGCCGGGAAAGGAGGTCCTGAAGATCTAGATAGCCCTTCACCGGTGGTGGGTTGGGCTATTTGGGCTGAATGGATGGTTCATCAGGCAAAGCCACCCTTCTTACAGATTTATTGAATTTCCTTTTCAGTATATTGCCTCTGAAGCATGCCGCCTGTGGAAGGCAGTCTTTGGAGAACTGGATTTCAAAAAGATGTGTTTTGGGAGGAGGGAGATGCAGAGGGTATTTTTGCTCCTTTGGGCTCACATACAGACCAACTAATACTTTTTCCAGTTCAGTATCTCCAGAGCTTGCACCTTGGTGCCTAAACATGATCCTGAGAATTAACTGAGGGGATTCATAATCAAAGGCCAAGAGGCTGTTTGTTGGAAATATTATTGCTATAAAGCCATGTGATCTAGCCTTTCCAAAGATGTTTCTCTCATTAAACAGGATAGGAAAAACATCATTATCAACAATTTTTTAAAAACTTCTGAACTTTGAAAAATGTATTTTTAAAATATTTGAACCACATGATTTTGAATGTTTTTCCCTGCAAAACAAAACCAGTGAAAAAGCTGTAACTTCCTTAAAAAGCTTTCTTTACAGACCTGAGCTATACAAGTGATCCCTAGAAAACCCTTTCCTAAATGCCAAGAAAGTAAATGAATTGTTTATGGGGGTGATGTATTGGTTTTAACTATTGGTATTTCAAAGTTGTGAGTCTTAAGTGCTGTGGTTGCACTTAGCACCATGCAGACTGTTGTTTAATTGATGTGCATTGCATGATTCTGCTCATTTTGTAGTTGCAGCATGTTTACTATTTTAGCTTAGTAGGCTTTTATAGTATTTTATTTGTTTTTATGGTATTTTGTTGATTATGACCTTGATTTTTGGCAGAGATCCTTAATCAGGAGCAGAGCCCCTGATGGACTGTTAACTTCTGTGGGAAAATATGATCCACTAGAGGTGTAGTTTTCAGAAGCTCATAACTAAGATTAAGAACCACATATTCCTAGGCTTTAGGATGAGAGATGTTAGTCATACTTATTGTGTGGAAGAACAGGATGCTACCTAAAAATAATAAATAAAGTACGGGAAGGGGAGGAGGAGGGAGGAATGACAGGAAAAGCTTCTTCCTAATTTAGTCAAGTGGAAGGCACTAGAAAGCACTCCCCAGCCATGTGCCAACCTGCCTCCCTCTGCGTTTAGGTTATGAGAGAGTGGACGGCATTTAGATTCACAGCTAAACTTTGGGATGGCCTATTGAATTAGTGTGAACTCTTTGAATCTACCAAATAGGGCCAGCGACAAGAAAACATACACTTAAAGAAAGAGGAAGAAGAAATGAACCCATTGAAACAGTAATTTCAAACTTTGCACACAAAGTGATAAGTCCAACTCAGAAGGGTGAATCTCTTCGTGAGGACCATGATACTTGTTTTGGCTGTAATTTTTGTCAGAGGAATCTGTTCATTCCTCCTTGACCCAAGGAGTTAGTTTGCTTCTAACTTTAAAAAATGTACTAAAATTTAAGAAATATAATTTTGAGAAATCTTTCCCAACTCAATCCGGACACCAAGATCCTGACTGGATTAAAAACCCCTCACAGGAGCCCACACCTAACCTGTTATTTCCATTATCAAACCCTCGACTGTAACTGTCAGCTAACATGAGTTCATTCAGTCAGTCATAAATCCCTTGAGGCCAGAAGCTATTTTTATTCAACCCTATGACCCTAGTTCCTAGTACGGGAGGTAGGACATAGTTGTTGCTTGAGGTTTATGTGTTGAATCATATTTAAATGAATAAAATGGTGATAGTATTATTATTATTGTTGTCCAACATTCTTTTGACGTTCTCCTGTTCTCATAAAATGGAAGAATCTGAATGGGTTCTGCTTCAGTTCTTTGACTTCGAACTTTAAACAAATAGACCATTGATTGCTATTCCATTTCCAATAGCAGGAATATAACTGAAAGCCCAAATCCTGCTTATTTAAAGTGTATTGTATGGCTTAGGAAGAACATGACCAATGATACTTGATTTCTCATCTCTTTGCAGCACCTCCACCACTGCCTCCAAAAAATGTACCAGCTACCCCACCCCGAACAGGATCCCCTTTAACAATTGGACCAGGTACACTTTTGTTTTTTCAGTTCTGGGATGACGTGTCAAACCAACCGAGCAGTGGCCCTGGATGAACATGCCCTTGATGTGTTGAAAACTGTAGGCTACACAAAAACATTACAATGTTGACATTTAGTTTTGCTTCTATTAGAATTTCTTATGCAGACTTATTTTAAAGCACCACTTCCAGGTTTCACACAAAAAAAATAGTAATAATTTCTCAATTAATTTTTCCTTAGTATAATTTTGTTGAATGAGGGCCATTTTGTAAAATGAAAGGAAAAAAAAAACGTCAATATGAAAAGTCATTGTTTAATTAACCCCTCACTTCATTGGATCTCATTTTAATGATTTACAAATTCATAATCTCAAAGCACAATTGGTATTTTTTCAAGACAATTTTGCTAAGACTGAAACTATCTAGTCTATGAAGACATAAAATGATTCCCAGGGTGTGCAGTATACTGGTGGTGGGGAAATTCTTTTTCCAGTGGTCATTCAAGTATTTATTATCCCATGGCAAAGAGATATGTGAAGACTATGAAATATGGCAAGGAATTGCTACACGCCTGTAGACAGATAATGCTTAAGGCATACCTTTACCATCTATTAAAATCAATACTAAGTATTCATACAATTTATAGTCTGCCAAGTCTTACTAGACTAGCAAGTCAAAAGTAGTAATGGCTGTTTTATGTGTCTGGGCCCTTAGAATGTGGTTCTTTATCACCTTCGGAATTCTATTGCAGCTTCATCTTTTGCTATTTATGCAGCCTGGTGAGTTTGATAGCTGCAGAGTGGGGCATGCATCAACAAAAGCAAAAGCAAGATGTAGTCATTTATGAAATTTATATTGACTCAAACCCAATAGAGAGTCATCCAGAGCTTCGTAAGTAAAGATGTTTGCAGGTTCAAGACATTTTGGCCCCTTGTATTTCCACAAATTGTGTTAGATATAAATATACCTACTAGCACAAGATTATAAATCTTGTGGACCATGCAAATGCTTCCCCATTTATCTATAGCCTTGGAACCTTGAAAGTTAATTCCTTTCAAACTAGAAATATAGAAATGCTAAGATGGCTCATATAGTCCAAAAGTTATATAAAGGTAAAGTGACTTCTGCTCATGCCTTCCAGTTGTTTAGGTAACAATTTGTGATGTGAATAATCTCAGGTTTTTAAAAGTGCAGTTCTTCATACAGAGCTGTAGAAGACCGTTTTTAATTTTTTCTCTTATTATTGCTATGAATTAGAAAGAATAGCTTATGCTAATATTTTAGCAAAACAGAGACTTTTCGGTATCATGACATCCTATAGATAAATATCACAGTTATGCCTATGATGTTAACAGGTTAGACTTAATGAGAAAATAAATTACTTAAAATTTTTTAAATCATTTTCTTCCCTATTAAGCAGGTATATATGTGACAGTTCTAATAAGTAGCAAATGCCTCCTCAATAATCTATGTGCGTTGTGTGTGGGGTGTGTATATCTGTGTTTGTAAGTATCTTTGGCGATAACTTCTTAATCTTTGCACTGTGTTTCTGGTGTTTTTTAAGGTTGAGGATATACAGCTAAATATGATGTGATCACTTTTTTAAATTAACAAATATTATAATCAGTTTCACCAAAGTCTTGATTTAACATACGAGAGTAGACAGTCTTAATAAAATATGAGGCCAGCTTTCACTTCTCAATTCTTTTTATGTTGTGTGATGTGTATTTTAGTAGGTCAGATTTTCAGAAGGGACCTTGCTTTTGGAATTTGCAGTCCCAGAGCTTGTACTTCTCTGTGAATCTGACACTGCCTTCACAAAATGATCATACTTTGTGCACCTGTGAGGAGCCTTTGAGAGCAGTATCATGCACGGCACTTTACATGATGGTCAAAGTAGCCAGCTTGTGCTCAGCTTGCAAAAAAGAGTAAATAATAGCATAAAAATATGATGCTTACTTTATGGAAGGGGGAGCTTTCCCCTCACCTTAAGCTCCTAATCCAATAAAGATATTTTTACATCATGAAGTATACCCACTGAGGCACCTCACACAGCAATGTATTTTCCAGTCTTTGACTCCCTCCCTCACTCCCCACACAAATAATAAGTCAATTAAAGTTTAAAATCAACTACTTTAACCACAGGAAATGACCAGTCAGCCACAGAGATCAAAATTGAAAAACTACCATCCATCAATGACTTGGACAGCATTTTTGGGCCAGTATTGTCCCTCAAGTCTGTTGCTGTTAATGCTGAAGAAAAGTGGGTCCATTTTTCTGATACGTCCCCGGAACATGTTACTCCGGAGTTGACTCCAAGGGAAAAAGTGGTGTCCCCACCAGCTACACCAGACAACCCAGCTGACTCCCCAGCTCCAGGCCCTCTCGGCCCCCCAGGTCCCATGGGCCCCCCAGGGCCTCCCGGGCCTCCTCGCAATGTACCATCGCCGCTCAATTTAGAAGAAGTCCAGAAGAAAGTCGCTGAGCAGACCTTCATTAAAGATGATTACTTAGAAACAATCTCATCTCCTAAAGATTTTGGGTTGGGACAAAGAGCAACTCCACCTCCCCCACCACCACCCACCTACAGGACTGTGGTTTCGTCCCCCGGACCTGGCTCGGGCCCTGGTACGGGGACCACCAGTGGTATGTCTTACGCTTGAGTGTGCTTCTTGTGCCGGGGAATGGCCGTGGCTGCTGCAGTGTGAGCAACACCCTCCTCCTGCCTGGCAGCTGGCTTCAGAGCTTCAGCCCTCGCTCCTCTGGTCTGGGTGTCCTGTGGCCCCGCAGCATGTCCTAGTCCATCAGATGGGAGATGCTCACAGTCATGGTCCAAGTCTGTGGATGTGTTCTGCCTTGCACTCTCAGCCCTTAGGTGTGCCCTGCCGTCTACCGTGCAGTTAAGAGGTCTTGATTTCTAAAACAAAGCTGTCATGCCATTGTTTGGAATTCAGGAAAGTTCTAGGAAGACAGATTTCACATAGAGTGGGTTTCATGTTAAATGTCTGATTTCCTTGTCGGATGCCCCCACAAAGACACTAGGTTTTGTGGGCCAGTGTGTTGTGTGTGTATGTAGGCAGGAGGAAGCGGGTGGGCTCCTTCTTTTTTTTTTTTTTTTTTCAATTTTTTTTCTTTTCTTTTTTGGTTGTGGAAGAACGACGTTTACCCCTTTAATTTCTTTAAAAGATGTAAGGTTTGAAAAGGAGATTTTAGGAAAGGCAAAAGGAGAAAAAAAAAAAAGAGAGAGATACGTATATTGCATCTGTAATCTAATCAAGCTGTCACTGAAGACAAACTTGTTCTCTGTTCTCACCAGTTGACACACTCATCAGGCTATGAGGTCAACTCTAAGTGTGGTGACAGGTGATGGACTCTATGCCAATTCTGACATTGAATTTTATTGTTTTTTCCTTATTTGAAGCTTCATTTTGTATGTTTTAATTATGGTAACATCTACCATGCATACTAAAGCAATATCAAAATATCAAAATTTTCAAATGCATCTTCCACCATATCATTTATTCCACTCTTGCCCAAATTGTCTAACAACACCCTCCAGTGCTTTCCTTCCTGTGCATGTGGGTTCAGTTTAGGGGCCTTCAGGGGGTGCCATATATTTGTTTTTCATTTACTGTGAAAGAGGCAATAAAGTGTAAGGTACTTAAATCTAGTAAGAGAGAAATTCTAATATTCAGTCATCATCACTGCCTTTTTCAATGAGGTCTTGCAGTACTTGCTCTGCGCTTGCAAATTCTTCTGTGCTTAAAGTGACAGAGTCCATGGTGATCAAGAAGAGGGCTCGGAGTCCACCTGCACTGCACACAAAACCAGTGGTTTATATCTTTA
>NW_012114688.1:1201830-1209690 GCF_000951035.1 Colobus angolensis palliatus
GAGGCAATGAACTGGATTCATACTCAGGTCTCTCTGATCTGGAGCCTATGTTGTTAACCAGTGTGCTCTCCAGGCACTTTTGTAAGGTTTGGTCATAAACATTCCAAACGTATTTGACTACTGACACCCATCTACACTGCACAGTGTCATCAACAAGATCACCAAAAGTCTTCTCTCAAAATGTAGTTGCCTGTGCTCCTCTAATTCTAGAGGGTTACAGCATCCATCTCCATCCCTCTATTGTTCTTTTAGGCCTTTGGGGGAACACAAAGCTCCTTATCTATCTGTAAAGATAATAAAGAACCACTATGTAAATCCTCCAAACCACAAACCCAAAGACATTAGCTGTCCATTATAAAAGAGGGGTGTGTACTTTTATTTTCTATGCAGCTCTCCTAAGCCAGGCTCTCAGACTCCTGAAAGGACATTTAAAGAATACCCACCTCCCTCCAAGGGTAGGCTACAATGCTCTCCTCAAAGGAAACACCTTTATCAGGAGTAGAGAGGACAGGTGGCTTTGGTAATTCATCTGTGTTTCATCTAACATCTTTCATAAAGCTCTCGAAGATATTTGTTCAACTGAATTTATCACTGATCTAATTAGGAAGAAACGAACTTTTGTTTTCTTTCTGGAATTTTTGAGAGTTTTGTTGTGATTTTAATGTTTAGCTTCCATACCCTTATTTGAAATTATTTTAAAATGTCACCAGTAAAGACTCTTGATCTTAATAATTGAGCTGGAAAAAGCTTGACTTTACTGGTATTAAAAGATTGGATTTCTAAGTAAAAGATTGAACTGGGTCACTGAAGCGTGTGAATAAATAAAACTCTGCAGCATGATCTCCTTAATTAAGTCCCAGTTTATTTGCTGCTTAATCTTTTATTGATGGAACATTTACAAGCTAGAAGAAATATAAATTTAAGATTGAAGTAATAGGGTATGGCCTCATGTTTTAGAGATTAGCAATGCTTCTCACTACCTGCTTTTTATAACATTAGGCCTGATGAAACTAACTTTCTTGTACTTCTCAAAGCATATTTAATTGTATACCATTATGCACTCACTTTTAAAATTTTATCCACAGCAAGGTGACTGTCACTGACCAAGTATAGATAGTACTGATAACCTTGTGAATCTGAAGAGGCACCTGCTGTTGAAAAGCAGTTGGAAGTTAAGAATTTGCTCCAACAACTTCAATTTCCTTATGGCAAAAGTTATAAATACCTATTTTGGCCAGAACAGTACTTTACTGGAATGCAGACGCTGGTTCTTGGCAAAGGCTATCTCTTCTCCCATGTGGGTTGTGTGCCAGAGGCCGGGGGGAAAAGAGTTTTGTTGGCTTGCACCATGTTTGAGGGCCAGGGAAAGAAAGGAGTAAGTAAAGAAAGAATGTTCAGTGCAACATTTTCCAACTTGGTAAACTAAAGATGTTATACGCAAACACACAAGTCAATAAACAAATTAGTCTGAGCTACCTGGGGTTGAATTAACTGAATATATTTTCTAACTACAAGTCTTTTAGAGCAGCAATGTCCAATACAGTAATGCCTAGCCGCATGGGGTTATTTTAATTATAATTTTAGTTGCTTAACGTTAATATAAAAAGTTCATTCTTTAGATACAGCAGCCATAATTCAAGTGCTCAGTGGCTATATGTGGCTGGCAACTATCTTATTAGACAGTTCTAGAATATTTTCACCATTGCAGAAAGCTCTATTAGTAATGTTTCAGGGCTTTTAATGTGTTAGTCATCAAAAAGGGAAACATAGCATATAATCATTTACATACATATTTAATGGTTTGTTCAAAGAAATGGTATAATTATGGTGTAAGAAACATAATTTGGGAAAGGTTGTTTAGTTCTTCACGTATCTCAAAGTGCATATGTTTTAACTCACTTGATTCTCCCAGCAACAGCATGAACTATTAGCCTCATTTTGTGGATTAGGAAACTGAAGCTCAAAAAGGTAACTTAGCTGTAATCACAAAGCTAGTAAGTAGCAGAGCCAGGATATGGCCCCAGATCTGTTAGATTCCACGGCTTGTGCCTTGGCCACGTCTCCCAGCTGCTTCCACTGCTCCAGCCCAACACACACATAAAAAAAGAGGTGAAAGTTGAAGCGGTAGATACGTGGTCTTCGGGGTTGCCAAAGAAATTGATTAAACCAGCTTGAGAACAACAAATGGATTGAGAGCATGTCAATGGTTGCCAACCTTTTTTAATTCACAAAACTCAGTGTTTTTTGGGGTTTTAAAGTTAAACCTTAAACAGTGGTGCTGTCCAAATCATTTTCCAGCATTGTTCTGGAAATAAACACTTTTTAAGGGGGAAATGAAAATGCAGTTGAAAATTGAAGAGTGAGGATAGAGATGTGCAAATGATAGCCATCTACACTAATAAAATGTGAAACAATTGAGTAATTTCACAAAAGTATGTGAAGCCTTAGTTCAATTGTGAAATACCCCTCAGGCCCTGAATATCCTCTGCTAAGCCTCAGGGTTTGGTCAAGCAGGGTTTTAACTGAAATATCCTTGTCCTTCAAGCTGCAAAACAAATCAATTACTTCAATTCAGTACAGAAAAAAGTGATTTCAATGGGGCATCCATAAAGGAAAACAATTAACTTTTCAATGAACAACTTTTTTTAACTTTTTAGTTGTATTTGTATCAAAAAACACAATCTTAATCATCATCACCAATATCTACTACTTTCTATTTATGTAGCATTTTATATAGTCAACATTTTCATAAGCATTTTCAATTTTATTTGTTACAAATACCTTGTAAGGTAGAAACAATGTCTCTTAAAACAAGGAAGCTGAGGTTTCAGGTCAGCAGGGCCAGAACTCAAATCATCTGGTTCTTCATCCAGTGTTTTTCAGTATTCCACACTGCCTTGGTGGTGGCTCCTTAGTACTTTCCCAGGCATCACTGAGAGGAGTTTAAAATTTTTTTTGTTCTGGAACATGTAGGAAAAGGATAAACAGTTGGCTTTTTTTTAGAATTATTCAAAAGACTATTTCTTGGAAACAGACCTACAGATAGACATTTTGGGCCTTTCCTATGGCATGGTTTTCACAAAGCTAAATAGAACACCTCCTCCTCCACCACCACCAAAAAAAAAAAAGTTCTGAGACTTCACTGTTTAAAGATTTATTGATCTCTATGCTGTTGCTTCTGTCTTCTGAAAATATCCTGGGTGTAAATCTACTAACACAATAATCAAAAGAAAACTTTGTAGTGGGGCCTGTCAAAACATACCTTTTTTAAAAGAGAAGATTAGCCAAAGACTAAAAACTTCTATATTGAGAGAGAGATGTGCAAGCCAAGCAAAAATAAGAACAGACTTTATGCAAAATGTGGGACTCTCCACCACAGTCCATCTCAAGCTATAAGAGATTGCATTTAAGGGCGTGAGCTTCGGAGGTACATACACAGTTTTAGCTATAAGACCTTAGACAAGTTACTGAACATCTCTGAGCTTCAGATTCTGCATAGATACCTAACAATATCTACCTCCAAAGCTTGTCAGGGGAATCAGATAATACGTGTAAAGTGCTTAGCATAGACCCTGGCCCAGCAGAGAAAAAAAGTAAGAATACAGGTGGTAGTGACAGAGGAAGGTGGAGATAGAGAGGGAGCGGGGGTAATAATTAGTAGGTTTCACACTAATGTGATTACACATAGAATAAACAGCACAGAAAAACACACTCAGGATTTCAGATTATTTAAACAAAAGGCGCAAGGTTTAATCCCCAGGGACTCTCTTAAAACACAGCAGATTTCTGAAATGATAGGTTTTGCTGCTCAACTTCAAAGCTTTTGAGAGTCTGAGAATTTGGAGACTGAGATGCTGATATAAAAACTCTCCAGAGAGCCCAGTTTTGTGGTGTGTTGTTTGGGAGGTGGTAAGGGGGTGGCAGGTATGGGGGATGAAGTGTGGATATTTTCCCAGGGCAGGATTTCTTAGAATTTTCTTGGGATGATTTAAGACCTGTGTTTCTAACGGAAGTGACAAAAACCTCAGGAGTAGTCGGAACTTTTCTGAACAAGAACGGTTTGAACATTGATTTGACTTTTTAAAGGTTTTTAGTAAAGTTTCCCTGTGTATCTCAGACATACGACTGAAGTCAGGCAGATTCCTGAATCCAGAGACCCCACTGGTGTGCTGACTGATGTGCATGCCAGCCTCTGTGTGTCTTCTGTGTTTCATACGCTTGTCATTGACAGCCAGAAAAGTAAATCCAAGAGGCTCTTTCAAAAATCATCATGGGCAAACTCTGCATTGACAGATTCCCAAGCAGCCTCCTTCACAAAATAAAATCCTCTAAATTCAGTGCATTTCTGTTATTAAGATTCTAAATACAAAGTATTCATGCAACATCTAATTTATTTTCTTGTATTTTGTGTTTTGCTTACCATCCAGAGTTTGGATACGTTAATAAAGTTGGTGCTCATAGTTTAACTACAGTCAAAAGCACAATTCTCTTAATCACATTTGAAGAAGAAAAACCTAAAGTGGAAAAATCATTCATCTTCCTTCAAGTTCTGACCCCCATTTTCATCTTGGACATAAACAAATTCTAAATACATGCAAAATGCAAGAGAATTTATTATGTGTTTAGTGTGTATATGATGATAATGAAAGGTACCTACCACGCAGTCAAGAGTCTTAAGACCTTACCTTCTGTCATAGAGCAATAAAAGGATTTACCTTTCACTGGGTGTCACATGACAACAAAAGGCAATGAGCTTCCGCCATCAACCGTAGTGGAACTGAGTAATTTTTTTTCTTTATCAAGAAAAAAAAGAGAAAAAACAAAATGCTACAGTGTTTAGTGTAGTAACTGCCAAGGCAAAAAAAAAAAAAAAAGTGTCCGGGTCTGGCATTGTACTGTGATAACAGCGCTTTGGCCCCCTGTGTTTCCAGCCATTTTTAATACCAGCTTGTTTTTCAGGTGCATCGTCCCCTGCTCGACCAGCCACTCCTTTGGTTCCTTGCAGCAGTACCACTCCACCTCCACCCCCTCCCCGGCCT
Source organism: Colobus angolensis palliatus (assembly GCF_000951035.1). Classification (NCBI taxonomy): domain Eukaryota; kingdom Metazoa; phylum Chordata; class Mammalia; order Primates; family Cercopithecidae; genus Colobus; species Colobus angolensis. The sequence continues at coordinate 1,206,870 of NW_012114688.1, forward strand.
CCATCCCGGCCAAAGCTACCACCAGGCAAGCCTGGAGTTGGAGATGTGGTATGTTCCCTTCTGCTCTGGCTTGCTCAGAAACAGTAAGAATGACAAACAGAAGCTCCAAATGCCTTCAGGTCTAAGCGTTTAGAGAACTTGTACAAACAACCCTGACAGGTGGCATCTGAAAGACAGTCACTGCGGTTTGAGTGTACATTTCAACCCTCCTCAAATTTCTGCCATCTTTCAAGCCAAGGTCTAAAATGACAGGCATGGTACGCTTGGGCCCTCATCTCTGCTACAGTGGGTTAGATGCAAATGATGATAGTAACATTCAATAGCACTAAATCCTTTAGAAAGAGAGCTGTTTCACAATATTTGTCTGATATTAGAAAACTCCAAGAGAGGGCAAATCCTGGTTTCCGATCCCACAATGCAGATGACTGATTGTTAGTAGGCACACTATGTGAATATACAGTGAAGGAGCGGTGGCTTGAGGAATTTGTTGCACAAGTTTCTTGTCGTGTGTTTTAAGGCTGAGGAGTGGAAAACATTCTGTGTGAACAATTAAGAGAGACTTGTGGCAGAGGTAGATTTCTTTGGCATTTGCACACAGGAGTCACAAACAAATGATGTCCATAGTATTTGGCTGAGCTAGCGCAGTACAGTATTTTTGCATTTTGTTAGCTTTAGATGAGTATGAACTCTCACTCTGTGTTACCTGCTGAGTCCCTGAGGGCATGTGAGTTCGGTCCTGACACAGACCCACTGACCGTGTCACAGATCCCAGCTTCTGTAAGCTCAGGTTTAGCCTGTTATGGTTTATCGTTTCTCCAGCTCCATTCCACAAACTCTCGTATAGATATAATTAATTACAGTGTAAAAATGGTGTCGTCTATTCTTTAAAAACCTAAGTTGTCGTATCTGAGGTTGGGAGACATTAACGATATGGAACAAAAATGCTGCAACCTGTGTATCTAACTTTTCATCTCTTTTCTTCTCCTTACAGTCCAGACCTTTTAGCCCTCCCATTCATTCTTCCAGCCCTCCTCCAATAGCACCCTTAGCGCGGGCTGAAAGCACTTCTTCAATATCGTCAACCAATTCCTTGAGCGCAGCCACCACTCCCACAGTTGGTAAAAATTCTCTCCTCTCTTTTAATCCGTTTGTGGTTTTGACTGGCTATTTTTAATTGTCTGAAATCCCCAAGGCCCTGTGTTTCTGGTTGAAATTGTTTTGCTGTGTGTTTTGCTACTACTACCTGACTCTTCTTTTAAAACCACCTTCTCAGCAAAGGAGGCAAAGTGCTTTACCTAAGCAAATAAACAAATACAAGAACATTAACACCTGTGTTTTGCAGGAATTTTCTTATGCTGTTCCATACAGAGTTATTCAAAAAATAAGGAAGAAATCGCCAAGGAAGGTCTTGTAATTTAGATATTATTTCTTAAATAAAAATGTCTCCTTTGAGGGGAAATGTTTGTTTAAACTCCAACCATGTACCACATCAGAAATCACAAAATTTAGAACTTGTATTTTCTTGAAGCTTTCATTTCTTCATCATTTTTGGTTGTCCTTATGTTGACAAATGGTATAAACATCAGCATTGTGAGACTTGAGCAAACTTTTCAACATTTTTTTTTCTAGTGCTTTTCAGTGATGTGTGGTCAATTTTCCCAGAGAAATAAGTCGTTGGTGGCATTTTCAGGAAATGCCTTTATGCCTCTTTCCTTGTGCTGTGATGAAAATGAAGAGTTGAGAATGGCTGTTCAGCTGGATGGTTTTCCAAGGTTTCAATGCTTCATTTTGCCTGGAGCATCACTCCCCTTTCCAAAGCTGGTCTCTCTCTTTTTCCACCTCCCAGCAGGAGACAAGGTCCTGTTGCCTCTCTCATTTTTGCATGGTGTCTCCCACCTAGGGCTTTCCCATTCCATTTTTCCCATGGGATTCCCATTCCCCGTTGTCTTCCTTTATTGTCGGAACTCCCCTCCGGCTCTTCCATGGTGTAAACCACTTGGCCCATCCCACACTGCTTGGGAGAATGATTAACTAAAGCTAAATAAGTTCCTTCTGCTACTCTTGGAAGAGTAGACCACACAGTTGCCTATGTGAGAAGTAGCTTGATCAAAGTCTGAAGCCCTTCTGGAGAAAGAACTGCCTGTTTTCCCAGAGAAATAGGTTAAGTTGTGCCTCTTAAGTCCCCCAAAGGGAATTTCAACTACATCCCATGCTTTATACTTTTAATCAGATCTTCCCAAAAGAATCTTTCAAGTTTGATGAAAATAGAGCCAGCTACCTACCTAGTTTCATGTGAGTTAGCAACAGACAGATATTTAACATTATTTATGTAGCCAAGTTTGTTCCTGTCTGCAACATCAATTGGGGCAATTTAGGGCTTCCTATCTTTCAATGCCTAGTAACTCATTTCCCTCTGTTTTGTTTGTTTGTTTCTGTAACTTTTTTTTTAATTCTATCTCCTTAATACTCCTTGATTGCTATAAGCCATTCCCCACACTGTCACTCTTTTTCAAGATTAGTTGTTTCACCTCCTTCATGTGATTTGCCTTGTTGGTCAGAGAGGAAAGTAAGAGTAAACTGTCACTCAGACACCTGGCCCCAAGTGACCTCAGATAAACCTGTAACATGTTCTTTCAATGCACTGTGATTCATAGAAAAAATAGCACACACAAAGAATTTGAACTGGCCAAGCGCAGTGGCTTATGCCTGTAATCCCAACACTTTGGGAGGCTGAGGAAGGCGAATCACGAGGTCAGGAGTTCGACCAGCCTGGTCAACATAGTGAAACCCCATCTCTACTAAAAATACAAAAATTAGCCAG
>NW_012114688.1:1209866-1224328 GCF_000951035.1 Colobus angolensis palliatus
AATTTGAACTTTGTGCGTATTTGTACAATGTGTTTCTATACTCTGCCGCAGAAATCTCAAATCCTGGCCAGAAACTTTGATCCTTAGCACATCTAGTATGGGTTCTTTCAAGATGAACCAGAGTGAGTTTAAAAAAATATATAGCCATGTAAGACAATAGTCACATTGCTTTATTACTAAGGAGCATACTGATTTAATCTGTTTGATTTTGTTGTGTTTATTTGGTGTCCATCTTCCTGCTGAATTCCTCACCCACCTGCTCTGTCTTTTCACCTGCTGTGGGTCACCTGACAGCCACTTTTCTCTGAAGTAAATATATTGTCAAGACTGTCCCCAGGCTTCCTGTGCACTGCTCTTCCTCTCCGGAGAGGATGCGCTTCGGCTGTTTAACACCAAAGGGCCTAATCACGACTGACTTGGAATGTCAATTTAATGTAGTCAAATGGTGTGAGGGAGGTAGAGAATTTCAGCAGCAAATTCTCTGAGGTTGATAGCTCAACATTTCCCTCCCACCACAATACTTTTTTTTGACATTTCCTATGGTACTTGAGCCAAAATTGGGACAAATCTAAAGTAATTGAAGAACTAAAGTTTTAAGACCAAGTCTAAACCTTCTACACAGCAATTCATGTAAGAAAATGCCCCTAAATGACTTTGGATATGAAATGTCTCATGACAGCTGTGATTACACAATAGCAAGTCTGATGCCACAGCTGAAAATAGGACATTTTGTGTATTGTCACACTCGCATAAGGAAGAGCTCCTATACAACTGCCTTTTACTGAATTGAAGACACCCTCGATTGAAAAATGTACCATTATTTTATATACAACTGAGAAAGGGGAGAAAAACTACTGGTTGAGCTAAGATAAAATGCTTTTTTATTACATTAATTATTTCAGACAGGTTAGAGTGTGAAACAGTGCACAGTTTAGAATCAATGAGCCAGGTTTGGTGGTGTGCGGTGGTAATCTGGCGGTAATCCCAACTGAGACGGGAGGATTACTTGACCCCAGGAATTCAGGACAAGCCTGGGCAACGCAGCAAGATTCTCATCTCAGTTTTTAAAAATAATAAATAAATAAAAAGAATCAATGAAAAACAGTAAGTTCTTTTGCACTAGTAAAAGCTCACAGGGCCTCTACTATATGATTTGGGGGAAATCCTATTAATATTATGAGGATAGGGAAATTGCTTAAAGTTACTCTAAGAAACAAGCTCCTTGACATTTCAAGATACAGAGATAGCAATAGAGATAATGAGGAATATTATCATTAAATTGTAAATATGGAGTCAAGCTAATAGAATATTTTCCAAGGAACATTATTCTTTGTGGAATATTTTTTCTACCCTCATCCATTTCCTTCTCTGCATTTTTCTTTCTTACTGGTCTTTGTACAGATTTTATTTCATTTTCTATTAAAGTTGTAATAGTATGTATAAGACCTGTGGCATTGAGTACTTTTTAAAAATCACATAGAGTCAAAATCCCAATTACTTGCACTTGTTAGTTGCTGAGAAGGGAGACCTTAGAAAGAGCTGAATTGGTTACAGTCCAGAGCACTAATTCATGCATGATGTTGTGACCAATTTACAAAGACATTCAGACACAGCTGGATACCATAAACAAAGATAAAATTACGATAATGCTGTTCAAAATTAACAGTCCATAACTATCAAAGGCAGGTGCAAGGCAAATTGAATTTGGATACTGATGAGACTGAAATGGGATAGTTCATACAGGGACCTTGGATTTATACTGTTGCTTTTTTATGGCCATGTTAAAAGCATCTACTTTCCCCATGGGAGGAAGGTGCATGCTGAGTGATCCTATTGAGCTGTCAGTGCTCTATCAGGAGATTCTTGTTGATGGACATATGTCTGACCATTTGAGAATTGTGTTGGAGTGAAATACACTTGCATAAGTCCATTTTTAATGACAGTTCCTTTAGCAACTCCCTGAGAAGGTGGGGCGTGACTTCTTCCCTGGAGCTGACTTCAGACAAATTCACAGATGCTAAACCTTGGCTTTTTTTTACGTTTTAATTTCCTGTCATAGAATCATCACAAAATAAGCAAAACACTTTTTTATATCATAATCATAATTCCAGTGTTTTCAGTTTTGTTTCCTTTTTCCATCAAAATCATTCCTGTGTTTCAGTCAGTAAAGTGGGCTTCTTGGTTTCATTTGGGATTTGTATTTGTGTTTTTGTTTTCCATTCGTTTATGTTTCTTTGGTTCGTAGTGTCAGAAGATGATGTTTTTTATGACAAACTGCCCTCGTTTGAAAGGCGCTGTGAAACGCCTGCAGGTATGGTGCTAGCCAAGTGATCTCTAGAGACCTAGATTCCAAAAATCCAAGTCATTATCCATCTGAATGCTATAAACTTCATGGACATGCCCCTCACCTCATGAGTGTCCAGTGCCTGTCAGATGCACCCTGTATATTTACTGTTCCTTGTGGAACTCATGCCACTGAAATTTTTTAAGTGACTATATTAAAAAACAGCAGGTTGCATGACAGTTTCTCAGTGAAGAGGTTCAAAAAAGGAGAGATGCTATTGCTGTGTGAATTTACAAAGGAAAGAATAATTTAACTGCTCAGAATTACATGTCCGGTCACTGCTTTTTAATTTAAAAATAATAGAGCATCATTAGTAATGTTGTTTTCTCTTTGGTACATAGGTAAAGGGTGTTTTGTGTCTGGATGCCTAAGGTGATTCCAGGGGAGGGGATGGAAGATATGTGACATCTTCCCTGAAATTTATATTGATATGCAATGCTTTGTCATTTAAAACCTAAGCTAATGTTTTCTACAATCCATAACTCTGAGTTTATCTTTTTGGAAACATAGAAGGGGATGGCATTGAAGATGAAATGGATACAGCAATTGCTGGATGACAGTTTGCCCAAATTAGTGCAGTTAAAATATGCTGACGCCCCTGCATGGCCAGGAAGACTTCCGCTCCATGCACACAAGCACAAAGTATCAAGCGACCACCAACACGTGCCCATTCCTTTAGGCCTCCATAGCTTTGCTTTTGCTTTCTGTTTCCTGAACTTAAAAAAAAAACGTAGATTGCCAGCCTTTCCTTTTTCCTGCACGCTAATGGCATGTAGTGCCTCCACCCTTCCCTATAGTGAGATTAATGACCTGCTCTGTAACTCACATTGTGTCCTTCTCTCTCCCTCTCCTTAACCCTTCCCATCCCGCTTCAACTCCTGGCCATACAGAGAATGAACAGCCTTCCCTCGTTTGGTTTGACAGAGGAAAGTTTTATTTGACTTTTGAAGGTAAGTAGTGCATAGCATACCAGATTCTAATTTATACTCCTCCTCATCCTTATTTCCTCATTTGCATTTCCAAATCCCAGTTCTCTTCAAAAGTTCTGGTCTCACTTTCCATATGAAAATGCTATGGCTACTTAGAAAATATTCAACACTAAAGGAAACACTACATGAATTTGGTTTGTATATGATCTTCAATTTTTTCACATTAAAAAAAGTTCAAGCTAATTTGCAGTTAATATTGGTTATTTAATGAACTAAGGTCAATTGAACATAAAATAAAACAAAACAAAACAAAACACACTTTTTTGGCCAAGGAACTTAACTCTGTCAACCAGGGCTCTTTCCTAACTCTTTTGCAAATGCAGTGCAACAAATATAAGGATATTTTTGGTTGGTATTGGCATTTAACTTGTTTTGGATGATTAATATTTTAGATGCAACATCTATTATTGTAAAATCTAAATATGTAAAAACATTCTTATGACAAGGAATGCTGTATAAGAGATCAGAAAAATTGGGAAAAGAAAAAAAGGAGTATATTAGTAAGTTTGATCTGCATCTCCTGAAATTACAATTAAGATAACTTCAGTAAAATGGACAACTATTGCTGGACTTGCCATTTTAGAAGACTAAGGAAAATATACATAAATGTAATGTCAAATATTTAACCTCACTGTTTGATCATTTGTTATATTCTGCATTAAGGATAAGCATTCTTCTGTTTTCTATTTAAGTTCTAAATCATCTTAACAGGCCAGTCATTTGATTAAATGGTCCATTTAAACTAATGGTGGGGGAAGAGGTAAAGTAATTTAATTTAATTTATGGGCCATCTTACACATAAAAATTTATCACATAAAATCCTACTTTCTAAGATTTTAAATAGCTACATTTATCCCAGGATCAAAAGTTGGCCAAAACACATTTCACTCTAGAATTGAATCTAAATATTGAACTTGTTTTTGTGTTTCATGGCAACAAAATAGAATTTTTGGAACTTGAGTGTGTGTTTTAATGCAATTTTAAAAACCAGAATGGCTGATATACATAAATAGTTTGTATAGTTGTGGCTTTTTTCTCACAACAATGAATTTTGCTTGCAAGATAGTCATTGAGATGGAAGTTCTTAGGTAGAACTTATCCAGAAAAAGCTCAGGTAGTATTAGGAAAGATGGTCTGATTTCAAATTTCGCAGACATCCTGATTTCTTGAACTGGCCTCGGCAGAAGACAGGTGAATACGCAGTCTTCAGGAGAGGAGATATCTTCTGCACATGAAGTCAAAGCCTTCATTGCCGGCCGGGCGCGGTGGCTCAAGCCTGTAATCCCAGCACTTTGGGAGGCCGAGATGGGCGAATCACGAGGTCAGGAGATCGAGACCATCCTGGCTAACACGGTGAAACCCCGTCTCTACTAAAAATACAAAAAAAAAAACTAGCCGGGCGAGGTGGCGGGCGCCTGTAGTCCCAGCTACTCCGGAGGCCGAGGCAGGAGAATGGCTTAAACCCGGGAGGCGGAGCTTGCAGTGAGCTGAGATCCGGCCACTGCACTCCAGCCCGGGCAACAGAGCGAGACTCCGTCTCAAAAAAAAAAAAAAACAAAGCCTTCATTGCCTTGGGTCATTAATTTTGTGATAACCAAGATGCAAAGTCCACAACTTGTGACCTCCTAAATTTTCTCTTTGAATTAAACGAAATTAATAAGTGCCCGGGTATTTTTTTTTACTAATCGGCACGTTGCCAAAGAAGAAACTCCAGTTGCATAGGTTGGTAATCTTGAGGTAAAGCAATACCTGTATATTTAAAGGCACTTTGGTTCCATCTGGTCACACCAGATGATGTAGTTTACCTTCTTTTAACTAGGAAATTAAGCAAGGCACTTTGCCAACCCTCAAATAATTGTCTGGAGCTTAACAACAACAACGACAACAACAACAAAAAACTCTGACAGTTTTTTGGTGTTTGTTTTAGCTAGTGTATGTGTCAGCTTATTTGTTTATGCTTTATTGTGGATCTATTTTGAGAGACAGAGAGAGATCCTTTTTGAAGAAACCAATTTAAAGACATTTTTGGTTGTCTGTTTGTTTTAAAAATACATATTATCAATCAAATATAAATATTTAATAAATGTATGGAATAACATATCACATTTTATGAAAATATATTTGTCAGTAGATTTCTGGGTATTTAAACTTGGTAACATTGCCATTTTAATTAGTGAGATCCAAATTCCTTAAGCATCTCAACTTGGGCCAAGAGAAGTCATGCAAGAAGAATTTTAATAGAAATTAATTGAAATCTCTAGTACTGTATTATCTTAATCTTGGACTTTGTTCAAGTTTAGGTAGAAAGGAGGCTACTTGAAAGAATATGTGAATAACCATATCATGAATGTCGGTGTCACTGTTTCTCTCGCTAAAAAATGTTTATGCAGGTAAAAGTATATTCAAATGCGCATCAAGGGAAGCCTTAGAAGAAACTAAAAATGATGTCTTGCTATTTGAGCAAAAACGGCTATAGTTTTTACACGGAGTTTTGTTTTCATCGTATACATACATTAGACTTGGGTATTTTTAGCTAGTAAAACCTGGAAGAATTTTTTTAAATTTTTCTGCTCTGATGATAAAATGACATAGAAATGGTGACATTTTAATTTACCTTGAGAATAGGGCCACCGCCTAAATTTTTATACTGCAAAAACATTTTCCTTCAATATGCTTCATTGAATAGGATTTCTAACATATTCTTTTAGGGCACTCTGGTTTTACCTGCATTTGTTATTATTAATATTAATTATCATTATCTTCAATTCTTCATTCAGGGAATGTAGAAGAAAGATTCCCACATCAAAATAGTCATCAGTTCCAAATAGCTTTTCAATTATTATTTATTGACTTCTAAATAGTATTTTTATAGTGTTCAAAACCCTATTCTGTCTTATTCATCATTTTATTCTTACAATGCTTTAGATATCATTATCACTTAGTTAATATTTGAGCTACTGATCAACCAATCAACTAAGTGACACGTGACTTTATTTGAGGATAACATGAGGTGCTTCACACTTCCAAATTTAAGTTAATAATAGAGATAGAAAAGTGTTAGTGGTTCTAATTCACAAGTCCTAGTGCTTTTCTGAATGTTTTACTTTTAGAAACAGCTTCACTGAGATATGAATTTATAAGAAGAATTATATTTATTTTAAGTTGGGAAACCCAGTAAAGATTGCAAATGGTGATTTTTTTTTTTTTTTTTTTTTGAGACAGAGTCTCGCTCTGTCACCCAGGCTGGAGTGCAGAGGCGCGATCTCGGCTCATTGCAAGCTCCCCCTCCCGAGTTCACACCATTCTCCTGCCTCAGCCTCCCCAGGACTACAGGCGCCCGCCACCACGCCCGGCTAATTTTTTGTATTTTTAGTAGAGACGGGGTTTCACCGTGTTAGCCAGGACTGTCTCGATCTCCTGCCCTCATAATCCACCCACCTCGTCTTCCCAAAGTACTGGGATTACAGGCGTGAGCCACCGCGCCCAGCCCAAATGGTGATGACTTTTTAAATTCATCAAAGACTGTATCCTGTTGAAGCTATCAAGTATTCTGAGGTGGGAGGGCAAGATATTTTCATGACAAATATTAAATAGAAGATATGACTGCTAGATATTTGAACAATTCCCTAGAGTGTTTGAACATCTAGATGTTTCCAGAAATGTGCTGCACTTCTCTTTGGTTAGCTTTTTAAACTACAAAATCATCTCGTATGTGGTGATAAAAAACAAACAAACAAAAAGTCTGCTGCCTTAAGTTCTTAAGTGGCCTCGTGTGGGGATATCACCTCTATCATCTGCTCATGTAGCCTCTTACATCTCACACACTCTCATCTCTAGACTGCTCTGTGCTCCAGTTTACTGGTCTTTTTCCCATCATTCCCACCAGGAACATCACATGTCTAGCAGTATCCTTCTCTACATTTCAGTCTCTCAGATGAACTTGTCCACCTGTTTCCTGACAAAATCCTGACTCTTAAGAGCCATCACTTCCATAGAACTCTCCATGGAGACCTCTCTTCAGTCTTCTGTGGATTGTTCATCATGGGACGAGCAGGCAGAGTTTGGATTTTCTTAGCTCCCTATTGCTACTTCCAAAGACTTCCTGATTGTGAGAGCAGCCGTCTGATAATTCTACCCTCTTCCACTCCTTATTGCTGTTAACAGTTGACCGCAGAGCAGTCCTCTGCATTTACGGTAGAGGTGCTGGCAGCTTGCATGTCATCCTCTGTGCCACCTCACTTCCCAACATCATCCTGTGACATAGAGTGTATGTGTGTGACCTGTCTCACACGCTGGCTCCAGGGCCTCTTGATTTTTGCTCCAACAAGCTTTCTCTCCACTTTATTCAGTGCTCCACACCTCTGGCCACACCCTGGAAATCGTTCCCCTGGCAAGTCTCATTTCAACTGGTTCATAATTAAGAATTTGTCACCCTTTTTGTACACCAGGGACTTTATGAAGCAATATTCTTTCATTCAACAAATATTAAGTGACTGCCTACTGTATACTAGCACTGTCCTGGGCACACCCCACTAGTGAACAAAACAGAAAAAATCCCTGTCCCCGCAGAGGTTATGTTCTACTGTGGAAAGTTAAAAATAAAAAGATAAATAAGTCAAATATATATAGTATGAATATGGTAATGAGTTCTATAGGAAAAATAAAATAGGAAAGAATAGAGCATAGTGAGGGTTGCAGTTTTAAATTGGAGGATTTGAGGTTGAAAAATGAAAAATAAAATAAAAATAATAATGAATATGAGTAGTTAACATCTGAGAACTTACCATGTGTAAAGCAGTCTCCATCTATTATTTTATTTCACCTGCACAACTCACTGATGCAGAAACTGAGATTCGGGTAATGTAAGTAACTTTCACAGGGTCACACAGTCAAAAGAGACAGAGTGGCAGGGTGCAGTGGCTCACTCCTGTAATTCCAGCACTTTGGGAGACCGAGGCGAGTGGATCACCTGAGGTCAGGAGTTCAAGACCAGCACAGCCAACATGGCGAAACCCCACCTGTACTAAAAGTACAAAAATTAGCTGGGCGTGGTAGCATGTGCCTATAATCCCAGCTACTTGGGAGGCTGAGGCAGGAGAGTTGTTTGAACCCAGGAGGCAGAGGTTGCAGTGAGCCAGGATCATGTCACTGCACTCCAGCCTGGGCAACAGAGTGAAACTCCATCTCAAAAAAAAAAAAAAAGAGAGACAGACTAATGATTCAAACTCTGGCCACCTATCCGGAGGCCACTCTGCTCCATCACCTCACCCTACTGTACATACATAATCTCATTCAATCCTTGCCACAAAGGTTTTGCCCTAATCTAGCCTTCTAGCTCTCCAATTTCCTGATACTACATCTTATTTTTCCCTTTTATTTTTAGTTGACAGCTAATAATTGTCCTATTTATAGAATACCAAGTAATATTTCAATACATGTGTACTATGTATAATAATCAAATCAGGGTAATTAGCGTATCCATCATCTCAAATATTTATCATTTTTTGGGTTGTGAGCATTCAAAATCCTCTTTTTGGAAATATATAGTAAATTATTGTTTTCGCTATTTACCATACAGTGCTGTAGAATACTAACATTTAGTCCTCTTACTTAGTTGTAATTTTGTACCTATTAACCAACCTTTGACCCCACTGAGACCTCTGTCCTCATCTTCTTCCTGTTCACAGTCCGCTAACCCAGGTGGAGACACTCAAGTTCTTTTCATTATCCAGATGAGACCCGAAAGAGGAAAAATACGTTTCTGAAAGGACCTTAATCATTTACATAATAGGAGCTACATTTTTTCTCTTTGGAGTTATATTATCTCTGTGAAAAAAATAAACGCTTGGGCATTGTAAATGTCTGACCATCTTAAGCAGGTTATTAAATACCCCTGCTTAGTAATTGGCAAGTCGCAATTATAGCCATAGAGCATTCGACTTTTCTTACCCTGACGTAGCAATAAAGCAAGAAATGAACAGGTCAGATTTCTCACATGCAGTCACAAGAATACTAATTCATTCATTTGAGAGTCACTAAAGAAAGGAAAATTGGAAGATATGACCAATTTTCTGGGAAGCAATGGCTATGCCAAATTCACATTATTCTCAAGTGGGACATGTTTGCCAATAGTACTTACCCCACTGAAGTCCCCTTTCAATCTATAACAGGAAAATGTTTAAGTACCCACTCTGCAAATCACAGCATTAAGTACGACCAGGTTGGGGAAACAATACAGAAACATTAAAAGCAGTTTTACAAGACTGTCTTCATTAGAAATATTAGAACCACGCTCCCTGGCTATTCTGAGTTTTTATATGTGGACTGTATTGTGTATCTAAAATGAAAAATTCATTCTATTAAAATAACTGAAGGTCACAGAGAGTTTTTTTAATAGCCTAAACCTGTTAAGAAGATTAAAGTTGAGCTGAACCTGCAAAATGTTCTATCAGGCAGTTCTGCCAGGGTTTCAGTAGTATACTTTACCTCTTCACAATAAATTAGTTGCTTGGTTCTGAAAATTTTGACATTGACCAGCATGCTGATTATACTTGGTCTCCTGCTCTTTGAGGCAGTTGTCCTGTCTTATTCATGGTTAGTGTACGACTGTCATGCTAGTGACAGAACAGAAAGCCTGCAAAGTGTCCCCTGTTCCTGGCCCGAGGTCTAGGCCAAAATGGAAAGAATAGGCTTCTAGGGAGGACATAAATGTACAGAATTCATGTTAGAATTCTACTGATGGGAAAGCTGGAGAGCAGGTGTTACCTTGTGTTCCAAGCATGTCACCATGCAAGGAGTACCTAGTTGGTGAAAATATCATTTTGCTTGGATTCAGTGTATCTGGGGTGCTGCTGTTTTTGCCAGTAATGCTGATGCAATGTATTGCTGATGAGCGCTTAACATGGGCTACATTCTGAGCTACTTACTCCACATCCACAGGCTCATGTCACTCACACAACAGTCCTAGGAAGTGGGTAATATTGTTAATCACATTTTACAGATGAGTAAACAGAAGCTCTGAGCACTTAGGTAACTTCTCTGAGATTACACAGCTAGTTGGTGGTTAAATCCGTTAGAGGGGAGTTACTGATAACACAGCTAGTCAGTGGTTAAATACGTTAAATGGGAGTTACTATTATGTCACAAAACTGATGTTCCTAACCACTATGAGTGACACAACAACCATGCGATCTTGATATTTAATGTCTCTGAGTCTCTGTTCTATCATCTTTAAAATGGAAAGCATAATATTCACCTGTCAGGATAATTAGGAAAATCAGATAAGATATATTGTTTTTGTTCAATAAAGTACTATACATATGAAAGGTTTTAAATTATCCATGCCTTGAAGTTGCATCAAATTAAATAAGAATTAAAGGAAGAGACCAAGAACGTATTGCATCCAAGATGCATTTGTTTCTCATTTCTGGTCTCTTCCTGGTCTCTAAAGTGATCTCTTGGGTGTCTGGTGGTGACTATGCTTAGAAGCTTCTTGTGTCTCTATCAGACTCACTGATAATGTAGTTTCTTCCTCTTATGGCCATAATGGTCCAAAACACAGTTGTTTCTGAATATGTCTCTCATGCAAAAGAAAATCAACACAATCCAATAGGTTTAAAATAGATCAACATTGGGCAGCATTTGCTCTGCTCAGGATTGAAGCCTTTCACTCCCCAGAGAGGAACGGAACCCTGCATGTCAGCTGCACTTCCCTGGGTGCAAAAGTAGATTCTAGAACAGGACTTCTCATCTGACTGGAGTAATCAAATCGGGAACTAACAACAGCAGCAGAAAGTCTTGAGCCCCGCAAAAAGAAGGGTTGCTATGTGTGGACAATTTTAAAACCTGAAGCATAAGTTAAATAGCTCCCCAGAGCAGGAAAATGAGTAACAGAATAGAAAAGTTAAAGAATATTCACTCATTTATTTCTGCATTCAATGCTTCACAACCAGTCCAGGAGCTCTTCTTAGCTACAAGCCCTTGTGCTGGAATTATGGAAGTGAAATAATACAACTTCTGCCTTCCAGTAGTTCACAAGAAGTAGAAGAACAGAAGAAATAGAAGAGTTTGGCACTTCCTATACAAAGCATGCTGTAGCAAAGGCAATGGTAGAATTGCAAAAATGTTCTAGTAGTTAGGGTGATGGAAGAAATGGAAGCAACATTATACCTGCGTAGACTCTACTTTGAAGCAATGTAACATGTTGCTGTGTTACAGTCTAATAGAAAATCTTATGTGATAGGTAAATGCTAACCTAAGCTATGTTTGGTATTATCCTAGTATTAGAAATTACTCAATTAAAGCATATCCATTTGCTCTCAGTACACATATACATACATATGCACACACACACATGCACACACACATAGAGATAATAGAGAAAAGGATATGAAATACATATCATATATGATAGGATATGGAATATATGTGTCATATAAGATATGATATGTGTCACACATATATTCTATACCATATATATGATATATTGACATATTGATATAGTATACATATATAGTATATCAGCTATATCACATTTTACATATGTATCATATATAATATATGACTGTAACCTACAGTATGATATATATGTTTTTATATATGATGTATATCACATGTTTTCATATATGATACATATCATGTTTTCATATATGATGCATATGAAATATGGAATATACATGATATATTGCATATCATAGACATTTCATATCACATATATAAAGAGAAAAAGAACTCTGTGTGTGTGTATGTGTGTGTGTGTGCGTTTATGCATGAGTTCTGGAATAAGCCTTTTAAATCTTAATTACAACCTCAGCACAATGTGTGACTTTAGGCAGGCTACTTAACCTCTCTAAGACTTAGTTTCCTCCTCTGAAAATTGGAATAATAATGGCACCTCTTTCATAGGGTTGTGGTCAAGATTAAAGTCAAACACTGAGAACAGTGCATGCAAAGCGCTCAAATATAAGCAACTGTTGTCCAACTACATGCATCCTTTGCTTGTAACATGGCTGTGTTTTACTTAGTTTTTGGCTGCTTTGGAGAAGTTTCAGTTGTGGCATTCTTGTCTTCTTCCACATGAAAATATGACAATTTGATTCTGCTGTGAGTTGCTGCATGGTCTCCCTTCCTTGTCAGCGGGGATGATAAGCAGTGTTTTCTCTGCTGGTATGGAGCAAGACAATGATTTGGAAGCATCATGCCACTGCATTGCTGTACACCCTTTGCCTCCACTAGAGCCCATTATTAAAGCTGACTTTGTTGAGACTAATGTTCTGCATGGCAGTGTACTCCTGGGGGTTCTGTGTTAACACTGATGGGAGACGTGGCAGAAAATCTTTTACTCTCTCTTTTATTAAAGGATTTGTAAATCATAGCACTTCTGCAGATTTGACAAATGATTTCAAACTTCCTGAGAAAAGAGTGGAGAAGCTGAGAATTCCAGGGGGAAACTGCTTCATCTTTGGATGGTTCTGAGCCTTCAACATGCAATTGCTGGCTGATGACCTCTATAGAGTTTGTTCTATTATGTCTTTTAAGAAGAGCTGTCCACAGACTTCAGCTGCCTACCCCATTTCAGAATACTCTTTTTATGAACCTCTGACATAAATGAATGAAGAAAGTATACTAGTGATTCAAAGAGATTTTATTAAGACTCAGAAGAAGCTCCCATTTATAAGCCTTTTCAAGTGTCTGGTGTGGATATATTTGATCAGCACCACATATACTCCAAACAAATTTTAGACAGTTACTTGTGTAAGGTTTTTGCGAACTATAAAGTACTATTCAAAAGTAATCATTTCCTAAGATAATAATTAGTATTAAGGTATATTTAATATGTGCTAGGTATGTGCTAAGAATTTCATATTAATTGTTTCATTTATTACATCAAAGTTTGACTGGAAGACATTAACATAAGGCATTAACATAAGTCACTGTCCTTAAGATTTTAATCTTTTTATGTCTTCAACTATTTTGCACTGTGTGTGTAATCATTTCTGCCACAGCATGGACTGTCAGCAGACGAAAAATGTCATGGACTTTGTCTTCTCTTCTGCTGACTCTGCTGTACCCAGTCACCAGGACCCAAGTGAATATGGCCTTGGGGCTTCTTTTCTTGCTGACGCACATTCACACAGGCAGCGTGTGCTATTTACAACTGTGTTTCTTAGTCTTCTATTCAGCGTAATAACAGCATGACTTCCCCTAAGATCTGATTCAGAGAATTGAAATATGCTCGGAGAAAACATGAGAGGTTTTTCTGGAGAAGTGTCCCAAGGGTAATATTAATTGTTCAAGGATGTTTCGGAAAAGTTGCAATCATCACTGTGGCAAATGAATCTAGGAAGAGGAAGTATGAGCTATTTAATGTCGGTTACTCCTTTCCTTAGATTTTTGCCTTTTTTGGACTTTACACACAGCCCATTTACTATGAAACTAGCAGCTCAAATAGCAGGCTTTCAGGCAGTCAAACTGTGGCAGACTGCATTCTTCCTGCTTCTCCAATCATATTTATCAGTCTCATTGGGGGAATAACTTTCAGTAGTGCTCAAAATCACCAGCATCCAATTTGTAACTGCAAGGACCCATTCAAGAAATAAAAGAGAGTTCTCAAAAGTGGGAGTTGAACAATCGGAACACATGGACACAGGGAGGGAAACAACACACACCGAGGCCTGTCAGGGGTTGGGAGGGAAGGAGAGGGACAGCATTAGGACAAATACCTAATGCATATGGGACTTAAAAACTGGATGACGGGTTGATGAGTGCAGCAAACCACCATGGCACATGTATACCTATGTAACAAACCTACACATTCTGCACATGTATCCCGGAACTTAAAGTAAAATTTAAAAAATAAATAAATAAAAAACAAAATCTTTCTGAATTCCAGTTACATTAAAACAAAAACAAAACAAAACAAAAAAACTTCTTCATTACTTTGGATCACAATGTGTTTCTTCTTTTTAATGAATTATTGTTTTCAGTGTAATCTGAAACTTTTTTTGTTATAATTTGCTTCTTACTATCAAACTATTTATTTTAATTTGGTTACTCATCTTCATTACCTTTATCTCACATTTTAATCAAATATTTTTAATTTTGTATATATTTTATATTATGCATAAAAT
>NW_012114688.1:1224838-1253885 GCF_000951035.1 Colobus angolensis palliatus
TATTTGCTATTTTAATCTAAATATTGTCTTTTCTCTTTGATAAATAAAAGTAAAGATGACAAAAGAAAAAAGAAATAAAGAAGAAATGTAGAAATCTCAATGATATTTAAAATTCCAAAGTAATTATCAATATGTAGTTACATTTTTTTCCTCAATATCAAAGTAACACACATTATAGAAAACTTGGAAAAATAGAAAGTTATTTTTAAAAAGATCTATAATCAGATAACTGTAGATGACTGCTTTTATCATTTTGATGTTTTTCAGTTCTAAGATTTTGCATGTGAATGTGAGTCTGCGTGTGTGCGTGTATAGTTTATATTATCACACAGTGTATAATTACACATCCTTTTATTTTAACATATGCTAATATTCCGCTTGACACTTCAAAGGATTTAGAAATAGCTCACAGTTGGCTTTATTGTGATCATGACATTAATTTAAGCATATTATTACTTTTAAAAATTCAAACATGGGAAAGTATAAATAAAAGAGTAAATATCGCCCCAAAATCACACTATTTAGAGAGTAGTAGAAATAACATTTTTGATGTTTTGGTGAAAATTTTTGATGAAACCCTCTCTGCATGTATCTGCACACACACACACTGACACACATACACACACAAATATGTGTGCTGCATTTACTTGATCCCAAGAAGTCATACATTGGGATATGCTCTATTGTTTTCACAAGTTTTTGGGTGCAAAATAAACTTTGTCAAGTGTAGAAAAGCATTTTTTTCCCAACCAATAATAATAGACAAAGTGCAAGCCACTATCTTCAGTATAACCATCAGAAACTGAGCCTAAATCTATTTCGTGTTCAGAATCTGCAGACACATCTGAATCACTTCTGGCCATCAGCAGTTACAGCTAATATCATAGTGGCATGATGACTTTTCTATACCATATGTTTATAACTTTGACCTCTTATACTCTTTGCATTGATGGTTTAATTTTGTGACACATCAAAAATTCCAGAATTTTATCTGCGTTAGCTTTCTAGAATTTACTTATAAATTGTTGCAAAGTAAACAATTTCCTTGAAAGTCAACACGAAATTTTTGACAGATACAGTTTTAGCATCTGAGTGTCCCTTTAGGATGCATATCAATCATAACCTACTCGTTTCATCTTTCAAAATTCTGTAGCTTAGATTCCAAAGAATGTGGCAATTTCTCTCACCAGCAGTTGCATAGTCTGGTAGACGACTGTTAATTTTCCAAGAGAGTTGATGAGTTGTCCAGGGGCGTTCACATCTTTGGCCCTTTAAGCCTGAGATTAGTGCTTCTCAAACTTTTTTTTCACTATCCCTCTTTCCTTGCCCAGAGAGCCTCTATTAGACCTTGTTTTTCCCTAATTGCTCCCCGAGTCGAATTCTAATATCACAGATGTACTGTACATCTGGTCATGTGCTATATGTGTATTTGTGTGCTTTATATATTTAACAAGTAAGATTTCTTTCACCTTCCCCAAAGAACCAATTTTTACTCCCTTTGGGGTGATACTTCCGCTTTGAGAAGGCATGCCATGCCTGCAGCTAGATCTCGGATCACAATTTCCTAGGATGTAGGGGCGAACATCTTTAACACAGGGTAGGGTTTCATAATACAATGGAAGTCAGACCTGGTTTTCAGTCCCAGCTCCCCTACTTACTGTAGAGCAAATTACCTTGAGCAAGTTATTTAACTTCACTAAGGTTTAATTTTAAAAAGTGTACTTCAAAGAGATGTTTTGAGATTAGAAGACATGAGGCATGTAATGTGTTCAGCACAGTGTTCACCGTATACAAGTGCTTTACATAAATTAGCTTTTGATATATTTATTCATATTCTTCATAGTACCACACTATAGCTGGCTGTTTCCGATGCTTGATCAAACTCTCACTGCTGTCTATGTGAAAGTGTTTAAAATTTGGCTGTATGAGTCTTCATACTAAGACAAAGGAAATCCTGTTTTTAGACTAACTGAGGAAATCAATTTGAACAAGTATACATTCACTTTTCTTTCATTTTTATTATGGCTTTGTCTTCTGCCTTATGTTCATATTTAACAGTAGTTTTTTGTTGAATACACTTGTTCTGACTTCAATAATAAAAAGAAAGTACAATTTTCTCATTTTCTGAGTCAAACATTTTAGGAAGTTAATTCAACTGGGCATTAATTTTGGATGACAGTTTAGGTGCTCTAGGCAAAGACCCAGGTTGAAGACAAATTCTCTACCAAACTTGGAGAAAAGTGTCAATTGGTTGTATGTTTCTGGACTGAGCAGAATTTGAAAAGTGAAAAAATATGTATGCACATGAAATATATATATAACCAGGGCAAGTGAGCAGAGATTTATGAAGAGGAAGACTGGAAATAACTCTAATCCTATTTACATACTCAGAAATCCAGTACTCTCAATTCTTCTCTATGAGAACTGACTTTCTTTTTTATTTATTTATTTATTTAGGGCATCCATGCATGTTTATTAATCATTCAAATTTCTTTTTTATTTTAACTGTTATACTTTAAGTTCTGGGATACATGAGCAGAACATGCATGTTTGTTACATAGGTATACATGTGCCATGGTGTTTTGCTGCACCCATCAACCCGTCATCTACATTAGGTGTTTCTCCTAATGTTATCCCTCCCCTAGCCCCCCACCCCCAACAGGCCCCAATGTGTGATGTTCCCCTGCCTGTGTCCATGTGTTCTCATTGGAGAACTGACTTTCTTAAGTACACTTTCCTCATTTTCATGAAGGAGAATATGCAGCACTCTGAAAAGCATGTAGCAAGAATAACTCACCCAGTGCTACCATGGATGAGGACGAGGCCTATGGGGCTCTTATATGGAAAAGTGTGGAGTCAAGTGAATCTAGATTTGAATTCTGACTCCATCATTTACTGGCTGCAAAAACATGGGTAAATGGTTCTCTCCTCTCAGACTCAGTTTCTTGATCTGTAATACGTGGTAATGCCTATCTGGACACCTGGTTGTAGTCATAATTAAATGATGCACTATGTGTAAAGCATAAAAGACAGTATCTAGCTCATAGCAAGTACTCAATAATATTGAGGTTTGCCCTTTTTCCTCTGTATTCTCACTCAGCAGGTCAATTGATGCTACTTACCTTGGGACAGGAGAAGCCAAGGCAGCACTTACAGAAGCTTCTTGACTTTTTTAAGCTTCAGTTTGTCCGCTGCAAAATGGGGATAACAATACATCTTTCTTAAAAGTGTGAGGATTTAATAAGGAAATGCGTGTGGAACATTTAGCACAATCCCCAGAATTCAGAAAGTATATGTTCTTTTAGTTCTCATGGTAGCATTATTATTAATTAGATTAAGTGATGGTATAAGACTATCAAAACACTCAAGAAAATATTATATAGAGATAGATATTTATATGCAGCATGCACACACACAATTTATACACATATAAGATATATTTTATATATCTTACATATTTTATATAATATTTTATAGAATCTAAGCCAACTACAATCATAATATTCCAAGATTTAGAGAAAAGGGAAAAAAATTAAAAATTTATATGTGATAACTTTATTTTGACTTCTTTTCTTCCAAACCTATCCTAAACATTTTTGAAAAGTTTTTGCTATGATAAACAAGTAACTTTATTAATCATCACTTCAGCTAAGATTTACAATGTCACAGGAGCATACTTACCTTTTCAAGTTAAGCTCTCATGATACAGTTCTTTCTACTGAACTATATAGAAAGAATTTCTACTTTTCTTTTTATGCTTTCCTCATTTACTAAATGCATCTGGTGCTGAGGAGAGCCTGAAACAGTATGTTACATGTCATGACTGTGAGGTAAATTCTTCTTCACTGCTAATGATAATGGCTGCCAAGTTACTGAGTTTTTACTGTGTGTCAGGTACTGTAATTTACATAAACTAATGAAACTCTTTGTCCCAGTGTTCACTATTGGTTACCTTGCAGTTACTGGATTCTGAAGACAAGCAAAGACTGCAGCAACATGAAACTATTTACTTATAACCTTAGTCCTCATTCTAATACACTTTTTCCCAAATTAACACTGGTGTCCATCCCCACCCATTACATGAATGCAGAACCTAATAAGTTTTCCCGTAAACATCTGATCATATAAACAATGGATATACCATGCAAATACAGTGCATATTTATTGCAAGTGAAATTGCCAGTCTTATAAAGGGTATAGGATTCCATGAAGTCCATGAAGCTGGTGATGTAAAGCTTATCCTCACACCCAAAGTCATTGTCAGTTTAGAATTTAACAGAAATTAAAACTATTAATTACTAAAAAAGAGGGAAAAACATAAACTTACATCCGAGCCACTTCAAAACAAAGACAAGAAACTGAGAGACCCTTAGAATAATGTATAAAACTCTCAATTAATTCTGCAATAATGCTCCATTTACGATCATGAATCAAAGCCAAACCTAAATCTTGGGTGATGTGTAAAGCTGTAATACAATTTTATCAGAAAAATATACCCTTCCCAAAAATATCAACACAAATTACTTTTATTCATTCTAAGAACTCAATTATTAATGTAGCTTAAACTTTGTTAATAAAAGATTGTTTCACAAGTTTAGTTTATGACAGGTTAGAATCTCAATCAAACCTGTCTGTCGTTATGTACTATGAAATTTTAGTATCCATTTTAAGTACCTTAATTGTTAAATGACTTCTCTGTTATTGACTATTCTCAAATAACAAGAACATAGAACATCCTGTGTCATCATATTTAATCCTCCCAATGTCTGTAAAAGGTATTCTCTTCATTTTACAATATGATGAAGCTGAAACTCAGAGAGGTCAGGTAATTTTTTCAGGGTCACAGAGTAAGGGTAAAACCCAGATTCAGAATTAATTCAGTCTCTTTCCAACATTCTTTCTCTTTGTCCCTGCATTATATATAACATATTCAATAAATTATTATAGAGTTGGGTCTCATTTATCTTTTTCCTAATTCTAACTAATACAATCAGCTTTTAAAGAAAAAGCTAGTCTAATTTTCACTCTTTGCTGCTTCATATATCTTCTGGAGCATTGTCTCTCTTCTATGCACTCTGAGGCTTTCTGATGTCTCCATCTGTTGGTTATATCCCTGTATTGTCATCCCTGGGCATAAGGGTCATTTGCCCCCTGCCTGCAGCAGATCTGGTAGGGTGGGCAGTTGTTTGGCCTGATAGCCTGCAAAATGGGGACAGTCATTAAACAAATCAGACCACTCTCTCCTGCTGTCCATGCTTCAGATTGTGTTTTCGGGGTGACTGTTTCCAACCTCAGATGAACAGAAGGTAAAATATGCAGCTCTCTTGGTATCTGGCATTAGCGGTGCAGATCCTTCCTGCGTTTGGATAAGATTGGGAGCACTGGTATTATTGTCCTAATTTAACAGAGGTGAAGCTAGAATCATTGACCATCTCAGGTCAAATATTGAAGAAGCACAGTCAAGACTGAAGCCCACACCCTCTGACACCATCCTAGACTCCTTATTGCAGGCGTTTGTTATCTGAATTTGAGCAGGTTACTTAAGCACTCTAGCTTTCCTATAAGAAACAGTTGTTTGAAATAGCACCTACTTGGTGAGATGGTGGTGCAAAGTAAGGAAGATAACACATGTGAATCATTGCACAGAGTATGAACACGTTACATAATAGATATTACCATTTATTGTTAATTTTGTGAAAATGCCACAATACCCCCAAGGGAGCCACTAGTTTGACATAAATTGATACTAAATGTAAAACTGAAAATACGTTGTCTTCATGAGCTGGCTTTGATGAGAGAAAGTGCTAAACTTCAACATTGCAAAGTGAACGAGATTATATGGAAAATGGAGAAAGTGCACAGGAAGAGGAGACTGGCCTGCCCGAATGCAGGCTTGCTCACTGCACATGATTGGCAGAAGTGCATAGGAGGCACCTTGATTAAACTCAGGAGGCAAACGCTCCTTTATCTATAAAAGGAAACCTTATACTTGTATTCAATTTCTGTACCTGTGCATTTTGCTTTTTTTCTCTTTCCTCTTTTTTTCTAATTTTTAATTTCTTTTCTAAAAACTCTCTTCCTCTTCTTTAAACACTTACATATACAATCTGTTCTCCTTCCCCACGTTCATTTTTCATTTGTCTCCCCATGAAATGCTTTCATAAATTAAGGACCTCATCTTTTAAAGATGTCAGAAGTCATACTGCTATTAAGAATTTAAATTATTTCTAGCCTCAGGCTGTCTACATGTGTATATCTGTGTGACCTTGCTTGGTAATGAGAGTCACAGAAAACTGCCTTTCAGAAAACACACAGTCACACACTGGTGATTCTCTGTGCCCTCTTCCGTTCCTCAGAACCCCCTCAAAGCATGCATGTCAATTACTTCCCAGTACTCTGGAGATGCTTTTCTGTTGGAGGTCCACAGGCTAATGGCAGCAACTCATCCTGCTGGGGATACCACAAATACATCATCAGGTTCCTAAGATAACTCTCTCCTGACTTCTATGCTCCTTGAGCAAGGTAGGGAGGAGGGTGGCATCCAGAGTCAGGCAGTGCTTGGTTTGCATCACAGTTCTGTTTTGATTGTTTACTTGCCAGGTGACGATGGCAAGGCTGTTGAATGACTTGAAACCATTTTCTCATCTGTAAAACAAGGGCAAGAATGATACTTATAGCGCTCATAAACTTACCTTATTACCAGGATTAGTAATTAATATAAGTAAAGTCCTTTGAATAGTGGTTGGTATGCAGTAAGAGATAGAAATTTTCATTGCTGCTACAATTACCATTAAGAGAGCCAGAAAACCTAAGATTGAATTTCAGCTTCACCACTTACCAGCAGGGTTACTTTGGGCTAGAGATAATTAAACCTAACCTGTGTACACACCAGTGTACAAAGGACATAAAGCCACGTTAGTGTTTGATTTTTGATGTTATTGAAGGACAGACATAAAAACCATGTCAACAACTACTGCCTCCAATTGAATTCTTGGTAAATTATTATTAACAACAATAATATAATAATTACAATATTAGACTGTTCTCTAACTTCACACAGTGTTTCATTTGTAGTTAATATTATAATCCTCTTTTATACAATAAACTCCATAGAGGAAAGGATATGCCTCATACATTTCTGTGTATCCCTCGGCACCTAGCACAATGTCTAATTATTACAGGAACTCACATTTTAATAAATTAATTATGATTATTCAAATAATCAATTGTTTGTTTGAATAAAATAAATATGCATTCAACCAACTTTATCTCCTATTGACACAAGTATTATTATCAAGCCACTGAAATCAATATAATAGCTACCTACGTGATATGTGAAAAATTAGGCACACATGCGCAGATTATATGATAGAATTTTAGTGACGGAAGGAAGCTGAAAGAATTCTATGCTAACTCTATGCTCAGTGAAGAATTCTATTTGTTTTGTATCTCCCTTTGTTTCTGCCTAGAAACCTACTCAACTTCAAAGAACAAACTCTAATTCAACAACCTCAGTAAAGTTCACCCTGACAAAAATGACAGCAACAAAAACAATAATGTTAGTCATATGTTTTCAAGTACATACCATGTTAAGTATTTCACAAATGTTATGCTGTTTGATGTTCACCATGAGCCTTTAACATTGATACTATCTTTATACCATTTTAAAGATGAGGAAACTGATTACAGAGAGACTTAAATACATTGTCCCTTGACATACAGGTGGTAAGCCAAAGAGCCAGGATTCACACCGAAGTCTATATGACTCTAGAGTCCCGGTTTCCTTTATTAAATCAGCTAATAGCATCTGCTATACCACTCATTTAGTAATTAGTCTTGCAGTGAAATAATCCCATAGTGACGTCACTTGAACCATCATCTTACCTAACCTCTTGTTTGCATACATTATTGTTATTTAGTTTTCCATATGTTTATGTTTTTCCTGAAGGACTACACATTTATGTCCTCACCACTGTCTTGTACATGGTAGTGTCTCAGTAAATATGACAGAGCCACCCAAATCTCCAGTGAGGGTATGCTGTTTTCAGGGCAGTTTATTTTTCTGTTAGAAAGTTATTCTTACTGTAAAAGTTTTAAATGCCTATAGATGACTTAAAATCATAGGATCTTAAAACACAGACACTATGCAGTCTATTGCCTTCATTTCATGATCGAGAGAACCTAAGTTTAAGAGATTTCCCCAAGGCCACAGAGCTATTAACTTGCAGATCTATAGCCTTGAACTCTGGTCTCCAGAGTTGCTGTCTGTTAATATTATTTCAGTTATTAGAAAACAGTTTCCAGGCCCCTCTTAGTCCTCTTAGGCCATAAGGCTTGAATTTCTCATTATCTTGGACACTTTTCTGGTTTTAGCCCTGTTTTCCAATAATGCTACTAAACAAAAACTCTCTGAGGTGCTATGGGGGAATGAAAGCATTCATTTATTACTCATATCATTTTCACTGAGTATAATCTTTATGCAAAATACCTGGTATTCTTGTCAATTAAACATTGATCTGCCTTTTGATTTGGTCATTCTACTTTGTAGGAATACATTACATCTTAAGGAAATTAAAAAAGGAAAACAATACCAGTTTAAACAAAGATGGATTTAGATTGCTATCTAGAAGTGGTTCAACATTTGGACAATGTTTGTAGAATAACAAATAGCTGCAGAAAATGATATGTAGACTAAATAGCAATAAAAAATATTTTAAATGGGAAAAAGTAAAACACAAAATGGCTTATCAATTGCAATGTATAGGGATGTGAAGAAATTAGGGTTATAAATTTTGGATCCTTAAAGATAAGAAGGTTCTTTGTAAATGTTTGTTGTTTTATGTGTTTCTGCTTCCCTGGCATCACTGATCAGTTCTACAATAAGGACTATAGTGCCCAGAAGTTATCATAGCTAGAAGATGTGCTGTTGGGGGATGTGGGGGGAGGTGGGTAAGGAGAAATGGGTCTTGATCATGCCACAGATGGCCTTGTGTATCATTACACTGAAGAGTGTGGTCTTTGACTTGTGGATGTGTGTTCCAATTGCCATCTGTGAGCTTTAAAACAAAGCACACAAGCAAACGAAAAGCACTACAACCGTCATTTCTAGTGGTGTGTCTCTTACTCATCCTTTGATAGAGCCCAAGCTAGGCAAGAGGTTTAGAACTCAACAATAGAAAACTGATGATCAACTAAAACCTCCAGGTACTTTTTTTCACATATTCTTCTACTAAGCAAGTTTTCACCAAACCACAATTGTTTCATTAATTTTAAACCTTGATATATAAGAATTTTACATTTGTTTCTGCTGATATTTTTCTTAAAAGTTCCAGTTCAGTACCTCAAAAATATAAGAAAAATTTTAGCTCTTTTAATGAATCTGCCATGATGATCATCATAAAAGTAGCTAATCATTACTGAGTGCTTACTGTGGTTCAAGCGCGGTGCTAAATGCTTTGCCTCATTTTATCCTCAGAACAGGCCTACAAAGTGGGTATCATGACATCATCCCTGCCAAAGATCATTTAGATAACAAGTGTCAGAGACAGGACTCAATCCCAGGTATGTCTGATACTAAATTCCATGCTCTTAGCCACTACAATGTGCCATTTCTGAGCACTTTATTCAGTTTTATCCAAGCCACTAAAGAGCCCAGACTAGGGACCAGTCTCGAGATAATCCATTAGAGAGTTCCTTTGCAATGGATGTATAGCTACTGATTCATGCTCATTGGATATTGTGATTTATCTAATTGTCAATTCGTTTGGCAAGACTATGATCCAAACAACTTTTACTATTTTATTCACAAGACTATCCTAGAAGACTATTAAATGCTTTGCAGAATTGAAAAAATTATGATGATGACATTCCCTTTATATACTAGCATCTGCTTCTCTCCTCATTTTTCTCTTTTTTCCTAAGAAATCTCCTCATCTACATTACCGTCTCCTTCACTAAACTATGCACCACACTTTGAGCCTTGGTTCCATCAAACTGTAAAATGAAGACAATACTTACTTCATACATTTACATAGCTATCATGCTCTAAACTGACGTCCATTGTTTCAAATACTTCAGAGGCCTCCCATCTTCCATTCAGGGTGTTCTAACCCAAGTTCCAGAACCCCAAGAACCTCAGGAAATTTATAATTCTACTTTAAATAATAAATATGATGTATATATGTGTGCTTTGCTCTGAAAAGTATTCTTAGATTTGCATTAGATTATCAAAAAGGAATTATGATTTTAATGGCTATAAAGACACATTTTCCTAAATGTTTATATAAAACTCTTCATGACCTAATTGCTAACTCCCCAAGCCTCATCAGCTTCCACATGTCACCCTTCAATACCCACCACACTCACATACACACACAAACAGTACCACGCTTCCTGTGGTTTCTTAAATGTGTCTGCTCAGCTCCACACGTACGTACAACGTAGACCTCCTTCCTTCTACTCTTTGTAAGATCATCTTCTTCCTCAGACTTCAACTCCAATATCATCTTAATGAAACCTTCCCTGACCTATACAAGCATCATTAAGTGCTTTCGTAGAGCTTTGCTCATTTTTTTAAAGAATTTATCAAATCACTCCATTTGATTGTAGATTTATCTATCCTCCTCACCAAATGCCAAGTTTCCATCACATAGTAGCAATGACCCTGATAGAGTGGTAACAGTCCAGCCCTCTTACCACTGTGGCCTTGTTTTAACCAACAGTTAGAGAAGCCATTCTTCTCCAGACTGGTAGTCGCTCAATAAACATTTGAACTAACAAGTGAGCAAATAAACTGAACAACACCATTACAAAATAATGGCCTGTGTTTATTGTGCCTTTATTGTTTATAAATGTGCATAAACCTTACTTTTCTGAGACCCAACCGTGGATAATTCAACATGTATTTAGTGGAAAGCCAATATCATCCAGGCTGGGTTTTAGGGACTGTCAAGGTCTCATTAAAGAAGCTAATGCCATTGTAACTCCCTTTTAAAATGTAGGGCTCCATGGGCAGCAAAGACTTAGCCATGCATGCTCCAACTTCAGACTCACCCAGTGAGTCTGTAATTGCCCACTTGGTACATAATTGCCTACTAAGAAGGCAAAATAATAATGTCCTCAGAGTCTAAGCTTTGAACTCATACATACCCCAGTGCCAATCTTGAACTTTATGCTTGCCAGCTGTGCAGGACTGAACAAGTTGTATAAACTCTTTGAGCCTTGGTTCCATCAAACTGTAAAATGAAGACAATACTTACTTCATACATTTACATAGGTAATATGTATAAAACAGTAAGTATGCAACAAATAATGTTAATGGAGGTAATTAAGATTAGTGAATGCTGATGATGTTGATGATCACAATGCTGCTGCTGATGACATCATTACATTGAACTGTAACTCACTGAGGGCAAAGACCATGTGTTTTTGAATCCCCAACACCTACCATAATACCTGATACATAGTAGATATTAGATATTAGATAACTGTTTGTTAAATTAATTGTCAATTGCCAAGTCCAAGGTATCGAAAGCCAAGAGGAGACAGAAAAGAGGCTAGCATGAACTAGAGTGATCAAGGAAAACTTTATTGAGGAGGGAGGTGTACAAATGGTAGATTATTTTCAGACCTGGAGAAGAGGACAAAAGTTATTGAAGGCAAAAGAAAACAAGCCTAACACTAAAGTATGTAGTCCATGCCGGGAGTGGGGAGGAGTAAATGCATTTTGTTTGGCAGGAAGGGGAAGCAGTGCGTATGTGACATAATTAAATACTTTTATGTAATAATTACCAAAACTTTACTGCTCAATACCATGCCCACAGATCAATAACAAAAACAATAATCTTAAATGTTGATACTTTCAGAAGCTACAGGTTACAACAAAATGATACAGGAAAATGTTTCATTTAGAACACTGCATGGTATGGTGGGAAAAACGTGAGTTCCATAGGGGGATACACCTAGGTTTGAATTTTTGTTTTGCCATTTAACTAACTATATTATCTTAGGTCAGTCACTTACATGGAGCTTCCATTTCCTCTTCTATAAAATGGGAATAATCATATCTATCCCACAGGGCCAATGTGGAATTTGAATGAGATTATTCATGCAAGGCACCCGTGTTCGTACAGACATGCTTTGCCCAGGTCTGCATGAACACCTGTGTATAGCAGGTGTTCAACAGACATGAGAGCTGGCGTTATTTTTAATAGTGTGAATTAGTGCATTTATGTGTTGTGCTAAGTCAATGTGTATATTTTGGTTGTGTATGTTTTTGGACATGTAAACTTGAGCTTACTTGATCTGAGAGTAACTGGGCTTTTTGAAATGGAAATAATCCAGGAAAAAAATGGGTAATGTGATACCACTTGGCTGCTATTCAAAACGAAGAAATGAAAAAAGTTTTTAGTATGGGCAATTGATTGGACTGAATGCTCAAATAGGAAACTAATAATTGTCTTTGTTAACCACCCGCTGTACAAACTGTCATGCAAATACTGCCTTATGTTTTATGCAAAACATTTGAAAACCCGTATGACTTTGTTCTGCTTGGATTTTCTTTCCTGTGCCAAAATACATAATTGAATTAATTTCAAGTGTGTTTGTCTGTAAACTAGCCAAATATTTCCTTTTAAATACTTGAGCTCTATGTTGAATATACAGAGTTATGGTTCTTAGCACATTTTTTCTTAACATTAAGGGGTAGATTTTATTCCTTAATCCTTTAATGGGCTTTTAATTTCACATATACTAAAGTGTCTCTTATTTTCATAATAAATGAAAACTTTTCATTTCATGCAGGTTCTTCCAGGGGACCTAGCCCCCTAACCATGGGAGCCCAGGACACTCTCCCTGTTGCAGCAGCATTTACAGAAACAGTCAATGCCTACTTCAAAGGAGCTGATCCAAGCAAGTAAGCCTGATACTTGGTCCATGCAAAAAATAATTCAGTTAGCAATAGTAGGTGGCACAGCTACAATAGAGGTGAAAATGTCATTAGGAATATTGATTTCATGCTTTTTAAAATGTATCAAGAGAATTTACTCTAGAAATCTTTGATTCCATTTTGGTTCTAGATAACTTACTCTAGAAACCTAGAAATCTTTGATTCTGCTTTGGTTGCAAGTAACAGAAAACTCTAACCCAGTCTGTCAACAATGAGGAAATTTATTGTCTCACAAAAGTAAATGTGCAGCTCATGTCTTTTATTGTCTTAATCTTTCCTGGATGGGAATCACCCACATATAAATTAAAATAATGGTTCACTGGAATGAGAACATGAAAGAAAAAACACCTTCCCAAAACACTCAAAATAGCAAGGGAACAAATTTTCTGTGACCCTTACTAAGTAAGGAAAAACTGGCCAAAAATGAAAGAGAAAGAAAAAAACTATAATCAGAGCAAAGTAAAAATTCTAGGGAGAATTCACCACCTTCTATTTACATGAGTCTGATTTCACTTATACATGCACATACTGACAATGGACTTGGTCTGAATGCATACATGATATAATTAAATATTTGACCTCTTGCTAAGGAATTCCATAGATAGGATTCAGAAAATCGACGGTTTCCCTGAAATTATATTGTGTATTTTATGTGTGTGCACGTGTGCATTATTCTATAGAAAGAGTCTGTAACATTTATCACTTAACAAAGGGATTTGTAATCCAAAAAAAGATTAAAAGTGATTAGTGATCTACACCGAAAACTAAACAACTAAGTCAGACTTAGTTTCAATAGTGTCATTAATATAATTCCCGGTCTGAATTTGATCAATAAAGGGAAAACCTACATGAGGAAAGAATTGCTCTTAGTTTTTTTACTTACAAAGACTAGGGCTTGGAAAAACAATATCTATGACAATAAGAACTGAAGACCAGGCATGGTGGCTCACACATGTAATCCCAGCACTTTGGGAGGCTAAGGCAGAAGAATTGCTGAGGCCAAGAGTTCGAGACCACCCCTGGCAACATAGGGAGATCCTGGCTCTGCAAAAAATACAAAAATTGTCTGAGTGTGGTGGTGCACACCTGCGGTCCCAGATACTCGGGAAGTTGAGGTGGGAGGGTCGCTTGAGCCTGGGAGGCAGAGGCAGCAGTGAGCCATGATCACACCACTGCACTCCAGTCTGGGTGACAGAGCAACACCCTGTTTCAGAAAAATAAATACAATTTTAAAAACTGGAGAAGAAAAAGTCAATGTGTATATAGAACACTAGACTATATTATAAACAATTTTTGAAACAGTGATAATTAAATATAACTAGAACTTGGATCTCCATATATATTTTAAGTGGAAATTGATATGACTAATCATGAATCCTCTTGACACTTCAGAAACACTAGTTTTAGACGTAAAACTCGAAATCTAACAATATTATACTGGAAAACTAATATAATTAGTCACTCCACCTTTAAGTGTACTAGCCAGCCACTAGGATCTATCAACTTCATGTCTCTTTAAACATCTAGGTTTCATTCTATGCCCAGAATATTATAGAGAAACAAACACTGTGGACTCTGGATTTTCCATGTCTTTTCTCTTTCATCTTCAAAACAGAAAGGCCATTTGCCACATCCCTGTATCAATAGAAATTACAAGCTACCTCTTATAGAGCATACGTCTCAACTGTTAAAGCAAGTAGACACCATGAGCGTTAGCTGTAGATATACTTTATTCATACATATTTGTTCTATAGAATCTTCTTTGGACAAAGAATTTGCATAATTTTCTGTTATTCCAGTTCTAAGAAATACTTACCACTGACTACTGACTATACCTTAGAAAATCAGGTTGGCCTGAATTGAGAAAAGCAGACAGAAACACCCTTCTATGTTTTTATTTATTTTTTGAGATGGAGTCTCACTTTGTCACCGAGGCTGAAGCACAATGGCACAGTCACAGCTCACTGCAGCCTCAACCTCCCAGTCTCAGGCAATTCTCCCACTTCAGCCTCCTGAGTAGCTGGGACTACAGGCAGACGCCACCACACCTGGCTAATTTTTGTATTTTTTGTAGAGACAGGATTTTGTCTTGTTGCCCAGGCTGGTCTTGAACTCCTGGGCTCAAACGATCTGCCCACCTTGGCCTCCCAAAGAGCTAGGATTACAGGTGTGAGCCACTGTGCCTGGCCAGAAATGCCCTTTTTAAAAATTAGAGTAGTCAGGAGTGTGGATTGAAAGTATATACCTAAGTGAAAACCAGTGGGGATCCACAAGAATGAATTCATCTTTGTCTGCTTCCTATTTGGCTTTCATTCGTTCATCCACTAATTTATTCAGAGAGACCTAATTGGTCTCCCTTCTTCCACTTTTGCACCCCTACAAAGTCTCAACATACATGTCACTCTTCTGCTCAAAATCCTCCTATCTTGTTCAAAGTAAAAACAAAACGCTTCATAATACTCTTACGAGACCCTGCATGATCTGCCCTTGGAGACTCCCCCAGCCTCACCCCAGTGGCTGCTTCTCTGATCCCATCTCCATCACTCCTTTCCTTATCCCTGACCATGCCTCCAACCCTCACCTCCATATTCACTCCACTCTAGCCACATGACCTCCTGGCGTCTGTCTTCCATCACCCCAACCCATCCGCACCTCAGGGGTTTTCATTTGCTGCACTTCCTGCCTTCAGATGCCTTCTCTCCTAGGTTCTTCTCCTAGGTTCTGAGTCACTTGTCCCCTCATTCCCTTCATGATTCTTCAGTAAATTTATCAAAGAGACCTTCCCTGTCCATTCCATACAAAATAACAACAGAGCTCCCCACCCCGTCAACATTTTCTTCCTCTTTACCTCACATTCTCTGTCTTCATAGCCCTTCTCTCTTAACATCTTTTTTGTTGTTGTCCATTATTTGTCTTCTTCCTTACTAGAATGTAAACACCATGGGAGCTGGATTTTGCCTGTTTGGTTCACTGTTGTGTCCTCAGCTAAACGGGACAAGGTATATTTGCTGAACAAGTTAAATTGAATTACTCACCTAACATTTACAAAATGGCTGCGATGTACCTGCCATTGTGCTAGACAGGAGACATATTGGTAATAAAGACAGCTCATATGCAAAATAGGACTTGTGCATAAATATAATAACAAGTGCACCATAGAACACGTGTAAATATGGTGCACTGGGAGTCAAGAAGCCCTTAATAACATATTTTTTAATTCCAATAAGTGGTATAGCAGCCTATCCCCTGTCAGCCTGTCACAATATAAGCCAGAGTTTTCATCCTGGTTCAGTTTCCCAATACACTATGACAGGCGTGTAGGGTGGTCTGCACCTGTAAGCCTGGTGTCTGCAGCCTTGGCATTCCAATGACATGGCACTTGAGCCAAATTAATATTAGTGACCCTTCTAAATTAACTGAGTCTTTGACTTGTGAATGTATATCTGTTTTTAATTTTATTGCCACAAATAGTTGTAGGATGTCCTGTATGCTGGTAGGTGGGAGATCCAATATATTTCATTAAAATTTTGAAATCAGAAACTTATAAACGAATAACTTATAAACATAAATTAATCATGAAGTGACACTCTTATATATTTAATTGCATCTTCAACACCATGTTAATTGCTCTTCGTTTATTATTCACTTTCAAGGAAACAACTCAAGTTCTATCACCAGGTGGAAATAATGCCAACCAAGGTACCAAAGAGAGAAATGATGCAGCAAAGGCATTTGGATTTGATTTTGTCTATAGTTCCCTGTCATCCTGCATCAAAGCCATTTGTTCTCAGACCATCCACTGGGAACAGAAATCTACTATCTTAATTATTATATACTATGATATGTAACCCATTTAAATATAGTTATACTCTAAATATTCGGAGCACCTGTAACAGGTATTCTGACATGTGAGACTTTCTCAGTAGCTCACAGGCAGCGAATTCCTTGACCTTTGCTACTGATTGGGGAAACACATCTCCCGATATTAGTTTCTATTTAAAGAACCTTGGTGCTTAAAAATAAGGGTCAGAGATTAACTCGCTAATTCCCTAGAAAAGCTTAGGTTTCTCAGCTGTCTCTTATCCTTCTTTTATCGTCACATTTTAATTATTTATTCAATATCTGTCTTCCTGTTTAAACTAGAGGTTTGCACAAGGACCATTTGTCCAATTTGTCACTGCCAATTCTAGCACATTACATTGTGCCTGGTTTATTGTGTAGGCACCCCATAAATAAATATGTAAATGTATGAATTTATATTTTAAACATTGAGTTCTTACTCTGAGTTCTGCGTTATGCACCATTGCCTTCCCAGAACCTATGACACAGAACTTGCCTTCACAATAGTAAATAAGATGTGCACAAAACTGCAACACAGTTTTCTAGAAAAAGATCTGTACCTGCTCCAAGCAAACCCAGAGAAAGGAAAAACCAAGGAAGGCTAAATGGAAAGGATATTAAGAAATGTTTCGGAGAGGCCTTCTTTTGAACTTAGTCTCATAATATGAAAAGCAGTACATAAGCTAAAGAAAGGGAATTGTAAAGAAAAGAAGAGAAGCTACATCTACAAATATGTACACTGAGAAAGAGATCTGGGAGTTTAGTGAGCAGTACATATAAATCACATTTTATGAGAGGGATGCATCTCTGATGACCTCACACATTCCCTGAACAAAACTGGCTAGTGTTCCTGTGACCAGCTAACGGGTGCTGCCCATGGCACTAGGGAAAATCCAGTGTATAAGTCACTTGGCTGGTTGACTTTGAAGTTTTGCCATTTTTTGACAAATATTTCATTTATGAGGATTCACATGATTTCTTATTTTATTCATGAAGTAAGCATCTATTCATATTTCCATCTCGCATTATTTCCACATCCAAACTCACATGGAATGTAGCCACCTTGCATACTGGTAGGAACAATCCTTAAGTTAAAAATAAAATTATTTAGTGAGTACAGGAAATATTCAATTTGTTTATAGAACATTTCAGGTCAATTTAGACACTGGATGGGTTATTAAGTCAGCAAAAGTTCTGGCTCTGACAATTGTGATGCTGAAATGTAATTGAGGCTTCAGTACTTCTTACACAGGGCTACGTGGACTACCTCTCCCACCTTCTACCCGACATTAAGGCCTTTGAAAGCAGAGGCTGTTTTGCTCATTTTTAAATTACCACCCCACTGGAAAAAAATAATTATAACAACTTGCATAGTTAGGAGTGAATAGACAGATGCCTGTAATAAATACCACCTCCTCCCCTGTCTGACTTACTTTCAAAACAGAAACTTTATCTCCTACCAAGACACCATTTAGATCTCATTTTGAGCAACCTGGAAAGAAAACTGAGAAAATTCCCTACCAGTTAAAAAACAGTTGAGCCACCACTGCTAATAACAATACACTGAGTGATGGTAGGTGCTGAAATCTAATTTTATAAGTGCTCTAATTGTTTTCTAATAGCTGCCAAACAATATTCGACATGTCCACATATGGACAAATATCAAGAGTAGACTCAGCTTGAGGGGAAGTCAAGGCTCAGAACCAATCTGGCACTAGTATACAAACAGGGTTAATGGATCTAAAAGGTAGAGAAGGAAGGCAGCAGCTTGCTCCCAAACTGGGAGGTCAGCAGTGTTCTCCAGGAAAGATGGAGATGCAAACTTCCGGAAACCAAAACTCTCATTCAGAGCACTACAAAGTTATGGATTTAACACCTGAGTGAGGGAGGCTCACATGGCATTTTTAAGAAGCTCATCTGCTCCCCGTCTCTGCCCCAAATCCAGCCTTATACATACAAGGTTATAGCAGTTCTTCATTTAAGCTATTTTGAATGTATGCCAGAGAGCACCTCACCTGAACCAGGTGTGTTTCATCAATTAGAGTTACACAATATACAAGGTGACTGTAGGACAATGTGGAGACCCCATGCTACAATGTGAGCAAAGTTTTCATTTATTAACATCAATTTCCCTAGAAAGTACATACCTGAACTTAGAGGTGAAGTACTACAAGAGTCAACTGTGGAGACATTGGAGGAAATCATAAAAAAGCTCACTCACTTTAAGTATTTACTGTTTCCCAAAGAAGAATGAGCTTCGTGAAATTTCTGCTTTAGCCAAGGTAGAGTAACAGACCAGTTTACCCTTCTACCTCAAACAGCTTAAAAATGAGCAAAATATATAAAACAATGATTTGCAAGACACTGGACCTCAGGCGAAGGCAGTGATCCCTAAGAGAGGAGTTGTGCCCTATGATTGCTCCAGCTTACTTCTTTGAGAGTTTTCAGGCCTAGCATAAGAGAGCCCAGCTGACTTCCAGCTGCTCATGGGGAGGTGTTTCACTGAGGCATTCTACTACAAAACTGGCCGAGGGAAGTGCCAGGGGAAGCTAAGGTCGGTGGGTGCTGCCGCCACCACGCACTGCAGAAGATGGCAGTGGAGAAGGCATGAACATAGCAGGAGGCTGGAAAATAATCCATCTGCATTGCAAGATCTGAGCATTGTGGCAGCCCAGCCAGTTGTACTCCATGAGTCAGATGACAGGAAAGCTGTCTGTGCTACCAGACACTGGCAGAGCTAAATGACTTGCAAAACCCACACTCTGGGGACACTACATGCACTGCAGGAACCACACACAAGCCTCTTGCACTACAACAGCCTGGCACTACATAAGCCTCGTGCATTGCAAGAGCGTGCCCTTGCAAGCAGGCTGGAAGGGAGAAGGAAATCCCCTTTCTCCTGCAGCGTCTCTCTAGCGCCCTCTACTGACAAAACTAAGCATGGTTCCTGTAGGCAAAGAGAAAAGACAACAAAGGTCCATTAATTTTCTCAGCGCAGTTAGTAAAGGGTGAATTGGAACGGAGAGGCAATGAATTGATTTTATTTAGACATTGACACAGTGATTATAAATCTCATGTGGAAATTCAAAGGGCCTACCATAGCCCAAACAACTATGAAAAGGAACAAAGTTAGAGAACATCACTTGATTTCATAAGTTTTATAAAGCTAGTGTAATTAAGACAGTGCGATATTGGCTTAAAAAATAGACCAAATAGATCTATAGAACAGAATGAATCGTGAATCCAGAAATAAACTCACACAGATAAGGACAACTAGATTTCAACAAAATTTTCAAAGTAATTCGGTGGAGAAAGGACAGTCTTCTCAGAAAATGGTTTTAATCTTCTCTGAAGAAAAAAATATTCTTCAGAAAATGGCTGAAACAACTGGATATTTATATCCACAGACACACAAAATGAACTGAGATCTATACTTGACACTGTATACATTGTAAGACTCAAATAGGTGAAAATGGGTAATGAAGCTAAATGTAAAATCAAAGATTTTTTTTAAACTTCTAGAAGAAAATATAAGTGAGCCAGTTCCAGTGGCTCATGCCTGTAATTCCAGCACTTTGAGAGGCCAAGGTAGGAGGATTGCTTGAGGCCAGGAGTTTGAGGCTGCAGTGAGCTATGCTTGCACCACTGCACTCTAGTCTGGGCCACAGAGAAAGACCTTGTCTCAAAAAGGAAAAAGAAAATATAAATGAAACTTTTGTGACCTTGGGTTTGGCAAAGACTTCTTAAATAAGACATCAAAAGAATGACTGGATTAGATATAACCCATAAAAGAATAAATTGATGAATTAGGAACTTCTGCTCTTCAAATGTGCTTTTAAGAGAAAGAAAAAACAAAACAAGCCACAGACTGGGTTGCAAATTATATATCTGACAACTGATATGCCCAGAATGTATAAAGAAACCTTAACATTCAATAAGAGAACAAACAACTCTATTTAAAAACTTGGCAGACAGTTTAAGCACTTTGCCAAAGAAGATAACTGATGGCAAGCACATAAGATGCTTATGATCCTTAACCATTATGCAAACACAAATTAAAACAAGAAGAAGATACCACTGCTCATCTATGAGAATGGCTAAGATTTAAATGATCAATTCTACCAAGTGTTGGTGAGAATGTGGAATAACTAAAACCCTCATGCACAGCTGTATTTTACACTTTAGAAAACATTGAGGCAGTTTCTTTGAGAGCCCACACCTATTGCGTGAGCTAGTGACTCTCCCTGTGTACTGACCAAGAGAAATGACAGGGTATATTCATACTCATACCTGTACACATGTATCCATTGCACCTTTATTTGTAATTGGCAAAAACTGGAAAGAACCTAAATATTCTTCAGTAGGTGAACGTATTTTTTAAAACTGTGGTATATCCATATACTACACAGCCACAAAAAGAAATGAACTACACACAACTACATGGACAAATCTCAAAATAATTATGTGGAGTGAAAGAAACAAAAAAATCACACATCTTACAATTCTGTTATATAAAATTCTAGAAATTGCAAATTAAGGTATAGTGACCGGAAGCATATTAACTCTTGCCTAGGGACAGGGAAAGGAAGCAGGAGAGATTACAAAAAGGGATTACAAAAAAGCATAAGGAAACTTTCAGGGATGATGGAAATGTTCATTTTCTTAATTGTATGATGATTTTACATCATATAATCTCATGGAGTTTTACACTATAAATAAGTTCAGTTTATTATATATCAATTATATCTTCATAAAGTCTTTTTTAAAAAAAAAGAATTATTTTTCCTTCCACACTATCATCCCATTGTGTTAACTTATCTGACTGATTTTACAATTTTGACCAAATAGACAAATTAATGGAATGAAGAATTAGTTACGTGCAAGGCAAAAACTTTACCTCATGAGTACATAAAAGAACATGCTAAAGGCATTACTCATGTTACTTGAAGAACTAGGACAAGTCCCAAGAAATAATGTGATAACATTGTATAGTTTACTATCTTCAAATATGCTGCCAAAGATTCAGAAATCAAAGTGAGGGAGAACCACCAGAGCAGAGGATTCTATTCATGAGGTGAAGCTATAGACTTCTACAGAAAGAGAAAAGCTGTGCTTTTCTTCTTACATTTCAAAACACATAAAACAAAATAGTCACTTTTTAAAAGAAGTGTTGACCATTTAGTTCTCAGATAAATTAGAAATTATACACTGTTGGTGAGAGTGTAAATTAATTCAAGCATAGTAGAAAGTAGTGTGGTGAATCCTCAAAGGGCTAAAAACAGAACTACCCTTTGACCCAAAGATCCCATTACTGGTTATATTCCCAAAGAAATATAAATCATTCTATCATCAAAACACATGCATTGGTATGTTCATTGCAGTACTATTCACAATAGCTAAGACACAGAATTAACCTAAATGGCCACCAATGGTAGACTAGATAAAGAAATGTGTTATATGTACACCATTGAATACTACATAGCCATAAAAAAACATGAGATCATGTCCTTTGCAGGAACATGGATGGAACTGAAGGCCATTATCCTTCCCAAATCAACACAGGAACAGAAAAATAAACACCTCATGTTCTTACTTATAAGTGGGAGCTAAATAATGAGAACACGTGGACAGAAAGAGGGGAACGACAGAAACTGGGGCCTGCTTGAGAGAGGAGGCTGGGAAAAGAGAAAGGTTCAGGAAAAAAAAACCTGTCAAGTACTATGTTTAGTATCCAGGTGACAAAATAATCTGTACACCAAATCCCCAAGTCACGTGATTACCTATACAACAAACCTGCACATGTACCCCTGAACCTAAAATGGAAGTTAAAGTATTTTTTAATGGAATTGTAAGAGAATATCTTTTATCTCTTCTGCACCTCTTCTGCTATTTAACATTGCCTCATAAATTGTTTTTCACAGCAGTTTTGATTCAGTTTGATTCAGTGTATTGACATCGGTTTTCTCTCTCTTTCCTCTCTGTGTTTTGATATGCCAGATGTATCGTTAAGATTACTGGAGAAATGGTGTTGTCATTTCCTGCTGGCATCACCAGACACTTTGCCAACAACCCATCCCCAGCTGCTCTGACTTTTCGGGTGGTAAATTTCAGCAGGTTAGAACACGTCCTGCCAAATCCCCAACTTCTCTGCTGGTAAATATGATTTTGCATAAATTTTTCAGAGATATATGTGGCTTAGTACTTTGTACTTAGATGAAGGATATATCTTAGCAAGAGGGTCGCACTATAGTGAAATTACCACCACTCAGATATATTTGTAGATTCAAACACAGAACTTTTACCAGCTGTCAAAATTTGTGGTGGGTGATTGTGTGTGTGTGTGTGACTGCATATGCATATACATGTTTTAATGGCCGACTATCTCAAGTGGTTAGAGAGACAGAGTAAGAAAATCTGTATCGGCAACAGTTTATTCATTGTCTGTTTTACTCATTATCAACAGACAGTGGATGACAATGGCGGGAAATGAGCCAAATAACAAGAATAAAATCCTTTCATTGTATGAACATCTTTTTATTTTTATTTTGTTTCATTTTATTTTATTTTTGAGATGGAGTCTCACTCTGTTGCCTAGGCTGGAGTGCAGTGGCACCATCTCAGCTCACTGCAACCTCCGCCTCCTTGGTTTAAGTGGTTCTCCTGCCTCAGCCTCCCAAGTAGCTGAGATTACAGGTGCCCACCACCACGCCTGGCTAATTTTTGTATTTTTAGTAGAGATGGGGTTTCGCCATGTTGGCCAGGCTGGTCTCAAACTCCTGCCCTCAAGTGATCTGCCCACCTCAGCCTCCCAAAGTGCTGGGATTACAGCCATGAGCCACCACACCTGGCTTTCTCTTTAAATCAATTGTGTGTGTAGGTGTGACTGTGCATGTGCAGATGCATAATAAAGACATCAAATACAGGTTTAATATTTAATACAATTTCATTGTAATGATCATTGCTTTGATGGAACTTTACATGTATGACATAAAATAAACTTATGCAAATATGTTTATATAAATATAATTTTCACATTTTCTAGCTATTAAACCTGAATTTGATGTCTTTATTATGCATATGCACAGTCACACAAACCCACATGCATGCATGCTATTAAAATGCTCAATTATGCAAGTTAATTATTTGCAGTGAATGAGCTGAAAGGAGTCTTCTTGACAGTTTCTCCATCATCAAGTCCTGATGTTCATCTACAAACCTCTGTCTGAGGTGGCCACTTTTCTCTTTACTGCCACCTCCCTTGTCCAAGTGACCACTGCCTTTTCCCCGTAGCGCTGCAGTTGCCTTCTTCTCTCCCTGAATCCAATCTTGCCCCTCTCCAGTACATTTTAACAGCCAGGTGGTCTTTTATGAGTAAATCAGGTCATCTTTGTTCACAACTCCCTGGTGGCTTCGCATTACCCTTGTCCCACAATCTAAACGTGTTACTATTGCCTTTGAGGCCTTGAGTTATTTACCTTGTCTGCCTCTCCGTTCTCATCTCCCACCATCCTGCCTCAGAATCCTTTTAGCTCCAGCAAGACCTGTCCATCTCAGAAACAGGCTGAGTCCTTTCCCACAACACGGCTTTGTAGTATGTTTCCTCTGCCTCAAATACTATTTCAACCTTCTTCACCTGACTCCAACTTATCCTTTAGTCTCAGCTCTACTCTGCCTCCCACACTATCCCATTCTCCTCCCCATAACCCCACCAACCAGCCCTAAACTAGTAGCTTGGTGCAAAAGTAATTGCAGTTTCTACCATTACTTTTAAATGACAAAAATCACAATTACTTTTGCGCCAACCTAATAAATTCTATCCCCTTGTTATTCTCTCTAAAGGTACCCTGTTCTTTTCCTTTGTGGCACCTACTACAGTTAATAATGACATATCTATTTGTGTTTCTTCATTCATCCATCTGCCACACAAGAGTGTGCAAACCATGACGGAATGGAAAAAGTCTCTTAATTCAAATTCTTGCTTCAGTTTCCCTCCATGTTTTGGTTGCGCACGTTGAGCCAGTTTATTTTTCAAGGTTCTTCCATCTGAAATTAGGAATTATGTGCCAATATCTTGCCAGTTTGTTTGTAAATATGACTGGTGTCATAGTTACAGTTTTTGTTGCATTTTTAGGCAGTTATGTTGCCAAGTTCTTATGCATATGTGCAAAAGTTGAATACATATATTAACATATTGGTCTTATACATAGAATCAAATATCATTCAAAAGGATTTTGCTTAACAAAATGTTATATAGACCCTTAAATTATTATTTGCTAAAGTAAAGAAAAAAAGAAAGAAAATATATCACATTAATTTGGATCTTATGAACTCTAAATACTTAATCACTGTAACAGGGCTGTGTTACAGTGACCCTTTAGTCATCTGTAGACTCTTTAGCTTTGTTATGCAGTGCCACTCCACTACCTCGACCACCACAACCATCCCCAGTTTTTAAAAAGGTGTTGTTGACCAAGCATCATTCTAGATTGCAGTCCCAGCCTTTGGTGTCTATCATCAGCCAATTGTTTCCTTAATGTTTACTGAAGAAGACTTCATACGTCACCATGGCCCCTGGACATTTTGGTTTGCAATCCCTACGACAGGGGTCAAATTGAAGATTACATCTACTTTTTTCTTGTGAAAAAAGTTTGCCTGTAAAAAATATGCGGGAACAAATGTCAAGTCAAGTATGAGACTGAAGAATGCTCAAGAAGCC
The DNA here is from genome assembly GCF_000951035.1 of Colobus angolensis palliatus. Classification (NCBI taxonomy): domain Eukaryota; kingdom Metazoa; phylum Chordata; class Mammalia; order Primates; family Cercopithecidae; genus Colobus; species Colobus angolensis. The sequence continues at coordinate 1,250,341 of NW_012114688.1, forward strand.
TTGAGCATTTAAGAATTCCATCTCTGTGTAAGCATTTGATTGGCAAAGCTTTCTTGAATATTTTTTAAAGCAGGTTCTCTAAGAAATTATCACAGACCTATGACAACTTATTTTGCTATTAAACTCAGCAAATGTATTTCTTTAAAATTGTTTTATATAATTGAGGATTTCCCAATTATTCAAATCTACTTAGTACAAATTAATGACATGATGCTAGATATTAATTCTGAACCTCTGTTTTGGCATAGTGGGAAAGTGTGATCTGTACAACTGATATAGGCTGGAATCTGGCTCTGTTTCTTATTAGCTGCATGACCTTAAGCAAATTATTTAATTTCACTGACCCTCTGTTACTCTTACCTCCTGCCTGCTTGTGTAGCAACAGCTCTGGGAGCTTGGGTAACTTAGATGCTTTTCAACTAAAAAACTCAGATAGCCCTTATCAGCATCCCTAGCTCAGCCGACAAGGGGCAAAGTCTTAAGGACAAGGTGTGTTTTCCACCCCCTTCCTCCATTTCCAGGGCCAAAGAGCTTTACCTGGTCCTCAATAACCTTATATCCAGGGACAGCAAAATCACACTGGTCACACTGAGACTTGGCCACCCTTTCCTAACAGATCAGTGACAGTTTTAAGGCCCTGGTGTTTTTTACTCAGCTTTCTTGATTTATGTGAATTCTGGAGACTGAATCATAGCAACTTACTTTTGACCTGTCTTTTCAGTTTTTCACTGTATCAGCCTTCTCTCTTCTCAACCCCGAATTTTCTCTGTTTATAACAAGTTTGCTCATCTTTAAAAACAAAGACAATAATTCTTCCTTTGTAGGGTAGATTTTAATGAAATAGTTTATAATGCCTAGCATATAATAGGTGCTCAAGAAATTATAACTACTGTTATTGTACTATATAGGATATTCTGAAAGTGAAGTGTCAGCAAATGTGGGTGACAAGTAACTGAATCACTTGTGGCTTTAGCTTCCTCATTATATGGGAAATGAGTTATATGTTTGTACACTCTTGCCTGATTCTTTTTATCACTGAGATGAGCATTTGCAAGATAGATTGGGTAAGTGGTCTGTATACAGGCCTCTGAGCAAAGCTAAGACTCTCATAGGGATACAAAACTTCTTAGCTTGTAAAGACTCTGCTCTCCTTCTGTATTATAACTACCGTGATTGTCATTTAAACTCTAGGATCATCTTACAAGTGAAGTGAAATCTTTGATGATTTAAATGCTCATGGATGAAATATTATGAATGCTAAAAAGGTAGCATGGTAATTTTAGTATCACTGTTTTCTGCTTAGTTGGTGATAAAGGCCATGTTTACATTTGGCCAAATATTTCGCTGGATAATTTCTGAGAAACTACTGGTCAAAGTAATTCAAAAGTAAATAAATGTATTCAGTTCCTTAATTGCATTAACTGACTAATTTAGACAAAACTGGTGCAGTAGAAAGGGCTATTAAGTTTGAGATAATAAATAATTCACTCTTGAAAGCACCCAATTATCACTGCAATTAGTTAATATTACTGAGCACTCACTGAGACTGAGAGCAACACAGTAGCTCCTCCCTGTGGATATTAATCTGCCAACACAAGGGCATTCAGAACTGTATTTGTACGAAAACCACACCACTGTTAATAGGTTCATAATAATCTCTACAAATTGTCAAAAGATGGCTCTACATATCAGATGACAATTTGTTAAGATGCTTTCTGTAGGGTTTGTATTTGTTTTAAGATGCTACTCAATCATTTTTCTTCCCAAATGAACAGTGATAATACACAAAATGATGCCAATACCAAGGAATTCTGGGTAAACATGCCAAATTTGATGACTCACCTAAAGAAAGTGTCTGAACAAAAACCCCAGGCTACATATTATAACGTTGACATGCTCAAATATCAGGTAAGCCTATTTACATGGTCAGTATCTCTTTCACATGACATACTTGTTGTCTAAAGTACCTATTATTGAATAGAAATAACCAAAGTAACGCTTCTTTTAACATTATTTAAAAGCTATAGCTCATTTTTCTAAATGGAAACTTTAAAAGACAACTTGGGGACTACTGACAAAAATATTCATACATGTTCTTATTAGTTTAAGCTTACAAGTAAAATATTTGATCACAAAATTAGAGAAATGTGCCACAAAAAATGAAGTTGCAGAACATTATACTAATTAAGATTATAAGTTTATGTTAATAAACAAGATGATTATAATTTTGTTAAGAACATTCCTATACTACAACCTCTTATTTTAAATGATTCAATGTAAACAATCTGCTTTTGTTTTTCTAGTAAGATAGTCCTATGAAAGAATTCTATAAAATCTAACGTTAAGAAATAGTTCAATAATAAAGGAATGTTTGATACATACAATATATGGGAACTTTCTTTTTGTATCTAGGATTGACCTTACCTCAAATTATTATTCATACCAGGATCCTGATAGTGCCTGAGTCTCTCATTGATTCCCAGCCACTTGACTGACTGGATTTTTTTTCTTTTTTTTATTTTTTATTTTTTGAGACAGAGTCTCACCCTGTCACACAGGCTGGAGTGCAGTGGCACAATCTCGGCTCACTGCAACCTCCACCTCCCACGTTCAAGCGATTCTCCTGCCTCAGCCTCCTGAGTAGCTAGGATTACAGGCGTGCAGCAGCACGCCCTGCCAATTTTTTATATTTTTAGTAGAAACAGGGTTTCACCATGTTGGCTATGCTAGTCTGGAACTCCTGACCTCAGGTGATCCACCCGCATCAGCCTCCCAAAGTGCTGAGATTACAGGCATGAGCCACAACACCAGCTGACTGCCTAGATTTTTTTAAACCTTTTTATTTTTTGATTGACAGGTACAATTGTATATCTGTATTAGGTACAACATATTTTGAATATATGTACATTGTGGAATGACTAAATTAAACTAACATATGCATTACCTCACATAGTTATTTTTGTGATGAGAACACTTTCCATTCACTGTCTTTAGCGTTTTTCAATAATACAGTATATGGTTATTACCTATAGTCACCACATTATGCAATTGATCCTTGAATTTATTCTTCTCATCTAACTGAAGTTTTTTGTCCTTTGACCAACATCTCCCTAAACAAACCCCCACCCCAACCACCTCCACCACCACTACCTCAGCCTGTGGTAACCACCATTCTACTCTCTGATTCTATAAGGTCAACTTTTATTTTTACGTTTATTTTATTTTATTTATTTAGTTTTTTTGAGATGAAGTCTCCCTCTGTTGCCCAAGCTGGAGTGCAGTGGCACGATCTCAGCTTATAATAGCATCCACCTCCTGAGTCCAAGCAATTCTCCTGCCTCAGCCTACCAAGTAGCTGGGATTACAGGCACGCACCACCATCCTGGCTACTTTTTGTATTTTCGATAGAGACGGGGTTTCACCATGTTGGCCAGACTGGTCTCGAACTCCTGGCCTCAGGTGATTCCCCTGCCTTGGCCTCCCAAAGTGCCACTGTGCCCAGCCAAGATCAACTTTCAAATATTTCACATAAGAGTGATCATGTG
>NW_012114688.1:1254290-1259796 GCF_000951035.1 Colobus angolensis palliatus
GTAGATATCATTATTAAATATACATGTAATATATGTATATTTGGGAGTGTTAGGACCTAGCAGATACATATATATATATTTAATTTTTTTATTTTATTTAATTGGCTTGGAATGCAACCCAAGTATCTGTACTTCGTATAAGTTTCTCAAGGGAGTCTATGCATCCTATGCTTTGGAAAACATTTATTTAAATTGTTGTAAGGAAACCATTTAAAGTGAAATATTTATATAATGGTATATTTTCCAAAAATACAAAAGAATATAATTTTTCCTTGTGAGAATAGTATATACTCTTTGAACATTATGGATAATACTGAAAAAATATGTAATACGGTATAAATTCATCACTTACAAATTAAAATATAACAGAAAACACATTTTATATAATTTTTTCCCAAAATATTTTAAAATGCTTAGTGACTGCTGTATGCTTTGAGAGAAATGAAGGAAACAAGAAAGGAAAACTCTAAATGCAATTTTTTTCTGAATGAGAAATTAAATTTCAAGGCAGAAGTTAAATTTCATGTATGGTTTGCATCCCCAAAGTGTGAAAATAAGATGGCAGTTCCTTTCCTTCATGGACGCTAGTTATATACACTGCATGTACGTCTTCATTTCAGATAAAAAAATTTTTAATCATTAAATCCTATAGAGTTTTTTTCATTTCCATGTTTGTTATTAAGTAAATCTAGAAATTAGACAGGATTCACCTATTGCAGTATGAACTTTGTGTAAAGTACTAAAGTGTAGGCAAGGGCTGGACGTGGTGGCTCACACCTGTAATCCTAACACTTTGGGAGGCTGAGACGGGAGGATCACTTGAGCCCAGGAGTTCAAGACTAGCCTGGGCAACATAGTGAGACCCCGTCTCTACTTTTTTAAAATAAATAAAGTGTAGGCAAGATACTGAATTCTAGAATTAAGTCAGCTTTCTACTGGCCACTGACATCAGGTACTTAATATCCCAGAACCTCAGTTTCCTCATCTTCAAATAAGGGTAATAATGATATCTACCTATTTTATAGCTTACTATAAGAAGTTAATAGCCTAATATATTTCAAAGTAATTTGTGAAATGTAAACAAACCACGACTTGCTGCTTTATTTTAATGTGTGCTCTGAGGAATCCCTTTTGCTGTTATTTAGCTGTGTTTTTGTTGTTGTTTTTCAACAATGTAAGGAATTGGGTGGAGAAGCACAATTAGCATTTTGTGGAACTGCCCTTAAACGCAGCACGTTTAGTTTCTGGCCCAAAAGCATCCCCCAGAAATTGGGACAATCCAAAACACATTTTCATATATCCAAAAAGCACCTCCCCAGGTAAAGGAACTATAATCAGGTTGAGAACTACTGCTGAGGACAGAGTTCAGAAAAAGGGGTGGGGGAGGGGGATTCTGCTCTGCTTTTGATCTGCTTTAGTTAATAGATTTCTAAATAAATGTTTGCCTGCAGAAAGCATTATGCTGCCAATCATATTCAAAGTTTAAAAACTATAATGGTTAACTAGCTTAAATTGTCATCAAAAGTCATATCTGTCATTTTAGAAAAGAATCCATTTTGGGGCTTGTTTCTGCCACAGCCACTCTTGCCTTCAGAGTTCCATCTACCCTCAGGACCCTTCTCCATGGTGACCATATGTGCAGGCATTTCCTAGACAGTTGTTTATATCCTTCAAAATCAGCAAAGCTCATCACACTCCATGAATAAAAATCCAAGGGCATAGACACCACTCATCTGATCCCTGCAATGTACGTGTGCTTGTGAGAGGTGACTTTCTTAGAGACCTATTCAGCGCCATAATGAACAATTGAGAAATTGTAACACTGTAAATTTTTCACTGTGGACCCAGAATTCACATCAATATTATTTTCTTTAGATCCATGTTTGTTGATTCTTCAAACCTGGCTTTTTCTTGGTCAAGCTCACAGCTGATTCTAGTTAGTATCAACAGTAGATTCCAGGGCTGTAGCACTTCCAGCTAAAGAAATCCCAAAGGAAGTAAAAACTGGAAGTAACTTCCAGTTACTCCCTTTGGGATTTGCCAAAGTAAGGACTTGAAACCAGGTATGAAATCCCAAAGGGGTAATAATAACCTACCCTAGTCTAACTCACTGGATTGTTGTAGAAGAGAAAATATGGTAAGAGGTGGCATTTATCAAAATGTAATTCCTAGTGTGTGCTAGGCATCCTGCTGAGTGTTTCACAAAAAAAACATCTCCTTCAATCTTCCTGACAACCCTATAGGTAAATATGATTGTTGTAATTCCCATTTAGCAGATGAGGAAAGAATTGAAGCTCAGAGGGGTTTAGGGACTTGTCCAAGTTCACTCAGCTTGTAAGTGGAGTGGCAGAATCAGAATTCACACCTGGGACTGTCTAGCTTCCTGGCCTCAGCTCCCGGCCAGTGTACTATTCCACCTCCTTAACTGACATGAAGTGTACTGGAAACTCCAAAGTGCCACTGAGACTAGTAGCTGCTTTCGTGTTTTTAGTCTGTAATGGTTTACCTGAAGCACCCAGCTCTCTCTTACAGCACCCTTCACGGTGCCTGTCCCTCATGGTTGCTTGTGAGCAGCATAAACAACACTATGACATTTTGATGTCTAAGAACATCCCTGTGGGAGAAAATCATAGCTTCTGGTTTTGTTTCAGATTATTGGTCGAGCCTTAAATGTTCTCTTCCCTGTCGTTTGGCAAGGTGTCTGCCCAGGGCATTCAGTCCACGCCTCTAAACCTGGCAGTGAATTGGCGATGTGAGCCTTCAAGCACTGACCTGCGCATAGATTACAAATACAATACAGATGCAATGACGACCGCTGTGGCCCTCAACAATGTGCAGTTCCTGGTCCCCATCGATGGAGGAGTCACCAAGCTCCAGGCGGTGCTCCCACCAGCGGTCTGGTATGAAGCCTCCTGTTCTCCCCACCAAAGGGTTCCTCTGGGTCAAGGGGTCACAGACTTCTTAGCACTTGTGTGTCCTGCAGGAGGAGATGACAGCGGGCCTGTGTATTAGGGTTCAGGGCAGGAAATAGAAACTGCTGGTAGCTATTTTAAGCAAAAACTAATTTAACAGGGACTTCAATGCTTACACAATGGTGGAAGTGCTAAAGGAACAGGCTGAATCTCCAAAAAAGCCTCCCAGAGCTCTACAGAACTGGCCTGCCACAATCCAGGGAAGGAGAGAAATTAGAAGGCCACCAGTAGAACCACAGAATTCAAGAAGCCACAGCTGTAACTCTGATCCTAGGACCAGCAAGCTCCTATTGGTACCTCCTTAAGTGCTTCTTGGCACCCACAAATTAGAGGCTAGAGTGGACCCCTGGTGTTAGAAGATCCCTACATCTGAGTTAGATTGCTGGTTAGAGGAAAACAGTCAAGAAAGCTGCAGGAGAATGGCCTCTGCCTCCTTTCTGTCTTCTAAATCTCAAACCATGCATGCAGTTGGTAAACCTAATTTGTACCTAGGACCCTAACTGCAAAGGCCTCTGAGAAGTGTAGTGTTTCATCTTGTAGCCTCTGAACTATAAAAAGGCACACTAGAGAAGGTATGGGACTAGAAACTGAATAGATACATTGTGCCTATATCATCTGTTATAAAGGACTTGTTCTAGAAAGAGCATTTCATTTTTCCATATGACTGTCAGAAGCAAAAAGTGGAATTTGTTTTAAAAATGAATGTCAGTCAGATCATGACCCCAATTTAAATTACCTTAATTAATTGATTAACTAATACTTCCATCTATCTTCCCATGTATCTGTTTCAGCAAATTTATTTCTTAAAAAAATTTTAGCTCTACTTTGTCCTCTAAATGTTCATTTCTCCGTTTTCTAGCTAGTTACAATAAGGACAGGGAAAAAAGAGTTATGTATGTCTGGGAGGGAAGAGAGAGAGAGACAGGGAATTTTTAAATTGTAGTGAAACTTTTCAAGATCTATTTTTAAAAATTAATACTATCCGGAAAAAAAAAAAAAACAAACATAACATCCACTAAACAAAAACTCTTGGATATGCAAAAACCTTTTACCTAATTCATTTTTAGGAACGCTGAACAACAGAGAATATTGTGGAAGATTCCTGATATCTCTCAGAAGTCAGAAAATGGAGGTAATGGAATCACAAGCTTATTTTATTTAACATGTAAAGCTAAAATGGCTTTTAGGTATTTGCCAACTATTACCCAAAACATGTAGCAATAAAAACAAGCAGAATATTTCACTCTATTTTTGCATTTATTTATCTCAATTAATAAAAGCAAATAATTCTTCAACGAATTCTCTTTTACCCCTTTTCTACAGACTCCACATCAAACTATCGTTTAGGCCTCTTAAGGAGGCATGTTTTCATCCTCTGTCAGATTCCACACTCCCTGATTAGACATTTTTCACTCTCCTCAGATATTAATCATAGGTTGGAAAATACAAGGGCTTCCAAGTAGCCCATCTTCAAATTTTGAGGTACCATCTCACGGAAGTACACTTTTACCAGTGTGCAAATAGAGTTGCTCATAATATTCAATGATAAACTTCATTTAATCACCATTTTGTCAATGAAGTCTGATTTTGTATGATAATTTTTGAATGCAATCTCCAAAATTATATCCAGAATGTTACATTGACTGTTACCTTGTAATAATGTTTGGTTTTTTTTTTAGGGGTGGGTTCTTTGTTGGCAAGATTTCAGTTATCTGAAGGCCCAAGCAAACCTTCTCCATTGGTTGTGCAGTTCACAAGTGAAGGAAGCACCCTTTCTGGCTGTGACATTGAACTTGTCGGAGCAGGGTATCGATTTTCACTCATCAAGAAAAGGTTTGCTGCAGGTAAATGAGTATCTTGATTTTTTTCATTTGCATAAATAATGTTGCCTTAGCTACTCTTCCTTAAGAGGAATAGATTGCGATTTTCTCATCTTTTTCCTCCACCTCTTTTCCACTCCCAACCCCCATCCCAGTTAGAAAACAAACCAGTTATTGAATGAAGTAGAAATAGGACAATGAAATAAGACCGTGAATCAGAAGTCAGGAGGCTCTGACTTCTAACTCTGTTTCTTAAGTGGGACTAGTTGTTCCCATTATATAGATGTATATACTGAGGTTAATGGAGTAAATCCTACTTTTATTAGATTGATGAACCAGACAAATACTGTTTGCTTTTTTTTTTTTTTTTTTTTGGTGAGCTGGAGTCTCACTCTGTTGCCCAGGCTGGAGTGCGGTGGTGCCATCTCGGCTCCTTGCAAGCTCCACCTCCCGGGTTCACGCCATTCTCCTGTCTCAGCCTCCCAAGTAGCTGGGACTACAGGTGCCCGCCACCAAGCCCGGCTAATTTTTTGTATTTTAGTAGAGGCAGGGGTTCACCGTGTTAGCCAGGATGGTCTTGATCTCCTGACCTCATGATCTGCCCGCCTCAGCCTCCCAAAGTGCTGGGATTACAGGTGCATGCCACCATGCCTGGCTAATTTTTGTGTATTTTTAGTAGAGGCAGGGGTTCACCGTGTTAGCCAGGATGGCCTA
>NW_012114688.1:1259846-1275043 GCF_000951035.1 Colobus angolensis palliatus
CAGGGGTTCACCGTGTTAGCCAGGATGGTCTTGATCTCCTGACCTCATGATCTGCCCGCCTCAGCCTCCCAAAGTGCTGGGATTACAGGCGTGAGCCACTGCACCCAGCCTTGCCTTTTAATGTATCTCCCACCTGAAAACTTTTTGTTCTCTGACAGGGCTTCATAGGTTTAGACTTGTCAGGTTTAGCTGAGATCTGGGAGAATCTATTTTTCATTTTAATCACAAACTCAAAGAATCTAGGCCACAGATCAAAAATGGTCACCCATAAGCTGAATGTGGCCATGAGACAAGTTTTATTTGGCACAAACCATGGGGTTTTGTTTTGTTTTTCAATTCGGGGAGAGGAACTCGCTAATACTAGAGTGATTATACTTTTCAGTGATTTGCTGGGATAAATTCTAGTTTTTCATGTCTGTTGTACTGATGTAATTATTAATTATACCCTTTTCACTCTCGAAAATGATCCAAGTTGGAAATAAGTTATATGATCACCCTTTCTAAAATAAGTTGCATTCTCACATCCAGAAATAAATCTCCCAATCTATTCTGGGCAAACCCCAAACCTCTGCAAATTGTTGATCTATGGAAATGTGAAAAGTCAACTAGCCAAACCGAAAAATTGAAAATTGATTTGGAAACGTTATGTATCTTTTATTTGTATTGCACCTCTAAAGTATACAGTATCTGGCTCCTAGGGGTAGGGAAGGAGGAACAGAAATGTTACCCATATAATAATTACATTATTGAACTAGCAGATAACCTGTTAACGTGTTGTTTTGTTTTGCAGGAAAATACTTGGCAGATAACTAATAAAATCTTATGCAAGAATTTGGAGGATTCATATAATGGAGAACTGATGTATGAGAAACAGGTTTTAATTTTGGTTTGATGAAAACAAACCAATATCTGCACTTGGGATACATCAGGTGGAAAGTCAGTGACTTTCAGCTGTGATTTCCCTCACACAATACCATGGTGACCAGTCCTACAGTATTTACTTCTAGGTGTAATATTGTTAATGGTTTTAAAATGTAATTATTGTATTTGTAAATTGTACTCTCATTCCAGTAAAGCAGTTAGACACTTGAGTTTTAGCATTTTACCATTCCCGAAATGGATGTAATTCAAACTGTGGTATGTAAATTTAATAGTAGTATTGTTGAATGGCACAATGCTTACAGAGGTAGATTGCATTTTGTCAATATATAAAATTTAAATATAATATTGATAGCTGTCATAAAGGGGGTGCCACATATTAAAGAAACTTAAGTGGAACCAGAAGAAAAAGAAACAAACTTACTTTTCTTCAATCCTTAGTATGTTTTACTCTAGTGCTAAATAAAAATTCTATCTTCAAATGTTCAGTGGGTTAAATTGAGAAACTATTTCAGAAAAAAATTCTAAGGTTACAGCATATTCAAAGAAAAGCATTAGTTACCACTTTTTAAAAAGCTTTTTTTTCAAACTGCAAATTTCATAAAAATGCAAACTGTGTAAACAGGGCCTCTTATTTTTATAACTTGTGTAAAAAGGGAAAGCAATTCATATTTAAAGTTTAAGTATATTAAATTATAATCAAGAGTAACGAAGATGTTGAAGTCTTAACTACTTGCCCCTCTCTACAGTTTAGCAAATGTGGGGATTGCTGAATAATCAGTCAGACTAAAACCAAAATTGTGATTTTAAGATTTCAAGACTTTCTGTAGTTGAACTGGCTAACAACTTTTGCTTAATTACTCTGAATAGATGATCTTCCTCATCCAGTATGGGAGAATGATACCTCGCGTCTTCCTCTTTATCCACAGGAAATCAAAACACTGAGACTGAGAATTTTAGGGAAAAAAAAAGTCCCCTGTTTAGATCCAGAAGGATTTTAATCATTGTTTATATCATTTGAGAATGAAAAAATAAGCTTTATAAATGAAATTCTATTCACATTACTGTGTAATAAATTTCCTTTCAGATGATTAAGATTCATTGTATAAAACTGTAAATCTTTGCCATTCTTGGAGAAGCAAGAGGAGAGTTATCAAAAATGTATGTCATTTCATCGTTGCAAGGTATAATAAAAACTGTAATTATTCAATCTGGCCCCACCATATAACATTCAGAAAAACGAACTTCTTCAGGAGTCTCAGTTGTAAAACCTTCCCTCATTCAGATCTGAAAATGTTAGTCTTCCTTTAAGTCCTAGAACTTATTGAAACATAAACCAATTTTTATTATAGGTTATGCTATTAAATAACTATAATTATTAAGTTATTATTTTTATAATTAGTTGTTAAATTTTCATTTTATATCCACTCAAATTTAACAAAGAATCTTTAGCCCCTTTAAATTTTAGAATGAAATTAAATTTTTAAAGTCTTACTTCTAAAAGGAGATTGTGACTGGCAATTGTTTATAGTGAAACTTTTTAAATTAAGCTTTGTACTCCTCTGTTAGTGCTTGCTACCAAAAGAATGTTCAAGATGATTTGTTTTACCCTGGGAAAATTCTTACTATTCAACAAACTCTCAGTCGGCTCCCTAAAGCAGTCTGGTGTTGAAGTTTCTTTGAACAAACTAATTAGTATACTCATTTTATGTAAAGGTATCCAATTTGGTTTTGAAACCAAAATAGAAAATGCAAAATTCTAAATTCCATGAAACATGGAATTTATGACACCAAAATCAATGGAGAGTAAGCAGCAGAAAACTGAGAATTGTCCAGCATATGGATATAGCAATGTGTTTTTAAGTAATCAATTCATTTAAAAATTTGAATATTAATACAAAGCATATTAAAAACGTGTAAATATTACTGGTTCTCATGTCTTTGTATTTATATTTTATTTTGTTTTATTTTGTATAGATCTGGAATGAATTAGTAATTAAACACAAGGGTTTTTTCCCAAAAACTAATTTTATTGATTTTTAAAAATGTAATTAAAAGCATAGATTACAGTAATCTCTAACATTATTCAAATGTTTCTAGGGACTAAATTAGAAACTATGAAGAAATCCTGTAATTCCTTAATTGGTCTTTATGAAACAGAATGGGAGTCAGCAATTTCAAAATGATTGAACTATGAATAGCCAGAACCTCAATAGAAAATGTATCCCTTCATCTTTCAGAAAAGACATCAAATAATAACACAGTAAGCTGGTATCAGGGATTTGTATTTTGACATTTTGTTGTTTTTTTTTCTTAATTTTGTAGATTATAATCTCCTGTTACATCTATATCCACAGTACTGTAGAATAAGAATTCATGCCCTGAAAATGATCCTAGGCAATGAAAGGGTCTCAGTTATCAAAGACGTTAAGTCATATTCATTTATTCATTTTATTCCCAAGTCAGAATAAAATGAACTAATAGGTATTAAAACTATTTTCAGTACTAGGGGTTAAAACAAAAAGAAAATGTTTCCAGTTAACCAGAACACCATTTCCTGAACGTGATGATCTTTAAAAGGTTCTGCTTTAGCAAGATAAAAAGTATAAATGATGCTACTTTATTTTGGCAACATGGAAAGTATGTTTTTCTTTTCCAATAAAATCCATATTTTCATGAAGTTTTTAAAAATAAATTTTTATTAAGAATTAGTCTGAATTTTATCATAATTGAAATTTATAATTACTAAGAATTAAATTTTTAATCATTTTTAAAGTTGTATTCTTCTCTACACCCACAGCCAAAATGGAAATTCACTGTATGGTATTTGGGAATATATTTCACCTGTAAAAGAAAGAATGTCCACAATTCAAAGGGTTTTGAGTTAATAAATAGGATTCCCTCAGTCAAACTACAGAATTTTTTTCATTTTATATATTCTTAGCAAAGTATTTGAGCTATAATTACACATATTTCCACTTCTAAATCTTCTTTTAGAAAGCAGATAACTATAATACTATAGTTGGGTCTACCCCTAACTCCTGCTGTATAATATTGGACAAGTCACTGCCCTTTTCAGTTTCTCATCTTTAGAATGAGGAGTTGGGATTGCCAGTGGTTTTCAAGCTTTTCTTAACAGCAGGGCATTTGTTTCTAATAAAATTGCACATGGAACCCTGGTAGGCAAAACAGCTCAAAGAAATGCAGGAGTTTCTCCAACAGTTTAAATCAGGGCTCCCCAAAGCATGGTTTAAACACCATAACAACACGCAATGATCTGTCAAGTGTCTTCCAACTCTGAAGTTCCACAGTTGTAATTTATTCAGATAAACCACCTTTTGAGGCTTTATAAGCAAACTTGTAAAAATAATAGTAATTGAATGATACACAATAAAAATTGACAGAGTGTTTACCACATAGCAGTCATTACAGATATTAGCTCATTTAATCCTCTTATCAATCAAAAAATTGTAAGTACTTTTTTTAATTCCTGTTTTACAAGTGATGACACTGAGGCTTAAATAGAATAATTAATTTCCCCAAAATGACACTGCAGCTGACAATAACCCAGTTATTCTGACTGCAAAGGAAACGCCTTAATTGCTTTGTCCATCCTGAACAAAAAAAAAAATCTGTTTTATGTCACTGTACATACTTCATTTGAATGCCAAGGTAAAAGCCACCATGAAAAACCATTACCAAAATAAGGATAATTCCAATAACAAAATTGTCAAAAAAGAATCACTGCTTCTCAAAGTATGATTGGTGTCATCACTTATTAATGTTTTGTATCATCACTTACTAATGATTTTGTCTTGGTCACCACTATGCCTAGAAGATAGTAGGGACTGATAAACATTGTTAAACACCGTAACAACACACAATGATCTATGAAATGTCAATGTCTTCCATCCCTGAAATTCCATGATTCTACTTTACTCAGATAAACCACCTTTTGAGGCATTATAAGGTAACATGTATAATCAAGTTCATACAAGCTATACACAGTACGCATTGATAAATTTGTATTGACAGCATAAACTTCTAGGGATGGGATTTGGGAATATACATTTTGATAAGTGCCCCAAATTTGAGAATCATTGCTCTAGTAGATCTCTAAGGTCCTTCTTAGTTCTGACATTATATCAGATTTTAAGCATTAAATTCTAAGATGAAAAACATTTTTCTAGTCAGTTTATTTTTCATTCAGTCCACTTAATTGCCTACAATCTTAAAAAAAAAATATTTTTTTCCTAGGAAAATTCCTATCTTTTTCTTAAAGTTACTCTGTTATACTATCTCAGTCTCAAAGTAGCCTGAAATGCATTTTCTCATTTTCATATTTCTGTCCTTCTCTTCAATGTCTTAAAAGACTTGAAGTAGAAGGGAGGTTGCAAGCTGTTATTTATTCAAACACAAAATCCTAATAAATGTTTCCTTCTTTGCAAGGGACATTCAGATCTCTAACTTGTGAGTTGAACCTATTTATTTTGTAAGCTTTTGACTTTACAAACGTGGTATCCTCATTCTAAAAGAGTTGCACCAATATTTTTTCTCAAAATAGCCACAGGCTGTAAATTAAATTGAACAATACAGTGAAATATGCAGATACATACTAAACAGATGAGTGTGTGTGTGTGTGTGTGTGTGTTTAAGCTTTTCCTTTTCCAAAAGATTATACATTTGAGCAAAATCCCATTCAGTCTGAATGTACTCATTTTGCCACATGGTTTTCTGATCAGCAATTTTTTAAAAAAAATGAAAGCATGACATTATATTTAATAATAGCAAAACAAGAGTGATCTCTAAATATAGCCTTGAAAGTTAATGTAATATGATGTGTCCATGCAATGAGTCAAATTAAATTGTTGATACAAATGTACAAATCAATCCAAGTTACACTGATTAAAGGGACTATTCGAATGACCAGCCTCACCACCTTTTACTGTGTGCACTTTCCTCTTAAGACTTTATTGTATTTTCCCTGCCCCTTTAGGGTTTTTTATCATGTGGAAACAGTATCTAAATGCCATTCTCTCACTTATGAATTAAATATGGCTACCATTAATGTTCCTTTTTGTCAGTGGAGTGCATGGAAGGAAAACAAAACAGGAATACATTGCTTAAGTCTCTAAATATTAAAAACAAACGAACAACAACAAAACACTTGCCTTTCTCTTGTGCCATTGCTTCAATGTTCTGTCATCTTCTGCAAGCTAGAGTTGCACTGTTGATATCTAATTAAGATCTAAATATCTTTCATGAAGGAATGTTAAATGTAAAGTCTGTTGAGTTGACCATGGTGAATCTCTTGATTGGCCCTCATGTTTGATATCTGATTTCTTTCCTAAATGGGTATGTCTATGCGGAAAAGACACCTCATAGTTGACATTGACCATGGGTATAATAATTTATTCTCCAGGTTTAACTTCTAAAATTATTCTTCCTTCGATTTCTAACTGCCTCCTTCTATCCCTAGAGTAATACCTTGCCTATCTTAAATACATCTTTATCCTTGTAAAAACATGTTTTGGCAAAAAACAAATATATTTTTAATGTCCCATAATGTTTTAAAGAAAAGAAGTAAAGAGTATTTGGGCTATGCTCACCAATATTCCAGTATTTTACAAATTGTGTTCTGGAAGATATTCATTGTGGTCTGAGAACAAATGGTCCTATACTATAATTCTCTCTCCTTGGACATTAATAATAAATGTTAGTGTTTAATGAAGCTTAAGAAAGTTATTGAATGAGGTAAAAACTTTTTTTTCTAAGCACACCTTGAGAAACCTTTGGAAAAGTTTTCTTTTAACACTAGTTTATATATCCTTCAATAATTGTAAATAAAATAACCAGGAATGCTTTGAAAAAATGCTTCTGGAATTTTTTTTTAATTTTAAGGGAATTCCTGTCATTTCAAATAAATTGTTGTCTATTTTAAATTGCATTAGTATCTCTTAGTGAATTTAACTTTATCATCTAAAATATTCAAAACAATAAAATTTTTTTAATTTTTTTGTATTATTTTTAAGGCTTGCACCTATGACCAGCATATCAGACCCCTATCTGTTGAAGATGTTTCCAATTATTTGCGGTGTGGAATTAATGCCAGTGAATAATCTGCAGCAGTGTTTTACTAAACAGCTTTAGGAATCTGAATCATGATAGATCCATGTTGACAACATTTTTACATAAGCTTGTCAGAAATTATATTAAAAACATTTTGGGGAAAGCCAAGAGCAGTGCACTGTTTAGCACAGATTTTGCGAGATTCTATACTCTTAATGAGCATTTCACAGGTTTTTGTTGTTGTTGGTGGTGGTGGTGGTGGTGGTTTTTTGTTTTGTTTTGTTTTGCTTTACTTTGCCAATCAGTTGCTTTTTTAGCAAATCAACAATGTTTCTTTAAAAACTTCCTGGGTAAATTGTCTGTTATCATACAGAAAAGAATCAAACTGAATCACTTTACATTTCTCCAAAGATAGTTCAGTTTTTAATCCATCCAGAATTTGTGAATCAGCCTGATAGATCATAAGCCATGTATAATTTTAAAATGTTCCATTGAATGAGTATATCATACAAATGTCAATTCCATCTCACTCATTCAGTTTTATATTACTTTTATGACTTTTTATCTGGCAAAGTAAATGTTTGATATTATTCATACACCATCACTCTAAGGTATTTTAAATCATACAACAAGTAACTATCACAAGGACCACTGTCCCAAGATCCAAAGTCAGATTTTTTTTTCTTTTCAAGTTGCTAGAATGATAATTCATATAGCTGTTTTGATTTTTGATATCAGAATTTAGTTCTTGCTTTGTTAAATAGACATACATGGAAGAGTTGGCTCCTGTCTAATTCATATTCTCTCTCTCTTTATCTCTCTCTCTCTCTTTCTTTCTCTCGGTATGTATGTCTCTCTCTCTCCTCTCTGTCTAAGGGGAATTGGAAAATTGCTGCTGAATAATTTTTCTTGAAAAAGCCAAGTGTTGATATGATGATATATTAATCTTATCTATGAACAGAGCTTCACTACAGGCCAAGCAGTAACGTATACAGCTGGCTTTTTAAGCTGTTTGAACACAATTGTTTTTGATTAAAAAGAATTTTTGGTTTTTTTTACTTGTATAGTAAAAGATCACATGAATTAAGTGCTCGGATATTAATTTTCATTCATACTAAGTGGCCATGTAAGGCATTGATTTTTTTAAACTTGAACAATATAAGCAACTAGGAATCTCAGAAAGATTGTGCTGTGTTTCTATAGGTAATGAAATCCTGTCAATTAAGGAAAATGCTGTGTGTAGTTTGATTTGGTGGTAACCTTTATTTAGAGGTCTCTTTGATCTATGTAGCAAAAATAGACTAAATTTCTTTTTAATCTTGTACTGAGTACATAATTTCACAAAAATACCTTGGGTATAAAATATTTATAAAAGGAATTGTGGATTAAAATACTCAAGATACTTTTAAAATTTAGTCAAAATGTTTATTCCCAGCCTTTTTCCTACACGTCTATTTCAAAAGAACATACTTTATTCTGACAGCCATTACTGCTTAGTCTGTGATGAAAACTACTGCTTCTATGCTGTGCTCAACAGAAAACCAACAACGGAAGCGAAGGCTTGCTCCTTCACAGAATTGCAGCAAAGCTCTGCTGGCAATGGTGACAGGAAAGTGTGTAATTGACTTGTTGAAAATAATCATGAGACCATCTAAACATTACTTGCCTTATAAGTTAGAAATAGTATGGATATCACTTTTTGTAAATAATAATTTTTGTGTTTTTTGTTCATAATTTTCCCAATCACCTATTTCACAAAATCCTGAATATGCAATTATTTATTATGACACATTACTGCAACTACGGCTCCCATTCCAGAACAA
Organism: Colobus angolensis palliatus; assembly: GCF_000951035.1. NCBI lineage: Eukaryota > Metazoa > Chordata > Mammalia > Primates > Cercopithecidae > Colobus > Colobus angolensis. The sequence goes on from NW_012114688.1 coordinate 1,268,618, forward strand.
AGTTTAATTCTATATGTAAGTTGTTACTGAAATGTGATTTCTTTTTCTGGAAAATAAATGAAAAATATGAAAATAAATTGAATTGTAAATCTCTTTTACTGTCAGCCTCTTAAAATTTTACCCGCATTTCTGGAAAACTTCATTCCATGTTTAGGGTAGGGATGGTGGGCCAAAGGTCTGACAAAGGTCAAGGGTTTAGAGTTAGACAAATCTCAGCTCTGTGATTTAAGTATCGACTTGAGCATGTTACTCAACGATTCTACATTTTCTTATCTTAAAAAAAGATAGAGCAATGTCCCCTATGTCGTAGACGCTGAACAGATTCAATGAGATAATGTTTATCCATCACCCAGCAGTTCCTACCTAGTTCATAGTGGATATTCAGTCAACAATCCTTTCCTGTTCTTATCTTTCCATGAGTAGGGATTGGGATAGGCAAAAGAACCTATTGCTTTTCTTCCAAAACTATCCTAATACTGTGCTCCACCGGAATCCCAATGTATTACTGTCAGTTAATGCTAATTGCTGCAGGACACTCATCAAGAGCCATGCCCTTGGCTAGCTGCTTGGAGGCATCTTGTGTCTGCTTCCAATGATTGCCCACTACAGGAGGGTCCCTATAGTGTTTATTTTATTTGCTTTTGGTTTGGGGAGGCCCAATGGGCTTAGGCTGGGGACAGTTGCTAAGGAAGAGGAAAGGCCCATTCATACCAGCAGATAGGTCCTCAACCCCAAACAGCCTCCATTTCAAAGCTTCCTAGCCATTAACAGGCTCCGAAGAGTCGTGTTAAGGAAAGTGAAAGAACCCAGTCCTGTTTGTAATACATTGGAGTTAAGACCATGAGTTTCAGGGACCCTGGGCATATTATTTAACATTTTAAAATCTCCAAATCCTTTAAAGGGAGAACATTCCTTTCTTGACAGAGTTATTGGGACGTCTAAATCCCAATGTTTGTTGGTATCTGGGGTATCTGGCCAATGTAAGCGCTCAATTACCTCCATCACCCACCGCCTGTGCCTTGGAGGGGGAACGTGTAAAGCAGCATTAGGGGTCGGGGAAAGGGCAGGGGCTACTTTACTTTGTCTTTGAGGCTCGGATTTCCTGTCCTAGGAAACCGCAGTATTTCCCACTCCTGCCCCCGACTTCTGCGGGGAAAGGAACTTGATGAGGGGCCCTCGGGGTGCAAATGCCTTTAGTCCCAAATGTCCTCCTCGGGACAGAATGAACCAGTTCCCCTCCAGCTCGCCTCCAACCCAGGGCGCAGCGGGTCTCAGGCGACCCCCAGTGGGCAGTGAAGATGAGATCCTTGACATCCTTAGGGCAGCTTAGAGGGCCACTCAGCGGCCAAGTCCGGCCGGGGCGGGCCGAGGTCGCTGTTTGAGGTCACCCTGGAGACCGGCCTCAGAGTGCAGTGGGAGTGCGCCGGCGGCCGCCGGCTGAGTGAGACCCGGGAGACCGGAGCCGCGCCGCGCGCAGTGTCTGCAGTGAACGAGCCGGAGGTCTGGGAGGCTCCGGGCGAAGCCTCCCTGCTGCAGGTAGGATCGCTCTCTCTGCAGCGCGTCTGGACCCCAGCGGGAGGACGGGGGCAAGGGATCGGCCCTTTGTTGAGAAATGGCCCGACTTGGCCCCGGTCTCTCAGCCACCTTATTTCTCCTCTCCCCAACAAATAAGAAAAAATAGTCCCAAATTTGGGAACTGAAAGTCGGACCCAACCGTTCGTCCCCTGCCCCGTTGCATGGCTGGGCTTCAAGAGTGATGGCCAACGCAGAACCGGCCAGCAAGGTCATCCCCTGACCCTGGGCGGTCTTCCTGTGGCTGGCCGCACCCATGAGGACCTCCAGGTCCCAACTCTGGCCTTTCTTGGGGAGGGGGCGGCCTGCAGGGCAGCTTTGGAAACAGCTGAGGTCGAGATAGGTCTATGTGGCTTTGCAGCAAAACCTGAATGACCCACCTAATCAGGCCGTGTGTCTTCCCACACTCATAAACACACTCGCCTTCATACACACGAACACAGGCACCTGCACACACAGAGATGCACACTCACAGGTACACACTCAAGGACGCTTACACTCACGTGCACACACACACCACAGCTGCCTCCCACACCCACACACAGCACCTCTGCTCTGACACTGATGCCACTGGGTTTTAGGGTATGTTCATGTCTGCCCTACCCACTCAACTGCCAGCTCCTTGAAGGCGTGGATTTTCTTTTATTTTTAAGCTTTGGTGACTAGCACAGTATTTCCTTATTGGGGCTCTCACATTTATAGATTATGAAATAATTTAAATGAATACCTAAATTTGTAGGTAGACAGTGAGGCATTAGAGTTATAGTCTAAGTTCTGGGAAGCCCATTGCTACTACCAAGCTCTTTAACAAGTATTAGTAGGAAGGAGGGAGTTTTTCAATAAATTATTTATTTAAAAGTTAAGTCCTATTGGCTCCTTACAAAGTATGTAAATGTTGCTTGAGGAAACAAAACAACAAAAAATCTTTGAGAAGCCAAGGTTAATTTAAATTTTTATTTATTTATTTATTTTCTAGCCCCCTACCCCTAATATTATTTTTTAAAGTCATGGCGGGTCAGGCACAGTGGTTTATGACTGTAATTCCAGCACTTTGGGAGGCCAAGGCAGGAGGATCACTTAAGGTCAGGAGATTAAGACCAGCCTGGGCAACATAGACCGTGTCTCTACAAAAATTTTTAAAAATTAGCCAGGCATGGGGGTGCAGGCCTGTAGTCCTAGCTACTAGGGAGGCTGAGGTGAGTGGACCGCTTGAGCCCAGGAGTTTGAAGTTACAGTGAGCTATGATCATGCCACTGCACTCCAGCCTGGGCAACAAGAGCTAGATCCTGTCTCTAAAATAATAAAATAGGCCAGGTAGAGTGGCTCACGCCTGTAATTCTAGCACGTTGAGAGGCTGAAGCAGGATTGCTTGATCCCAGGAGTTCAAGACCAGCCTGGGCAACATAGACCCTATCTCTAGGAAAAATAAAAAATTAGCCCAGCATGATGGCATACACCTGTAGTCCCAGCTACTCAGGTGGCTGAGTTGGGAGGAACACTTGAGCCCAGGTGTTTGGGGCTGTAGTGAGCCGTGATCATGCCACTGTGCTCCAACCTTGGTGACAGAACAAGACCCTGTCTCAAAAATAAAATGTAACAGTGACAGCAAATATTAATTAGCCAAGTTATATTATGATTAAATTGGGGGGGCAATACAAATATTGGTTTCTGATGTAGGATATCATCTTTCTTCTATACATGCATATCTTTTGTCAATGACCTCCCTCTTCATCAGTTAAGCATTTTTGCTATAAATTAATATCTGCTTATGTAAATTAAGTATACTATTGCATAAATAAGCATTTTCAGAGTTATCACAGTTCCAGTTTTACTGATCAGAATAATAACAAATACTATATATTGCTCTTGAGGAACCCCACTTCCCTGTTCAAAAATGGTAGGAAGAGTATCTGTGTACTTTGAGGTTAGTCCCTTTTATACTAACTAAAATGTTTCCAGATCTTTCTTTTGCTGTTTTACAAAAGTCTTCTTCCATAGGTTATGATGATGTCAGACAATACTAAAGACAGAGCAGCTCGTTCATCGAAGAAAAGAGGGAGTATTTCTTCTCTAAGTAATCATGAATTTTGGCGAAAGGAAATTCATGGGCGCACCAAAGAGTGAGTAACTGTCTAAAATTGTAAAATCATTTATGGAATAAATAGGTTCGAAATGTTTATTAGGAGAAAAAAAAACACTTCCTCAGGGACATAAAAAGAGATAAAATGGGCAAGTACAAGGTTCATCTTTAGGGGCCATATTTAAAAAGAAAAAGAGAGAAAGCTTAAGTGATGTGTTAATCCTAGCAGCATTTTTGCTATTTCAGATTATCCCAAAAAACCCTCTGCTCAAAAGAAACACCACATGGAGTGTAAACCAGACTCACTTACATGTCTTTTGAGTTCTTCTCCTCAATATTTTATAACACAGGTTTTGCATTTTTGTAATCAATACATACACATACAGTGTACTTAACATTATTTTATTTAATTTTGTCATGTATTTTCATAGTTTTTTCCATACCCTCTTAAATGACTGCATAATATTTTGTCAATTTATGATTCTGGGTTGCTTAACCATTCTCTAATTATTGGAGATTTTAAGTTTGTTTCCATTTTTTTTCTTTTTTACTATATGTCTCTGCTTGGTCATCTCCCAGAAGAATAATTAGTAGGTCAAAGAGCAGTAAGTAGATTTTTTGGCTCTTGCTACATGTTGCATCTTTTCTCCTAAAAATATGCATCAATTTTTAATATTTTCATGGCATTTCCTTTTGACTGCTGTTGGGAAGAAAACAAAACAAATTATGGATGTAGCAGTGAATCATAGACTTTTGTTCTTAGTTTCTATAGGATTGGAGGATGTAGTAGATTGGATATATATTGGGAAGCAGGAACTAGGGTATCCTGCAGAACAGAGACTAGAAGAACTGGAATAATTAGAATTCTGAAACCAAAATCTTTCTATTCTCAGAGTGTATTAATGCTTACTTACAACTCCATGTTCCAGCCCTGAAAGTCTGTGGATTACACATACAATGTCTTTTACAGGTGGGAAACTGACTATGAAAGAGTAGCAATCCCAGCACATGTCAGAAGTAAAGGTGGGAGAATAATTAACCTTTGTAAATTTTGCTTCTAAGCTCTTCTGGCTGCTATTTCCAATAGTTAAGTGCATGGGTTATTTTTTAAATTATTTAAAACTAATTGTTAGCTTAAATTCAACTTACATTTTCCAAGAAACTATTTAAGTAAGAGTCTGACATAAATTATGTACCCATGATATTTTTTTAAATACTCTCTCCAAAGATTGAATTGTAATCCCTACTTGCATGACTTTCATTTATCTTTTCCCCTTCAAAACAAATTTGTCTTACAGAATCAGAGCATGGCTACATTTGAAGAATTAGAGATCACTCTTTTTAACCTCTTATTGATGAAGCATAAGTACATTTTAAAAGTAACAAGAATACAAAAATCATATTTATCAATACATTAGGATAGATTTTTCACTGACAACCACATTTAAATAATAGCTATTTTGGTGTTGGACTCTCAAACAAAACATTTAGAATGGATCCTCTATTTGTACTTTTTTTCTTAAATAGCAAATGATCAGCTTCCAAGTCCCCTTGCAATGCAGACTATTTAGGAGGCTTCCCCCACCCCACGCTAACTTGTATTAATACTTGCTTTCCATTGGCTTCCTCACTGTCTGAAATTAGACAGTACAAGTTATTCTCCTTCATGAATGAGGCTTCAACTAGTAGAAAAATTCTGAAAGCTTAGTGACTATCAAATGCCGGCATTGTTTTGAAATTGCAGTGTTTTACGGTAAAACATATAACTTTCATTTGAAAATTACTTTAAAACAATTTTGAAAATATAAATTTCAATAATGTAAAGCATTCTGAATTTTATTAAGGACCGAAATACATTATCTCATTGAATCTCCCCAGCATTAATCCTACTAGATAGGCATCATTTATACAACTTTACTATGAAATAACTGAAGTTTACAGGTCAAGTAACTTGACTTAATGATTAGAATACAGTCCCAAATCCTGACTATGAGATACAAAGTTCACAGACCCCTATCTACTTCCATAGCACCATCTTCCCCACCATCTTGCAGGCATCCTCCCCTCCAGTCATACTCAATTATCCCTCAGTGCTCTATCTGGCCCCCAGCCATCTTCCCCATGGGGTACCTTGACTCCTTGCCTGGATTGTTCTTCTTACACTATTCCCCTGGCTTTCTTCAATTCTTCCATCAGAATTTCACTTCATCTCCACCTCTTTGGGAAGTGCTGTCTAATTACCCATCTATGACCACCTCCACCTCCAGACTGGGTTGGATGCTCTGCCTTTCTTCTCCTACTGCTTTTGCCTTCCATATGCACCTATATTTGGTGATTTTCTCGTCTATCTCCTTCAATAGACTATGGACTTATTTTTTTAACAGTAACCACACTTATAAAGAGGACAAGAAGAGTAAAGGCAGACCTCCTTGAAAAGTTGCTTCTTATATGTGGTATAAGATCAGCACAGATTTAGCCCTACAGTCTTGGTCTCCGTGTCTGCAGTCTTCCACAGTTGTAACTAACGCTTCACAGTGATCCCCAGACAGAATGAATATCTGAAATGTCTTCTGAATTACAAAAGAAGATTAAATTTATGTTAAATATTATTGTGAACTGTTTTCAAGATTGGGTCTGTTTTTAGGTTATCTTTTCTTTTTTTTTTTTTTTTTTTTTTTACGGAGTCTGGCTCTGTCGCCCAAACTAAAGATACAACTATAGGCTGCTTACAAGAGATATGCTTTAAAAATACACATGTAGAATAGTTGAAAATG